>NC_091364.1:22401690-22742766 GCF_038502225.1 Cherax quadricarinatus
ACGGGAAATCCTGTGTCACAAACCTACTGGAGTTCTATGACATGGTGACAGCAGTAAGACAAGAGAGAGAGGGGTGGGTGGATTGCATTTTCTTGGACTGCAAGAAGGCGTTTGACACAGTTCCACACAAGAGATTGGTGCAAAAACTGGAGGACCAAGCAGGGATAACAGGGAAGGCACTACAATGGATCAGGGAATACTTGTCAGGAAGACAGCAGCGAGTCATGGTACGTGGCGAGGTGTCAGAGTGGGCACCTGTGACCAGCGGGGTCCCGCAGGGGTCAGTCCTAGGACCAGTGCTGTTTCTGGTATTTGTGAACGACATGACGGAAGGAATAGACTCTGAAGGTGTCCCTGTTTGCAGATGACGTGAAGTTGATGAGAAGAATACACTCGATCGAAGACCAGGCAGAACTACAAAGGGATCTGGACAGGCTGCAGACCTGGTCCAGCAATTGGCTCCTGGAGTTCAATCCCACCAAGTGCAAAGTCATGAAGATTGGGGAAGGGCAAAGAAGGCCGCAGACGGAGTACAGTCTAGGGGGTCAGAGACTACAAACCTCACTCAAGGAAAAAGATCTTGGGGTGAGTATAACACCAGGCACATCTCCTGAAGCGCACATCAACCAAATAACTGCTGCAGCATATGGGCGCCTAGCAAACCTCAGAACAGCATTCCGACATCTTAATAAGGAATCGTTCAGGACCCTGTACACCGTATACGTTAGGCCCATATTGGAGTATGCGGCACCAGTTTGGAACCCACACCTAGCCAAGCACGTAAAGAAACTAGAGAAAGTGCAAAGGTTTGCAACAAGACTAGTCCCAGAGCTAAGAGGTATGTCCTACGAGGAGAGGTTAAGGGAAATCAACCTGACGACACTGGAGGACAGGAGAGATAGGGGGGACATGATAACGACATACAAAATACTGAGAGGAATTGACAAGGTGGACAAAGACAGGATGTTCCAGAGATTGGACACAGTAACAAGGGGACACAGTTGGAAGCTGAAGACACAGATGAATCACAGGGATGTTAGGAAGTATTTCTTCAGCCACAGAGTAGTCAGTAAGTGGAATAGTTTGGGAAGCGATGTAGTGGAGGCAGGATCCATACATAGCTTTAAGCAGAGGTATGATAAAGCTCACGGCTCAGGGAGAGTGACCTAGTAGCGATCAGTGAAGAGGCGGGGCCAGGAGCTCGGACTCGATCCCCGCAACCTCAACTAGGTGAGTACACATACACACACACATATATATATATACACACACACACACACACACATATATACATACACACACACATATATACACATACATATATGCACATACACACACATACACACACACATACACACACATTTATACATAAACACACACACACACATATATATACACATACATACACACACTACACATACACACATACACACATGCACACACATACACACACATACACACACACACACACTGGTGTGTAATATACCACTGTGGATAAAACACTGTAACATACACACACTGGGGTGTAATATACCACTGTGGATAAAACACTGTAACATACACACACTGGGGTGTAATATACCACTGTGGATAAAACACTGTAACATACACACACTGGGGTGTAATATACCACTGTGGATAAAACACTGTAACATACACACACTGGGGTGTAATATACCACTGTGGATACAACACTGTAACATACACTGGGGTGTAATATACCACTGTGGATACAACACTGTAACATACACTGGGGTGTAATATACCACTGTGGATACAACACTGTAACATATACTGGGGTGTAATATACCACTGTGGATAAAACACTAACATACACACACTGGGGTGTAATATACCACTGTGGATAAAACACTGTAACATACACACACTGGGGTGTAATATACCACTGTGGATAAAACACTAACATACATACACACTGGGGTGTAATATACCACTGTGGATAAAACACTGTAACATATACTGGGGTGTAATATACCACTGTGGATAAAACACTAACATACACTGGGGTGTAATATACCACTGTGGATACAACACTGGGGTGTAATATACCACTGTGGATACAACACTGTAACATACACACACTGGGGTGTAATATACCACTGTGGATAAAACACTGTAACATACACACACACACTGGAGTGCAATATACCACTGTGGATAAAACACTGTAACATACACAAACACACTGGGGTGTAATATACCACTGTGGATACAACACTGTAACATACACTGGGGTGTAATATACCACTGTGGATAAAACACTGTAACATACACACACTGGGGTGTAATATACCACTGTGGATAAAACACTGTAACATACACACACACACTGGGGTGTAATATACCACTGTGGATAAAACACTGTAACATACACAAACACACTGGGGTGTAATATACCACTGTGGATAAAACACTGTAACATACACTGGGGAGTAATATACCACTGTGGATAAAACACTGTAACATACACACACTGGGGTGTAATATACCACTGTGGATACGACACTGTAACATACACACACTGGGGTGTAATATACCACTGTGGATAAAACACTGTAACATACACACACTGGGGTGTAATATACCACTGTGGATAAAACACTGTAACATGCACACACTGGGGTGTAATATACCACTGTGGATAAAACACTGTAACATACACACACTGGGGTGTAATATACCACTGTGGATAAAACACTGTAACATACACTGGGGTGTAATATACCACTGTGGATACAACACTGTAACATACACACACTGGGGTGTAATATACCACTGTGGATAAAACACTGTAACATACACACACTGGGGTGTAATATACCACTGTGGATACAACTCTGTAACATACACTGGGGTGTAATATACCACTGTGGATAAAACACTGTAACATACACTGGGGTGTAATATACCACTGTGGATAAAACACTGTAACATACACTGGGGTGTAATATACCACTGTGGATACAACACTGTAACATACACTGGGGTGTAATATACCACTGTGGATAAAACACTGTAACATACACTGGGGTGTAATATACCACTGTGGATAAAACACTGTAACATACACACACTGGGGTGTAATATACCACTGTGGATACAACACTGTAACACACACTGGGGTGTAATATACCACTGTGGATACAACACTGTAACATACACTGGGGTGTAATATACCACTGTGGATACAACACTGTAACATACACACACTGGGGTGTAATATACCACTGTGGATAAAACACTGTAACATACACTGGGGTGTAATATACCACTGTGGATAAAACACTGTAACATACACTGGGGTGTAATATACCACTGTGGATAAAACACTGTAACATACACTGGGGTGTAATATACCACTGTGGATACAAAACTGTAACATACACTGGGGTGTAATATACCACTGTGGATACAACACTGTAACATACACTGGGGTGTAATATACCACTGTGGATACAACACTGTAACATACACACACTGGGGTGTAATATACCACTGTGGATACAACACTGTAACATACACTGGGGTGTAATATACCACTGTGGATACAACACTGTAACATACACTGGGGTGTAATATACCACTGTGGATACAACTCTGTAACATACACTGGGGTGTAATATACCACTGTGGATACAACACTGTAACATACACTTGGGTGTAATATACCACTGTGGATAAAACACTAACATACACACACTGTGGTGTAATATACCACTGTGGATACAACACTGTAACATACACACACACGGGTGTAATATACCACTGTGGATAAAACACTGTAACATACACTGGGGTGTAATATACCACTGTGGATACAACACTGTAACATACACACACTGGGGTGTAATATACCACTGTGGATACAACACTAACATACACACACTGGGGTGTAATATACCACTGTGGATAAAACACTGTAACATACACTGGGGTGTAATATACCACTGTGGATACAACACTGTAACATACACTGGGGTGTAATATACCACTGTGGATAAAACACTGTAACATACACACACTGGGGTGTAATATACCACTGTGGATAAAACACTGTAACATACACTGGGGAGTAATATACCACTGTGGATAAAACACTGTAACATACACACACTGGGGTGTAATATACCACTGTGGATACAACACTGTAACATACACACACTGGGGTGTAATATACCACTGTGGATAAAACTGTAACATACACACACTGGGGTGTAATATACCACTGTGGATAAAACTGTAACATACACACACTGGGGTGTAATATACCACTGTGGATAAAACACTGTAACATACACTGGGGTGTAATATACCACTGGATAAAACACTGTAACATACACTGGGGTGTAATATACCACTGTGGATAAAACACTGTAACATACACTGGGGTGTAATATACCACTGTGGATACAACACTGTAACATACACTGGGGTGTAATATACCACTGTGGATACAACACTGTAACATACACTGGGGTGTAATATACCACTGTGGATACAACACTGTAACATACACACACTGGGGTGTAATATACCACTGTGGATAAAACACTGTAACATACACTGGGGTGTAATATACCACTGTGGATACAACACTGTAACATACACTGGGGTGTAATATACCACTGTGGATACAACACTGTAACATACACTGGGGTGTAATATACCACTGTGGATACAACACTGTAACATACACTGGGGTGTAATATACCACTGTGGATACAACACTGTAACATACACTGGGGTGTAATATACCACTGTGGATACAACACTGTAACATACACTGGGGTGTAATATACCACTGTGGATACAACACTGTAACATACACTGGGGAGTAATATACCACTGTGGATACAACACTGTAACATACACTGGGGTGTAATATACCACTGTGGATACAACACTGTAACATACACTGGGGAGTAATATACCACTGTGGATACAACACTGTAACATACACTGGGGTGTAATATACCACTGTGGATACAACACTGTAACATACACTGGGGAGTAATATACCACTGTGGATACAACACTAACATACACACACTGGGGTGTAATATACCACTGTGGATAAAACACTGTAACATACACACACTGGGGTGTAATATACCACTGTGGATACAACACTGTAACATACACTGGGGAGTAATATACCACTGTGGATACAACACTGTAACATACACTGGGGTGTAATATACCACTGTGGATAAAACACTGTAACATACACACACTGGGGTGTAATATACCACTGTGGATAAAACACTAACATACATACACACTGGGGTGTAATATACCACTGTGGATAAAACACTGTAACATATACTGGGGTGTAATATACCACTGTGGATAAAACACTAACATACACTGGGGTGTAATATACCACTGTGGATACAACACTGGGGTGTAATATACCACTGTGGATACAACACTGTAACATACACACACTGGGGTGTAATATACCACTGTGGATAAAACACTGTAACATACACACACACACTGGAGTGCAATATACCACTGTGGATAAAACACTGTAACATACACAAACACACTGGGGTGTAATATACCACTGTGGATACAACACTGTAACATACACTGGGGTGTAATATACCACTGTGGATAAAACACTGTAACATACACACACTGGGGTGTAATATACCACTGTGGATAAAACACTGTAACATACACACACACACTGGGGTGTAATATACCACTGTGGATAAAACACTGTAACATACACAAACACACTGGGGTGTAATATACCACTGTGGATAAAACACTGTAACATACACTGGGGAGTAATATACCACTGTGGATAAAACACTGTAACATACACACACTGGGGTGTAATATACCACTGTGGATACGACACTGTAACATACACACACTGGGGTGTAATATACCACTGTGGATAAAACACTGTAACATACACACACTGGGGTGTAATATACCACTGTGGATAAAACACTGTAACATGCACACACTGGGGTGTAATATACCACTGTGGATAAAACACTGTAACATACACACACTGGGGTGTAATATACCACTGTGGATAAAACACTGTAACATACACTGGGGTGTAATATACCACTGTGGATACAACACTGTAACATACACACACTGGGGTGTAATATACCACTGTGGATAAAACACTGTAACATACACACACTGGGGTGTAATATACCACTGTGGATACAACTCTGTAACATACACTGGGGTGTAATATACCACTGTGGATAAAACACTGTAACATACACTGGGGTGTAATATACCACTGTGGATAAAACACTGTAACATACACTGGGGTGTAATATACCACTGTGGATACAACACTGTAACATACACTGGGGTGTAATATACCACTGTGGATAAAACACTGTAACATACACTGGGGTGTAATATACCACTGTGGATAAAACACTGTAACATACACACACTGGGGTGTAATATACCACTGTGGATACAACACTGTAACACACACTGGGGTGTAATATACCACTGTGGATACAACACTGTAACATACACTGGGGTGTAATATACCACTGTGGATACAACACTGTAACATACACACACTGGGGTGTAATATACCACTGTGGATAAAACACTGTAACATACACTGGGGTGTAATATACCACTGTGGATAAAACACTGTAACATACACTGGGGTGTAATATACCACTGTGGATAAAACACTGTAACATACACTGGGGTGTAATATACCACTGTGGATACAAAACTGTAACATACACTGGGGTGTAATATACCACTGTGGATACAACACTGTAACATACACTGGGGTGTAATATACCACTGTGGATACAACACTGTAACATACACACACTGGGGTGTAATATACCACTGTGGATACAACACTGTAACATACACTGGGGTGTAATATACCACTGTGGATACAACACTGTAACATACACTGGGGTGTAATATACCACTGTGGATACAACTCTGTAACATACACTGGGGTGTAATATACCACTGTGGATACAACACTGTAACATACACTTGGGTGTAATATACCACTGTGGATAAAACACTAACATACACACACTGTGGTGTAATATACCACTGTGGATACAACACTGTAACATACACACACACGGGTGTAATATACCACTGTGGATAAAACACTGTAACATACACTGGGGTGTAATATACCACTGTGGATACAACACTGTAACATACACACACTGGGGTGTAATATACCACTGTGGATACAACACTAACATACACACACTGGGGTGTAATATACCACTGTGGATAAAACACTGTAACATACACTGGGGTGTAATATACCACTGTGGATACAACACTGTAACATACACTGGGGTGTAATATACCACTGTGGATAAAACACTGTAACATACACACACTGGGGTGTAATATACCACTGTGGATAAAACACTGTAACATACACTGGGGAGTAATATACCACTGTGGATAAAACACTGTAAAATACACACACTGGGGTGTAATATACCACTGTGGATACAACACTGTAACATACACACACTGGGGTGTAATATACCACTGTGGATAAAACTGTAACATACACACACTGGGGTGTAATATACCACTGTGGATAAAACTGTAACATACACACACTGGGGTGTAATATACCACTGTGGATAAAACACTGTAACATACACTGGGGTGTAATATACCACTGGATAAAACACTGTAACATACACTGGGGTGTAATATACCACTGTGGATAAAACACTGTAACATACACTGGGGTGTAATATACCACTGTGGATACAACACTGTAACATACACTGGGGTGTAATATACCACTGTGGATACAACACTGTAACATACACTGGGGTGTAATATACCACTGTGGATACAACACTGTAACATACACACACTGGGGTGTAATATACCACTGTGGATAAAACACTGTAACATACACTGGGGTGTAATATACCACTGTGGATACAACACTGTAACATACACTGGGGTGTAATATACCACTGTGGATACAACACTGTAACATACACTGGGGTGTAATATACCACTGTGGATACAACACTGTAACATACACTGGGGTGTAATATACCACTGTGGATACAACACTGTAACATACACTGGGGTGTAATATACCACTGTGGATACAACACTGTAACATACACTGGGGAGTAATATACCACTGTGGATACAACACTGTAACATACACTGGGGTGTAATATACCACTGTGGATACAACACTGTAACATACACTGGGGAGTAATATACCACTGTGGATACAACACTGTAACATACACTGGGGTGTAATATACCACTGTGGATACAACACTGTAACATACACTGGGGAGTAATATACCACTGTGGATACAACACTGTAACATACACTGGGGTGTAATATACCACTGTGGATACAACACTGTAACATACACTGGGGTGTAATATACCACTGTGGATACAACACTGTAACATACACACACTGGGGTGTAATATACCACTGTGGATACAACACTGTAACATACACACACTGGGGAGTAATATACCACTGTGGATACAACACTAACATACACTGGGGTGTAATATACCACTGTGGATACAACACTGTAACATACACACACTGGGGAGTAATATACCACTGTGGATACAACACTGTAACATACACTGGGGTGTAATATACCACTGTGGATACAACACTGTAACATACACTGGGGTGTAATATACCACTGTGGATACAACACTGTAACATACACTGGGGTGTAATATACCACTGTGGATACAACACTGTAACATACACTGGGGAGTAATATACCACTGTGGATACAACACTGTAACATACACTGGGGAGTAATATACCACTGTGGATACAACACTGTAACATACACTGGGGTGTAATATACCACTGTGGATACAACACTGTAACATACACTGGGGTGTAATATACCACTGTGGATACAACACTGTAACATACACTGGGGTGTAATATACCACTGTGGATACAACACTGTAACATACACTGGGGTGTAATATACCACTGTGGATAAAACACTGTAACATACACACACTGGGGTGTAATATACCACTGTGGATACAACACTGTAACATACACACACTGGGGTGTAATATACCACTGTGGATACAACACTGTAACATACACACACTGGGGTGTAATATACCACTGTGGATACAACACTGTAACATACACTGGGGTGTAATATACCACTGTGGATACAACACTAACATACACTGGCGTGTAATATACCACTGTGGATACAACACTGTAACATACACACACTGGGGTGTAATATACCACTGTGGATACAACACTGTAACATACACTGGGGTGTAATATACCACTGTGGATACAACACTGTAACATACACACACTGGGGTGTAATATACCACTGTGGATACAACACTGTAACATACACTGGGGTGTAATATACCACTGTGGATACAACACTGTAACATACACACACTGGGGTGTAATATACCACTGTGGATACAACACTAACATACACACACTTAGGTGTAATATACCACTGTGGATACAACACTGTAACATACACACACTGGGGTGTAATATACCACTGTGGATACAACACTGTAACATACACACACTGGGGTGTAATATACCACTGTGGATACAACACTGTAACATACACACACTGGGGTGTAATATACCACTGTGGATAAAACACTGTAACATATCTAGAAAATTACTGAGAGAGTTGTCTCTAGATGCATTAATTTTGTCGCATTCCAATACATGACGCAGGGTGTGACGCACTCCAGTACATAATGACGCAGGGTGTGACGCACTCCAGTACATAATGACGCAGGGTGTGACGCACTCCAGTACATAATGACGCAGGGTGTGACGCACTCCAGTACATAGTGACGCAGGGTGTGACGCACTCCAGTACATAATGACGCAGGGTGTGACGCTCTCCAGTACATAATGACGCAGGGTGTGACGCACTCCAGTACATAGTGACGCAGGGTGTGACGCACTCCAGTACATAGTGACGCAGGGTGTGACGCACTCCAGTACATAGTGACGCAGGGTGTGACGCACTCCAGTACATAATGACGCAGGGTGTGACGCACTCCAGTACATAATGACGCAGGGTGTGACGCACTCCAGTACATAGTGACGCAGGGTGTGACGCACTCCAGTACATAGTGACGCAGGGTGTGACGCACTCCAGTACATAATGACGCAGGGTGTGACGCACTCCAGTACATAATGACGCAGGGTGTGACGCACTCCAGTACATAATGACGCAGGGTGTGACGCACTCCAGTACATAATGACGCAGGGTGTGACGCACTCCAGTACATAGTGACGCAGGGTGTGACGCACTCCAGTACATAGTGACGCAGGGTGTGACGCACTCCAGTACATAATGACGCAGGGTGTGACGCACTCCAGTACATAATGACGCAGGGTGTGACGCACTCCAGTACATAATGACGCAGGGTGTGACGCACTCCAGTACATAATGACGCAGGGTGTGACGCACTCCAGTACATAATGACGCAGGGTGTGACGCACTCAAGTACATAATGACGCAGGGTGTGACGCACTCCAGTACATAATGACGCAGTGTGTGACGCACTCCAGTACATAATGACGCAGGATGTGACGCACTCCAGTACATAGTGACGCAGGGTGTGACGCACTCCAGTACATAATGACGCAGGGTGTGACGCACTCCAGTACATAATGACGCAGGGTGTGACGCACTCCAGTACATAATGACGCAGGGTGTGACGCACTCCAGTACATAATGACGCAGGGTGTGACGCACTCCAGTACATAATGACGCAGGGTGTGACGCACTCCAGTACATAATGACGCAGGGTGTGACAATAGTCCATCTGGCAAAGTTTACATTTCGTTTGGTCTACATCTGGTGGTGGTGATTTAACCTGCCAAAGATACTTGTAACCCAGCCGGAGCCGGGCGGTACTTGTAACCCAGCCGGGGCCGGGCGGTACTTGTAACCCAGCCGGGGCCGGGCGGTACTTGTAACCCAGCCGGGGCCGGGTGGTACTTGTAACCCAGCCGGGGCCGGGTGGTACTTGTAACCCAGCCGGGGCCGGGTGGTACTTGTAACCCAGCCGGGGCCGGGTGGTACTTGTAACCCAGCCGGGGCCGGGTGGTACTTGTAACCCAGCCGGGGCCGGGTGGTACTTGTAACCCAGCCGGGGCCGGGTGGTACTTGTAACCCAGCCGGAGCCGGGCGGTACTTGTAACCCAGCCGGAGCCGGGCGGTACTTGTAACCCAGCCGGAACCGAGCGGTAGTGACATCCAAGAGTCGGCTTATTTTGTTGGATGTACCATAGACATGTGGCTCCTCCTGCATGATAGACATGTGGCTCCTCCTGCATGATAGACATGTGGCTCCTCCTGCATGATGGACATGTGGCTCCTGCATGATGGACATGTGGCTCCTGCATGATAGACATGTGGCTCCTGCATGATAGACATGTGGCTCCTCCTGCATGATAGACATGTGGCTCCTCCTGCATGATAGACATGTGGCTCCTCCTGCATGATAGACATGTGGCTCCTCCTGCATGATAAACATGTGGCTCCTCCTGCATGATAGACATGTGGCTCCTCCTGCATGATGGACATGTGGCTCCTGCATGATGGACATGTGGCTCCTGCATGATAGACATGTGGCTCCTCCTGCATGATGGACATGTGGCTCCTGCATGATGGACATGTGGCTCCTCCTGCATGATAGACATGTGGCTCCTCCTGCATGATGGACATGTGGCTCCTGCATGATAGACATGTGGCTCCTCCTGCATGATAGACATGTGGCTCCTCCTGCATGATAGACATGTGGCTCCTCCTGCATGATAGACATGTGGCTCCTCCTGCATGATAGACATGTGGCTCCTCCTGCATGATAGACATGTGGCTCCTGCATGACAGACATGTGGCACCTCCTGCATGATAGACATGTGGCTCCTCCTGCATGATAGACATGTGGCTCCTCCTGCATGATAGACATGTGGCTCCTCCTGCATGATAGACATGTGGCTCCTGCATGATAGACATGTGGCTCCTCCTGCATGATAGACATGTGGCTCCTCCTGCATGATAGACATGTGGCTCCTGCATGATAGACATGTGGCTCCTCCTGCATGATAGACATGTGGCTCCTCCTGCATGATAGACATGTGGCTCCTCCTGCATGATAGACATGTGGCTCCTCCTGCATGATAGACATGTGGCTCCTCCTGCATGATAGACATGTGGCTCCTCCTGCATGATAGACATGTGGCTCCTCCTGCATGACAGACATGTGGCTCCTCCTGCATGATAGACATGTGGCTCCTCCTGCATGATAGACATGTGGCTCCTCCTGCATGATAGACATGTGGCTCCTCCTGCATGATAGACATGTGGCTCCTCCTGCATGATAGACATGTGGCTCCTCCTGCATGACAGACATGTGGCTCCTGCATGATAGACATGTGGCTCCTCCTGCATGATAGACATGTGGCTCCTCCTGCATGATAGACATGTGGCTCCTCCTGCATGATAGACATGTGGCTCCTGCATGATAGACATGTGGCTCCTCCTGCATGACAGACATGTGGCTCCTCCTGCATGATAGACATGTGGCTCCTCCTGCATGATAGACATGTGGCTCCTCCTGCATGACAGACATGTGGCTCCTGCATGATAGACATGTGGCTCCTCCTGCATGACAGACATGTGGCTCCTGCATGATAGACATGTGGCTCCTCCTGCATGACAGACATGTGGCTCCTGCATGATAGACATGTGGCTCCTCCTGCATGACAGACATGTGGCTCCTCCTGCATGATAGACATGTGGCTCCTCCTGCATGATAGACATGTGGCTCCTCCTGCATGATAGACATGTGGCTCCTGCATGATAGACATGTGGCTCCTCCTGCATGATAGACATGTGGCTCCTCCTGCATGATAGACATGTGGCTCCTCCTGCATGATAGACATGTGGCTCCTCCTGCATGATAGACATGTGGCTCCTGCATGATAGACATGTGGCTCCTCCTGCATGATAGACATGTGGCTCCTCCTGCATGATAGACATGTGGCTCCTGCATGATAGACATGTGGCTCCTCCTGCATGATAGACATGTGGCTCCTCCTGCATGATAGACATGTGGCTCCTGCATGATAGACATGTGGCTCCTCCTGCATGATAGACATGTGGCTCCTCCTGCATGATAGACATGTGGCTCCTCCTGCATGATAGACATGTGGCTCCTGCATGATAGACATGTGGCTCCTCCTGCATGATAGACATGTGGCTCCTCCTGCATGATAGACATGTGGCTCCTGCATGATAGACATGTGGCTCCTCCTGCATGATAGACATGTGGCTCCTCCTGCATGATAGACATGTGGCTCCTGCATGATAGACATGTGGCTCCTCCTGCATGACAGACATGTGGCTCCTCCTGCATGACAGACATGTGGGTCCTCCTGCATGATAGACATGTGGCTCCTCCTGCATGATAGACATGTGGCTCCTCCTGCATGACAGACATGTGGCTCCTCCTGCATGACAGACATGTGGCTCCTCCTGCATGATAGACATGTGGCTCCTCCTGCATGATAGACATGTGGCTCCTCCTGCATGATAGACATGTGGCTCCTCCTGCATGATAGACATGTGGCTCCTGCATGATAGACATGTGGCTCCTCCTGCATGATAGACATGTGGCTCCTCCTGCATGATAGACATGTGGCTCCTCCTGCATGATAGACATGTGGCTCCTCCTGCATGATAGACATGTGGCTCCTGCATGATAGACATGTGGCTCCTCCTGCATGATAGACATGTGGCTCCTGCATGATAGACATGTGGCTCCTCCTGCATGATAGACATGTGGCTCCTCCTGCATGATAGACATGTGGCTCCTGCATGATAGACATGTGGCTCCTCCTGCATGATAGACATGTGGCTCCTCCTGCATGACAGACATGTGGCTCCTCCTGCATGACAGACATGTGGCTCCTCCTGCATGATAGACATGTTGCTCCTCCTGCATGATAGACATGTGGCTCCTCCTGCATGATAGACATGTGGCTCCTCCTGCATGATAGACATGTGGCTCCTCCTGCATGATAGACATGTGGCTCCTCCTGCATGATAGACATGTTGCTCCTCCTGCATGATAGACATGTGGCTCCTCCTGCATGATAGACATGTTGCTCCTCCTGCATGATAGACATGTTGCTCCTCCTGCATTATAGACATGTTGCTCCTCCTGCATGATAGACATGTTGCTCCTCCTGCATGATAGACATGTGGCTCCTCCTGCATGATAGACATGTTGCTCCTCCTGCATTATAGACATGTTGCTCCTCCTGCATGATAGACATGTGGCTCCTCCTGCATGATAGACATGTTGCTCCTCCTGCATGATAGACATGTGGCTCCTGCATGATAGACATGTGGCTCCTCCTGCATGATAGACATGTGGCTCCTCCTGCATGATAGACATGTGGCTCCTGCATGATAGACATGTGGCTCCTCCTGCATGATAGACATGTGGCTCCTCCTGCATGATAGACATGTGGCTCCTCCTGCATGATAGACATGTGGCTCCTCCTGCATGATAGACATGTGGCTCCTGCATGATAGACATGTGGCTCCTCCTGCATGATAGACATGTGGCTCCTCCTGCATGATAGACATGTGGCTCCTCCTGCATGATAGACATGTGGCTCCTCCTGCATGATAGACATGTGGCTCCTGCATGATAGACATGTGGCTCCTCCTGCATGATAGACATGTGGCTCCTGCATGATAGACATGTGGCTCCTCCTGCATGATAGACATGTGGCTCCTCCTGCATGATAGACATGTGGCTCCTGCATGATAGACATGTGGCTCCTCCTGCATGATAGACATGTGGCTCCTCCTGCATGACAGACATGTGGCTCCTCCTGCATGACAGACATGTGGCTCCTCCTGCATGATAGACATGTTGCTCCTCCTGCATGATAGACATGTGGCTCCTCCTGCATGATAGACATGTGGCTCCTCCTGCATGATAGACATGTGGCTCCTCCTGCATGATAGACATGTGGCTCCTCCTGCATGATAGACATGTGGCTCCTCCTGCATGATAGACATGTTGCTCCTCCTGCATGATAGACATGTGGCTCCTCCTGCATGATAGACATGTTGCTCCTCCTGCATGATAGACATGTTGCTCCTCCTGCATTATAGACATGTTGCTCCTCCTGCATGATAGACATGTTGCTCCTCCTGCATTATAGACATGTGGCTCCTCCTGCATGATAGACATGTTGCTCCTCCTGCATTATAGACATGTTGCTCCTCCTGCATTATAGACATGTGGCTCCTCCTGCATGATAGACATGTTGCTCCTCCTGCATTATAGACATGTGGCTCCTGCATGATAGACATGTGGCTCCTCCTGCATGATAGACATGTGGCTCCTCCTGCATGATAGACATGTGGCTCCTGCATGATAGACATGTGGCTCCTCCTGCATGATAGACATGTGGCTCCTCCTGCATGATAGACATGCTGCTCCTCCTGCATGATAGACATGTGGCTCCTCCTGCATGATAGACATGCTGATAGATGGACTGACTGGTGTACTAGAGTACTACTAGAGATACGAAGGTAGGATACAGTTGCTAGTGTTGTTGATGCATAAAGAGATACATAAAGATACATAAAAATACATAAAGATATACACAGAGATACTTAAAGATACATAAAGATATACATAGATACATAAAGCTACACAAAGATATACATAAAGATGTACATAAAGATGCACAAAGATACACAAAGATACACAAAGATACACAAAGATACACAAAGATACACAAAGATACACAAAGATACACAAAGATGCACAAAGATACACAAAGATACACAAAGATACACAAAGATACACAAAGATACACAAAGATACATAAAGATACATAAAGATACACAAAGATACACAAAGATACACAAAGATACACAAAGATACATAAAGATACATAAAGATACACACAGATACACAAAGATACACAAAGATACACAAAGATACACAAAGATACACAAAGATACACAAAGATACACAAAGATACACAAAGATACACAAAGCTACATAAAGATACATAAAGATACATAAAGATACACACAGATACACAAAGATACACAAAGATACATAAAGATACACAAAGATACATAAAGATACATAAAGATACAGTAGAGTACCTGGGTTACTGTTACAGTAACATCCGTCTTGTTAAACAAACATAAAGATACATAAAGATACATAAAGATACATAAAGATACATAAAGATACATAAAGATACATAAAGATACACAGATACATAAAGATACACAAAGATACACTAGAGTACCTGGGTTACTGCTACAGTAACATCCGTCTTGTTAAAGATACATAAAGATACATAAAGATACATAAAGATACAGTAGAGTACCTGGGTTACTGCTACAGTAACATCCGTCTTGTTAAAGATACATAAAGATACATAAAGATACATAAAGATACATAAAGATACAGTAGAGTACCTGGGTCCTTAACTAAGTTATTCTGTCATATCTTAACATAGCCTAAACTAAGTCTGACATATCTTAACATAGCCTAAACTAAGTTAGTCTGACATATCTTAACATAGCCTAAACTAAGTTAGTCTGACATATCTTAACATAGCCTAAACTAAGTTAGTCTGACATATCTTAACATAGCCTAAACTAAGTTAGTCTGACATATCTTAACATAGCCTAAACTAAGTTAGTCTGACATATCTTAACATAGCCTAAACTAAGCTAATCTGACATATCTTAACATACCCTAAACTAAGTTAATCTGACATATCTTAACATAGCCTTAACTAAGTTATTCTGTCATATCTTAACATAGCTTAAACTAAGTTAGTCTGTCATATCTTAACATAGCCTAAACTAAGTTAGTCTGACATATCTTAACATAGCCTAACTAAGTTAATCTGACATATCTTAGCCTGACCTACACTAACTTAGCCTAATATAATCTAAGCTTACATAGTCTAACTTAAGTAACCTAGCCTCACCTAACTTATTTTAACCTAACCTAGGGCTAACTAATACAGCCTCACTAAATATACCTAACCTAACTTATCCTAGCCTATGCCAGCTTATAATAACCTAACTCAAACTAATTTAGCTAAGGTAAACTAGTTTGACCTAGCACAACTATCTTAAACTAACATAAACCTAACTTAATATAGCTTAAATTATCTAATGTTAAAATTTTGTCTTAGACATATTGGGAGCAGAAGTGTACGATCCTAGCACGGTAGAGTGGGGCCCCAACACGGTAGAGTGGGGCCCCAACACGGTAGAGTGGGGCCCCAACACGGTAGAGTGGGGCCCCAACACGGTAGAGTGGGGCCCCAACACGGTAGAGTGGGGCCCCAACACGGTAGAGTGGGGCCCTCAACACGGTAGAGTGGGGCCCTCAACACGGTAGAGTGGGGCCCTCAACACGGTAGAGTGGGGCCCTCAACACGGTAGAGTGGGGCCCTCAACACGGTAGAGTGGGGCCCTCAACACGGTAGAGTGGGGCCCTCAACACGGTAGAGTGGGGCCCCAACACGGTAGAGTGGGGCCCCCAACACGGTAGAGTGGGGCCCCCAACACGGTAGAGTGGGGCCCCCAACACGGTAGAGTGGGGCCCCCAACACGGTAGAGTGGGGCCCCCAACACGGTAGAGTGGGGCTCCTGAATCTGAAGCCCTACCTGTTGGTACTCGAGAGTGGGGCCCCTGAGGCCTTAAGTGCCACACCTGTACTCGAGAGTGGGGCCCCTGAGGCCTTAAGTGCCACACCTGTACTCGAGAGTGGGGCCCCAGAGCTGGGATTCAGGGACCATCTTGAACTGACTCACCTTCGGAGGTGTTGAACTGTCTTATGGTCAGTTGAAGTCATGGAGCTGAATGTTGTCTCAGGTATGTTTGTGTGTGTTTGTGTGTGTTTGTGTGTGTGTGTGTGTGTGTGTGTGTGTGTGTGCGCGTTTGTGTGTGTGTGTGTGTGTGTGTGCGCGCGTTTGTGTGTGTTTGTGTTGTGTGTGTTTGTGTTTGTGTGTGTTTGTGTGTGTTTGTGTGTGTGTGTGTGTGTGTGTGTGCGCGTTTGTGTGTGTGCGTTTGTGTGTGTGCGTTTGTGTGTGTGTATGTGTGTGTTTGTGTGTGTTTGTGTGTTTGTGTGTATGTATGTGTGTGTGTACTCACCTAATTGTGGTTGCAGGGGTCGAGACTCAGCTCCTGGGCCCGCCTCTTCACTGATCGCTACTAGGTCCTCTTTCTGCTTCCTGAGCTTTGTCATACCTCGTCTTAAAGCTATGTATGGTTCCTGCCTCCACTACTTCACTTGCTAGGCTATTCCACTTCCTGACGACTCTGTGACTGAAGAAATACTTCCTAACATCCCTTTGACTCGTCTGAGTCTTCAACTTCCAATTGTGACCTCTTGTTTCTGTGTCCCCTCTCTGGAACATCTTGTGTGTGTGAGAGAGAGAGAGAGAGAGAGAGAGAGAGAGAGAGAGAGAGAGAGAGAGAGAGAGAGAGAGAGAGAGAGAGAGATAGAGATAGAGAGAGAGAGAGATAGAGAGATAGAGAGAGAGATAGCTGTGTTATAAGAGATAATGCGTATGTGTAAGATTGTAAATACTACTTTAAGATAAACTCAGTCCATACATTTCAACTTTCTGTCCCTAAAATCCACCATATTGGGGTGTGGCCTCGAGACACCATCCCTCGCCCTCCCACTTACCCATATACTCACCATGATATTTTCAGACTTTTTATCTCTGGCCGTGAGTGACTGCTGCTCTATCTGACTCACCACTGTTTTCCTTCCCTCTTTGAGCAAGAGGTGAAAGCTTGAGTCACTAACCTCTGAGGACACACGGAAAAGGTTTAGTCTCGCTTCGTCTCACTTTTTTTTTTTTTTTTGTTACACTCTGAGATGTTTGGTTTGTCAGGAAATATGGGAAGTATTTTCTGATGCTGGGTTTTGTCAGCTAACGACCTGCTTGGTGATTAAGCCGCCTGAGTATCGGTTCTGGTTGTGGATATTGATAGTTACTGATCCTAGGGTTTACCGGAGGAGGGTTTTCCACTACTTTACAAAGATATGGAATCACTTTAAGAGGTACGTAAGTTCCTCCGTCTTATAACATGTTCATTTTCCACCATAATCTATCTTGTCCATAATTACTATCGCATTTGCTTTGTTTCGTAAGGTGAAGTCCAGGATATTTACTTAATTCCTGGTATAACCTAACAAATTGTGTTACAGAGGTCTGAGCTTAGCAACAATTGTGTTAGAGGTGTGAGCTGTGCTCACACCTCTGTAACACAATTGTCCTCAAAAATTTCTTACGTTACACCAGGAATTAAGTAAAGATCCTGGACTTCACCTTACGAAATAAAGCAAATGCGATAGTAATTATGTACAAGATAGATTAAGGTGGAAAATGATCATGTTATTAGATGACGGAGGAACTTAGGTGCCAGAGCAATTCTGTTACTAATCATACCACGAGTGGGGTTAGAACCCGCGATCAGAGAGTCAAAATTTCAGACCGACGCGATAGCCACTGGACCAGCTGGCCATAGTAAGATTCATCCAACTAGTTATATTTATACACCATAGGAAGGTTAGCATAGGCCACCACTGTGACCACTGGGTTAGCTGGCCCTGTGGCTAACGCTACGGTCTGGAGTTTTGAGACTCTGGTCGCGGGTTCTAACCCCACCTGTGGTATGATTTAGAACACAAGAACATAAGAAAGAAGGAACACTGCAACAGGCCTACTGACCCATGCGCAGCAGGTCCATGTCCCCCGGATTAGCCCAATGACCCCACCCAGTCTGGTCACCTCCACTCAAGGATGGAGCACTGCACCAGACCCAGCAGCACAAGTTAGTCAGGTCCAACTCACACCCACCCACACCCACTCGTGTATTTATCTAACCTATTTTTAAAACTACACAACGTTTTAGCCTCAATACCTGGAGTTTACCTGGAGAGAGTTCCGGGGGTCAACGCCCCCGCGGCCCGGTCTGTGACCAGGCCTCCTGGTGGAGTTTATTCCACTAGTCCACAACTCTATTACCAAACCAGTGCTTTCCTATATCCTTCCTGAATCTGAATTTTTCCAACTGGAAACCATTGCTGCGTGTCCTGTCTTGGCTGGAAATTTTCGGCACGCTATTTACATCCCCTTTATTTATTCCTGTTTTCCATTTATACACCTCGATCATATCCCCCCTAATTCTACACCTTTCGAGAGAGTGCAGATTCAGGGACCTCAGTCTATCCTCGTATGGAAGATTTCCGATACATGGGATCATCTTTGTCATCCTCCTCTGTACGTTTTCCAGAGCATTTATATCCATTCTGTAATACGGTGACCAGAACTGAGCAGCATAGTCTAAATGAGGCCTAACCAAGGATATATAGAGTTGAAGAACAACCTGAGGACTTCTATTATTTATACTTCTAGATATGAAGCCAAGAATTCTGTTAGCTTTATTGCAAACACTAATGCACTGTTGTCTTGGTTTTAGATTACTGCTAACCAGAACTCCTAAATCCTTATCGCAATCAGTAGTACTAAGATCTACATTATTTAGTTCATATGTGGTATTGTTATTTAACTGTCCAACATTTAGAACTTTGCATTTGTCAATATTAAACTGCATCTGCCACTTCTCCGACCATTGCATCAGTCTATTCAAATCATCCTGGAGTGCTCTAGTGTCCTCATTAGAATGAATTGGACGGCCTATTTTGGTGTCATCAGCAAATTTGCTTATGTCGCTATTTATTCCCTCGTCTATGTCGTTTATGTGAATTGTGAACAACAACGGGCCCAACACTGACCCCTGAGGAACACCGCTTGTGACGTGCCCCCATTCTGATTTCTCCCCATTTATGCAAACTCTCTGCTGTCTTTTTGTCAGCCATGCCTCTACCCAGGAAAAAAATTCTCCTCCTATTCCGTGTGCCTTGAATTTTCTCAATAGCCTCTGGTGTGGAACTCTATCAAAAGCCTTACTGAAGTCCATATTCACAATATCATATTCATTACCATGATCTACCTCCTCAAACACCTTAGTGAAAAAAGTTAGTAAATTCGTAAGACAGGAACGCCTCTTTGTAAAACCGTGTTGAGAATCATTAATCAATCTGTGCCTGTCAAGATGGCTACGAATTGCTTCGGCAATTATTGATTCCATAAATTTTCCCACTATGGAGGTAAGGCTTATTGATCTATAGTTCGAAGCCAAGGACCTGTCACCTGCCTTGTAAATAGGTATTACATTTGCCACTTTCCACTTATCAGGCACTATGCAAGTTTGTAGTGATATATTAAAAAGATTAGCCAAAGGTATGCTAAGTTCCTCTTTATATTCCTTTAACACCCTTGCAAACAGTTCATCAGGACCTGGGGATTTGTTAGGTTTTAGTTTCTCTATTTGTCTGAGGACCATGTCACTAGTTACCGCAATTGTACATAGTTTATTATCCTGTTCTACATAATCTATTATTTCAGGAATATCGCTAGTATTTTCCTGGGTGAAAACTGAGAGGAAGTAGGTATTGAGAATTTCATACATATCCTTATCACTGTCAGTGATCTGACCAGAGTTACTCTTAAGTGGGCCAATCTTGTCCCTAATCTTACTTCTGTATACCTGAAAGAACCCTTTTCGGTTAGTCTTTGAATCCCTTGCGACCTTAGCCTCATAATCCCTTTTTGCTTTTCTTATTCCTTTCTTTATTTCTCTCTTTAATTGAATGTATTGATTTCTTAACTGCCCATCCCTCTTTTGATACGCCTCTATATATGCCTCTCTTTTGACCAATGAGATGTTTTAATCTATTGTTCATCCATTTGGGATCATTTTTGTTAAATCTAATTTCCCTACTCGGAACAAAAGTTGTCTGGGCAGCTAGAACTATGCTCTGAAAAACGTCATATTGGCAACCAAGATCACCTACCTGACCCATAGTCAGGACATCCCAATTTAGCCCACCCAGGTAATTTTTCAGTCCCATGAAGCCGGCCAAGCGAAAATCTGGGACAGAGATTTGATTGCAGTTATCTGGGTAATTCCATGATATATTGAAACTAAGTGATTTGTGATCACTTTCCCCAAGCTCATCATTAACCTCAAGATTATTAATTAGTGAATCTTTGTTGGCAAGAACCAAGTCAAGCAGATTGTTTCCTCTAGTTGGTTCTGTCACAACCTGTTCTAAAAAGCAATCCTGAACCGTATCAAGAAAGTCACTAGACTCAAGATTTCCTGTCATATTGTTTCAATCAATTTGTCTAAAGTTAAAATCTCCCATTATCACAACATTTTCATATCTAGATGCCTTATGAATTTCGTCCCATAACAGCTTACTGCACTCCCTATCAAGGTTTGGGGGCCTATAAATCACACCCAAAATTAATTTGTCACGTCCCTCGAGAAACTGTAGCCAAACATTCTGTGTTCGATGTTTCTAATCTTATATCATGTCTAAGACAATTTAAATTTTCTCTGATGTACATCGCCACACCACCACCCTTCCTGCTGACCCTATCAGTGTGGAATAGTTTAAAACCCTGTATGTTGCATTCAGAAGGCATTTCTCTATCTTTCAGGTTGAACCAGGTCTGTTATACCAATAATATCTATATTACCTGCACTTGCAAGTAATCTTAGCTCATCTATCTTATTTCTTAGACTCCTACTATTTGTATAGTAAACCTTAAGGGAGCTAGTCACTCGTTGTCCTCTACTATCTCACTTTGTTGGTTGATCAATTGATTTGCCATTACTTGCAACTTTATTTTGAATATTGTCTTTTAAACATATCCCTGAGGTATCCCGGTAATAACTGTTGTTTTTAACCCTAATGCTGCAGCCTGATTGTTTCCCACAAACACCCATACCTCTATAATCTATCAGTTTAAATTCCAAGACAAGTCGTCAATTACCCTCTCAATTGAATTGGCTAATGCAACCACTCCATCCCCAGAGAGATGAACCCCCATCCCTTGCATACATATCACATTTGCCATAGAATTTGTCCCAGTTATCAATGAATGGGATTGCAAGTTCCTTGCAGTACCTGTCTAGCCAGCAATTTATACCAATTGCCCTAGACATCCATTCATTGCCCACTGCCTTTCTAGACAGGTAGTTGCAAATGACAGCAATATTATTATCGTGTCTTCAGGTGCAATTTTGAAAGCCTTGGCAGCTCTTGGCATCCAGAAGAAGCACAGATCTCCGTTATAATATTAAGTTCGTGGATCAATGTTGAAGTTAAGAAATTCCTCTGCCACTTAAGAAATTAAAAATTATTTGACTGAAAATATAACTACCATAATTTACCTCGCTCATTAAATAATAGTTTTTTTTGTGTGCAGTTTTACTGATGTGTTTACAGAGACTTCATCCCCCCCCCCCCGGAGAGTTTTCGTTTTTAACCCATTTGGGGTAATTTATCTCAGTTCCTCTACCGAGGATATAGTGGTTCTTATGTTGCTGACGTTCACTAGTGACGCTGCTGGAACAAAGTTCTTACAGCCACACGTATGTCAGCACTTACATCATGTATGTCAGCACTTACATCATGTATGTCAGCACTTACATCATGTATGTCAGCACTTACATCATGTATGTCAGCACTTACATCATGTATGTCAGCACTTACATCATGTATGTCAGCACTTACATCACGAATGTCAGCACTTACATCATGTATGTCAGCACTTACATCATGTATGTCAGCACTTAATCATGTATGTCAGCACTTCATGTCCCACACAACTTCATGTCCCACACAACTTCATGTCCCACACAACTTCATGACCCACACAACTTCATGACCCACACAACTTCATGTCCCACACAACTTCATGTCCCACACAACTTCATGTCCCACGCAACTTCATGTCCCACACAACTTCATGACCCACACAACTTCATGACCCACGCAACTTCATGTCCCACACAACTTCATGACCCACACAACTTCATGTCCCACACAACTTCATGACCCACACAACTTCATGACCCACACAACTTCATGACCCACACAACTTCATGTCCCACGCAACTTCATGTCCCACGCAACTTCATGTCCCACGCAACTTCATGTCCCACGCAACTTCATGTCCCACGCAACTTCATGTCCCACGCAACTTCATGTCCCACACAACTTCATGACCCACGCAACTTCATGTCCCACACAACTTCATGTCCCACACAACTGACTGCAAGAACAAAACAACAACAACAACAACAACAACTGAAGACTCGCTTTTACAAGACTCGTTTTAATGTCTGTGATCACCTGTCGGATTCTGGTTCATGTCAGGCGAAATTGCCCGTGTTATAGTAAGGTCAGGCAAGTTTTCTAAGGCTCTTTAGGTACAAAATTATTAATTTTTACATTAACGTCAATGAAAAAAATTTATCTTTAAACGTATAAGAGAAAATTTAAGAACAGACTTAATTTTAAATGAGTTCTTGCTAATTGACCAGTTTTACCTGTTCGGCACGATATATGTTTACAAGGTCAGGTTAAGAGTTCCTAACTCATTATAATGTAGGACCTGTTAACTACATTAGCTCATTTTAAAGCACTTTACTGTTGTGAAAAGCTCATGTAGGGAAGAGGGTGAAGTTGGAGCGAGCTGGGGGGGAGGGGGCAGCGATTTTTATGTGGTCAGCTGACTTCATTTCACTGATGTCGTCATGGCCTGGTCACAGACCGGGCCGCGGGGGAGTTGATCCCCTCTCCAGGTATACTCTAGGTATACTCCAGGTAAGGTGTAGGAATATGTTCCAGACTCGAGTCATCCTGGGAAGGTATGATCTCAGAGGAAACATTGAGTGCAAGAGTGTAGTTGTTTGCTGCACATCATCTTGTGTAGAAGCTTCTCTCTCTCTCTCTCTCTCTTTCTCTCTTTCTCTCTTTCTCTCTTTCTCTCTCTCTCTCTCTCTCTCTCTCTCTCTCTCTCTCTCTCTCTCTCTCTCTCTCTCTCTCTCTCTCTCTCTCTCTCTCTGGTAATGGAAGGTGCGACTAAGATGTCAGAGAAACTGGTGCTTTGTATATCATCTGTCAGTCACATTTAGCAACGTTTGTTGACAGTAACCACAGCCGTTTTTCCTGGTCACTCAGCTCATGGCTCACTCAGCTCGCGGCTCACTCAGCTCGCGGCTCACTCAGCTCGCGGCTCACTCAGCTCGCGGCTCACTCAGCTCATGGCTCACTCAGCTCGCGGCTCACTCAGCTCGCGGCTCACTCGCTCATGGCTCACTCAGCTCGCGGCTCACTCAGCTCATGGCTCACTCAGCTCGCGGCTCACTCAGCTCATGGCTCACTCAGCTCATGGCTCACTCAGCTCATGGCTCACTCAGCTCATGGCTCACTCAGCTCGCGGCTCACTCAGCTCGCGGCTCACTCAGCTCGCGGCTCACTCAGCTCGGCTCACTCAGCTCGCGGCTCACTCAGCTCATGGCTCAGCTCATGGCTCACTCAGCTCGCGGCTCACTCAGCTCGCGGCTCACTCAGCTCGCGGCTCACTCAGCTCGCGGCTCACTCACTCACAGCTCGCGGCTCACTCAGCTCGCGGCTCACTCAGCTCGCGGCTCACTCAGCTCGCGGCTCACTCAGCTCGCGGCTCACTCAGCTCGCGGCTCGCTCAGCTCGCGGCTCACTCAGCTCGCGGCTCACTCAGCTCGCGGCTCACTCAGCTCGCGGCTCACTCAGCTCGCGGCTCACTCAGCTCGCGGCTCACTCAGCTCGCGGCTCACTCAGCTCGCGGCTCACTCAGCTCGCGGCTCACTCAGCTCGCGGCTCACTCAGCTCGCGGCTCACTCAGCTCGCGGCTCACTCAGCTCATGGCTCACTCAGCTCGCGGCTCACTCAGCTCGCGGCTCACTCAGCTCGCGGCTCACTCAGCTCGCGGCTCACTCAGCTCATGGCTCACTCAGCTCATGGCTCACTCAGCTCGCGGCTCACTCAGCTCGCGGCTCACTCAGCTCGCGGCTCACTCAGCTCGCGGCTCACTCAGCTCGCAAGTAGTCTTACACTTGGTGAAACTTGTATTAGTACCTGTGTATTAGTACCTGTGTATTAGTACCTGTGTATTAGTACCTGTGTATTAGTACCTGTGTATTAGTACCTGTGTATTAGTACCTGTGTATTAGTACCTGCGTATTAGTACCTGTTTATTAGTACCTGCGTATTAGTACCTGTGTATTAGTACCTGTGTATTAGTACCTGCGTATTAGTACCTGCGTATTAGTACCTGCGTATTAGTACCTGCGTATTAGTACCTGTGTATTAGTACCTGTGTATTAGTACCTGTGTATTAGTACCTGTGTATTAGTACCTGTGTATTAGTACCTGTGTATTAGTACCTGTGTATTAGTACCTGCGTATTAGTACCTGTGTATTAGTACCTGCGTAGTAGTACCTGTGTATTAGTACCTGTGTATTAGTACCTGTGTATTAGTACCTGCATATTAGTACCTGTGTATTAGTACCTGTGTATTAGTACCTGTGTATTAGTACCTGTGCTCACCTATTCACCTATTTGTACTCACCTTTTAGTGGTTGCAGGGGTCGAGTCCTAGCTCCTGGCCCCGCCTCTTCACCGGTTGCTACTGGGCCCTCTCTCTCCCCGCTCCATGAGCTTTATCAAACCTCGTCTTAAAACTGTGTATGGTTCCTGCCTCCACTACGTCATTTTCTAGGCTATTCCACTGCCTTACAACTCTATGACTGAAGAAATACTTCCTACTATCTCTCTGACTCATTTGTGTCTTCAACTTCCAATTGTGGCCTCTTGTTTCTGTGTCCCCTCCCTGGAACATCCTGTCCTTGTCCACCTTGTCTATTCCACGCAGTATTTTATATGTCGTTATCATGTCTCCCCTGACCCTCCTCTTCTCCAGTGTCGTCAGGCCGATTTCCCTTAATCTTTCTTCATAGGACATTCCCCTTAGCTCTGGAACTAACCTTGTCGCAAACCTTTGTACTTTCTCTAGTTTCTTGACGTGCTTTATCAAGTGCGGGTTCCAAACAGGTGCTGCATACTCCAGTATGGGCCTGACATACACGGTGTACAGTGTCTTGAACGATTCCTTACTAAGGTATCGGAATGCTGTTCTCAGGTTTGCCAGGCGCCCATATGCTGCAGCAGTTATCTGATTGATGTGTGCTTCCGGAGACATGCTCGGTGTTATACTCACCCCAAGATCTTTCTCCTTGAGTGAGGTTTGCAGTCTTTGGCCACCTAGCCTATACTCTGTCTGTGGTCTTCTGTGCCCTTCCCCTATCTTCATGACTTTGCATTTGGCAGGATTAAATTCGAGAAGCCATTTGCTGGACCAGGTGTCCAGTCTGTCCAGGTCTCTTTGAAGTCCTGCCTGGTCCTCATCAGATTTAATTCTCCTCATTATCTTCACATCATCTGCAAACAGGGACACTTCTGAGTCTAACCCTTCCATCATGTCGTTCACATATACCAAAAATAGCACTGGTCCTAGGACCGACCCCTGTGGGACCCCGCTCGTCACAGGTGCCCACTGTGATACATCATTACGTACCATGACTCGTTGTTGCCTCCCTGTCAGGTATTCTCTGATCCATTGCAGTGCCCTTCCTGTTATATGCGCCTGATGCTCTAGCTTGTGTATTAGCACCTGAGTATTAGCACCTGAGTATTAGCACCTGAGTATTAGCACCTGAGTATTAGCACCTGAGTATTAGCACCTGAGTATTAGCACCTGAGTATTAGCACCTGAGTATTAGCACCTGAGTATTAGACTTCGAGGTGCAAAAATCATAAATCCTTCTGAAGTGCAACTAACAACAATCTGCCTCACATTTCTAAATACAAAATGATTTAGAAGTCACAAGTACATGATCAAAATATCTGCTTTCAAAATGCTTCATATTTTTGTGGATTACTTGTATAAGTCTACCGTCAGTCCCAAGATGGTGTCTGGCTGCTTTAAGGAACGTTGTGGATGACACTCGTCCATGTCTCATGTTTCCAGTAAATGACGGAAATATCCATTATCCCTTGAAGGAAGTAGTCTTGATGCCCTATGATCATAGGTATCCCCGTCTTGTATAACCCAGGATACCTGTGTAGATAACTGGAATAATAGATAACCCGCTCAGAGGATCTTATGGCGGCGTCTCAGTCCAACTCGGACCGATACGTAGTCGTAGGCTCCTCTCTCCTATGTGCGGGTTATCTGTGTATCCCTGAAGGTCAGTGCAGGTGAAAGGAATAGTGCAGTATGTGGCTAAAGTTTCTAACACAGTTTAATGTCAACTTCAAATACCTAAAGTAAATCATAAATCCATCATAAATGATGGACACTACTGTACAAATTTCTTCAATAAGAATAAATTATAAAATACACAGCCCAAAACTAACTCAAATATTCCACTAATAAACACCAGGTTTGAAGCCGAGCAGAGGAGACATTCTTTTGTTATTTCAGTAAGAATAATATTTTAAAAATCCACATTAATTCTGACGCTGATCGTAAGTCGACTCACGTGATCGTAAGTCGACTCGCGTGATCGTAAGTCGACTCGCGTGATCGTAAGTCGACTCGCGTGATCGTAAGTCGACTCGCGTGATCGTAAGTCGACTCGCGTGATCGTAAGTCGACTCGCGTGATCGTAAGTCGACTCGCGTGATCGTAAGTCGACTCGCGTGATCGTAAGTCGACTCGCGTGATCGTAAGTCGACTCGCGTGATCGTAAGTCGACTCGCGTGATCGTAAGTCGACTCGCGTGATCGTAAGTCGACTCGCGTGATCGTAAGTCGACTCGCGTGATCGTAAGTCGACTCGCGTGATCGTAAGTCGACTCGCGTGATCGTAAGTCGACTCGCGTGATCGTAAGTCGACTCGCGTGATCGTAAGTCGACTCGCGTGATCGTAAGTCGACTCGCGTGATCGTAAGTCGACTCACGTGATCGTGATGACACGATTACAACTGATCATAATTTGTATTATCAGTTATCAGTAGTGATAAATGGTTTAAAACCGACAAGGTCAAGAATTGAGACACTTGTACAATATATCTGAATATTGAGGAAACATTTCGCCACACAGTGACTTCATCAGTCTAATACAAAGCAGGAAGGTGTAAGGAGAGGAGGAGTTGTAGGTAATCAGTCCCTCAACCTGGAGTGGATGTTCTCAGTCCAGAGTCTTGTAGGAAGTACAGCACAGGGCCAGAGATGTGGCTTATATACTGCAGCCAGGTGAGTGGCAGCAGGCGGCGGCGGGGTCACAGTGGTACCATCCACTAGTGTCAGCAGGGTGGCAGCAGGAGGTGGCGGGGTCACAGTGGTACCATCCACTAGTGTCAGCAGGGTGGCAGCAGGAGGTGGCGGGGTCACAGTGGTACCATCCACTAGTGTCAGCAGGGTGGCAGCAGGAGGTGGCGGGGTCACAGTGGTACCATCCACTAGTGTCAGCAGGGTGGCAGCAGGAGGTGGCAGGGTCACAGTGGTACCATCCACTAGTGTCAGCAGGGTGGCAGCAGGAGGTGGCAGGGTCACAGTGGTACCATCCACTAGTGTCAGCAGGGTGGCAGCAGGAGGTGGCGGGGTCACAGTGGTACCATCCACTAGTGTCAGCAGGGTGGCAGCAGGAGGTGGCGGGGTCACAGTGGTACCATCCACTAGTGTCAGCAGGGTGGCAGCAGGAGGTGGCGGGGTCACAGTGGTACCATCCACTAGTGTCAGCAGGGTGGCAGCAGGAGGTGGCGGGGTCACAGTGGTACCATCCACTAGTGTCAGCAGGGTGGCAGCAGGAGGTGGCGGGGTCACAGTGGTACCATCCACTAGTGTCAGCAGGGTGGCAGCAGGAGGTGGCGGGGTCACAGTGGTACCATCCACTAGTGTCAGCAGGGTGGCAGCAGGAGGTGGCGGGGTCACAGTGGTACCATCCACTAGTGTCAGCAGGGTGGCAGCAGGAGGTGGCGGGGTCACAGTGGTACCATCCACTAGTGTCAGCAGGGTGGCAGCAGGAGGTGGCAGGGTCACAGTGGTACCATCCACTAGTGTCAGCAGGTCTTCGTCCTAAGGTTGGACAAGTGTTGAAGAACTCTTTGTATCAAGATCCCTTGATGTAGTCAGGTCAGGTCCCATTCACTAAGGAAGGAGCACGGTATCTGACCTAGTAGCACAAGCTGGTCAGGTCCAATTCGCACCCACCCACACCCACTCATGTATTTATCTAACCTATTTTTAAAACTACACAAGGTTTTAGCTTCTATGACGGTACTCGGGAGTTTGTTCCACTCATCCACAACTGTCACCAAACCTGTGCTTTCCTATATCCTTCCTGAATCTGAATTTTTCCACAACATATCGGGTAACTTAAGGTTAATATTGCCCTTCAGGATGTGACTCACACCAGTCGACTAACACCGAGGCACCTACACACTGCCAGGTGAACAGTGACAGCAGTTGTAATGAAACATACCCAACGTTTCCACCCATGCCGGAGATCGAACCACGGACACTTTGCATGTGAGGTGAGTGAGATAAGAGAGAGATAAGATTTCGTTCGGATTTTTAACCCCGGGGGGTTAGCCACCCAGGATAACCCAAGAAAGTCAGTGCGTCATCGAGGACTGTCTAACTTATTTCCATTGGGGTCCTTAATCTTGTCCCCCAGGATGCGACCCACACCAGTCGACTAACACCCAGGTACCTATTTGCTGCTAAGTGAACAGGACAACAGGTGTAAGGAAACGTGTCGAAATGTTTCCACCCGCCGGGAATCGAACCCGGGCCCTCCTTGTGTGAAGCGGGAGCTTTAGCCACCAGGCCACCGGGCCTGGTGGCCCGGTGCTGACCGTTGCTGACCGAGCAACAGGACACTTGTGAATGTCTCTTCAAACTTTCAACGCTAATATTTAGCTACATTACGAACTTGTGCCGCACTCTGCACTGTTCCAACAGCGTGCATTAAGATATAGAGGACTGGGGTTGAGTAATACTTGGAGACCTTTCTCGGATGATTACAGTACCCACCCTGGTGATACAATGCTACAGTATCCAGCCTGGTGATACAATGCTACAGTACCCAGCCTGGTGATACAATGCTAGAGTACAGTACCCAGCCTGGTGATACATTGCTAGAGTACAGTACCCAGCCTGGTGATACAATGCTACAGTATCCAGCCTGGTGATACAATGCTACAGTATCCAGCCTGGTGATACACTGCTAGAGTACAGTACCCAGCCTGGTGATACAATGCTACAGTATCCAGCCTGGTGATACAATGCTAGAATACAGTACCCAGCCTGGTGATACAATGCTAGAGTACAGTACCCAGCCTGGTGATACAATGCTAGAGTACAGTACCCAGCCTGGTGATACAATGCTAGAGTACAGTACCCAGCCTGGTGATACAATGCTAGAGTACAGTACCCAGCCTGGTGATACAATGCTAGAGTACAGTACCCAGCCTGGTGATACAATGCTAGAGTACAGTACCCAGCCTGGTGATACAATGCTAGAGTACAGTACCCAGCCTGGTGACACATTGCTAGAGTACAGTACCCAGCCTGGTGACACATTGCTAGAGTACAGTACCCAGCCTGGTGATACAATGCTAGAGTACAGTACCCAGCCTGGTGATACAATGCTAGAGTACAGTACCCAGCCTGGTGACACATTGCTAGAGTACAGTACCCAGCCTGGTGATACAATGCTAGAGTATAGTGCCCAGCCTGGTGATACAATGCTACAGTACCCAGCCTGGTGATAGTGCTAGAGTACAGTACCCAGCCTGGTGATAGTGCTAGAGTACAGTACCCAGCCTGGTGATGCATTGGTAAAGTACAGTACCCAGCCTGGTGATGCATTGGTAAAGTACAGTACCCAGCCTGGTAATACATTGGTAAAGTACAGTACCCAGCCTGGTAATACATTGGTAAAGTACAGTACCCAGCCTGGTAATACATTGGTAAAGTACAGTACCCAGCTTGGTGATTCAGTGCACAGTACCCAGCCTGGTGATTCATTGCAAGAGTACAGTACCCAGGCTGGTGATACAACGTTACAATGCAGTACCCAGGCTGGTGATACAACGTTACAATGCAGTACCCAGGCTGGTGATACAACGTTACAATGCAGTACCCAGGCTGGTGATACAACGTTACAATGCAGTACCCAGCCTGATGATGCAATGATACAGTACTCAACCTGGTGATATAGTGCCAGAGTGAAGTGACCGGTCAGCCTGGTGATAGGGTGAAGTACTCAGCCTAGTGATGGACAGCTGGTACCAGTCAGCCTGGTAATGAAGAACAGCTGGTACCAGCCAGCTGGTGAAGTAAGGGCAGCTAGTACCAGTCAGCCTGGTGATGTAAGGGCGGCAGCTGGTACCAGCCAGCTGGTGATGTAAGGGCAGCAGGTACCAGCCAGCTGGTGATGATGCAAGGGCAGCTGGTACCAGCCAGCTGGTGATGTAAGGGCAGCTGGTACCAGCCAGCTGGTGATGTAAGGGCAGCTGGTACCAGCCAGCTGGTGATGTAAGGGCAGCTGGTACCAGCCAGCTGGTGATGCAAGGGCAGCTGGTACCAGCCAGCTGGTGATGTAAGGGCAGCTGGTACCAGCCAGCTGGTGATGTAAGGGCAGCTGGTACCAGCCAGCTGGTGATGTAAGGGCAGCTGGTACCAGCCAGCTGGTGATGCAAGGGCAGATGGTACCAGCCAGCTGGTGATGATGCAAGGGCAGATGGTACCAGCCAGCTGGTGATGCAAGGGCAGCTGGTACCAGCCAGCTGGTGATGCAAGGGCAGCTGGTACCAGCCAGCTGGTGATGTAAGGGCAGCTGGTACCAGCCAGCTGGTGATGTAAGGGCAGCTGGTACCAGCCAGCTGGTGATGTAAGGGCAGCCGGTACCAGCCAGCTGGTGATGTAAGGGCAGCTGGTAAAGTACCTGGTTTATCCTGGTGTTGATATTGTTTATCACCTGGGTGCCACCAGAGTTTTTGTTTTAGTGATAAATGAGGCACATCCTGTCTCTTATATCACCCTCTCTCTCTCTCTCTCTCTCTCTCTCTCTATCATCATCATCATCACTTTCCCATCTCTTCTTTAATGATATTCCAGAAACGAGACTCAGTTCGACTTAAACTGTCAATCAGTGACCCTTCCAGGCGTCATCGATGGCTTCCAGGCGTCATCGATGGCTTCCAGGCGTCATCGATGGCTTCCAGGCGTCATCGATGGCTTCCGGGGGTCATCGATGGCTTCCAGGGGTCATCGATGGCTTCCAGGGGTCATCGATGGCTTCCAGGCGTCATCGATGGCTTCCAGGCGTCATCGATGGCTTCCAGGCGTCATCGATGGCTTCCAGGCGTCATCGATGGCTTCCAGGCGTCATCGATGGCTTCCAGGCGTCATCGATGGCTTCCAGGCGTCATCGATGGCTTCCAGGCGTCATCGATGGCTTCCAGGCGTCATCGATGGCTCATATATAATGAAATATGGAGAATTCTGCCTACGATAAAGATCAAGGTTCAGTCCTCGGATAAAGTGAGACATGTGGTCATCTCCATACACCTGTTACCTGTGTTCCTCTAGCAGTGTGTAGCTAGGTGTTGCCTGTGTTCACTTAGTGTGTAACTGGGTGTTGCCTGTGTTCACATAGCAGCGTGTAACTGTGGTGTTGCCTGTGTTCACCTAACAGTGTGTAGCTGGGTGTTGCCTGTGTTCACCTAACAGTGTGTAGCTGGGTGTTGCCTGTGTTCACCTAACAGTGTGTAGCTGGATGTAGCCTGTGTTCACCTAGCAGTGAATAGCTGGGTGTTAGTATACTAATTTTAGATCACAATCTGGGGAAGCGGACATAACACCAATAGTTCCTGTGTATAAAGGCAAAGGGGACAAAGAGTGCAAAAAATATAGGGGAATAAGTCTGTTGAGTATACCTGGTAAAGTGTATGGTAGTTATTATTGAAAGAATTAAGAGTGAGACGGAGAACAGGATAGATGAAAAAGGAGGTTTTAGGAAGGATAAGGGGTGTGTAGACCAAGTGTTTACAGTGAAAAATATAGGTGAACAGTATTTTGATAAGGGTAAAGAGGTTTTTGTGGCATTTATGGATTTGGAAAAGGCATATGTTAGGGTGGATAGGGGGATAAGATAAGATAAGATTTCGTTCGGATTTTTAACCCCGGAGGGTTAGCCACCCAGGATAACCCAAGAAAGTCAGTGCGTCATCGAGGACTGTCTAACTTATTTCCATTGGGGTCCTTAATCTTGTCCCCCAGGATGCGACTCTCACCAGTCGACTAACACCCAGGTACCTATTTGCTGCTAGGTGAACAGGACAACAGGTGTAAGGAAACGTGTCGAAATGTTTCCACCCGCCGGGAATCGAACCCGGGCCCTCCGTGTGTGAAGTGGGAGCTTTAGCCACCAGGCCACCGGGCCACCGGCAGCAATGTGGCAGATGTTGCGGGTGTATGGAATAGGAGGTAGGTTACTGAAAGCAGTGAAAAGTTTTTATGAGGATAGTGAAGCTCAAGTTAGAGTATGTAAAAGTAGGCCTTAGACAGGGATGTGTGATGTCACCGTGGTTGTTCAATATATTTATAGATGGGGTTGTAAGAGAAGTGAATGCTCGGGTGTTGGCAAGAGGCGTGGAGTTAAAAGATACAGAATCAAACACAAAGTGGGAGGAGTCACAGTTGCTGTTTGCTGATGACACTGTGCTTTTTGGAAATTCTTAAGAGAAGCTGCAGAGGTTGGTGGATGAGTTTGATAGAATATGTAAAAGAAGAATGTATAAGAGTATAGTTATACCAACACTCTTATATGGGTGCAAAACATGAGTGGTGAATGTTGCAACAAGGAGAAGGCTGGAGGCAGTAAAGGTGTCATGTCTGAGGGCAATGTGTGGTGTGAATATAATGCAGAGAATTCGTAGTTTGAAAATTAGAAGGAGGTGTGGGATTACCAAAACTATTATCCAGAGATCTGAGGAGGGGTTGTTCAGGTGGTCTGGACATGTGGAGAGAATGGAACAAAATAGAATGACTTCAAGAGTGTATAAATCTGTAGTGTAGGGAAGGCGGGGTAAGGGTCAGCTTAGGAAAGGGTGGAGGGAGGGGGTAAATGTTTGACGTGCGAGGAGCTTGGACTTCCAGCAAGCATACGTGAGCGTGTAAGATAGGAGCAAATGGAGACAAATGGCTTTTAGGACTTGATGTGCTGTTGGAGTATAAGCGAGGTAACGTTTATGAAGGTATTCAGGGAAACTGGGCGGCCAGACTTGAGTCCTGGAGATGGGAAGTACAGCGTCCGCACTCTGAAGGAGGGGTGTTAATGTTGCAGTTTTATAACTGTAGTGTAAAGCACCCGTCTGGCAAGACAGTGATCGGGCTACCGTACCTTGGTGGGAAACTGCCGACGTGTTAATAAAAAATAATGTTGAGTGTTTGTGATATAGATGTTAATGTTTGTGATAGAAATATTATAAATAAATATTTTAAATATTACCAATGAAAAGCTTCAAAATATTTTCTATAAATCATTTTCGAGTAGTAAGGAATTATTCAAGTTCTCATTAATAAAACGGTAAATAATAATATATTTCAAGAATTTGAAAAATAAACTTGACCAAATTTACAAAACCAATAATCATCTCAATACAAAATTTAGGAGAGAAAATACAAACCTTCGAAATAATTAATATTCCAAGAAATAATTGACTTGACGTTGTTGTCACTGGTCAATAGACAGGAAGGATATTGTTTAACTCATTACTATTGTTGCCAGCATTCTGTTGTTGCCAGCAGGCTGTTGTTGCCAGCAGGCTGTTGTTGCCAGCAGGCTGTTGTTGTTCGTCTTCACCAGTCACTACCCAACACTGCCACAGCTTATGATTACCCCGAACATCTGTGTACAGGAGAGACATTCCTCTGCCTGGTATACATTGAGATTATATATATAATATATATATATATATATATATATATATATATATATATATAAAGGACTCGAACACGTGTTATGGCCCGTCTCACGGTGAGTGTAAACGAAATGACGCTCTAACCCACAGGACCACCAAATCCTACAAGAATCAAGCACCTAGCAGAGCTAGGTGTGTTACCTTGATTCGCTCACCATGAGGTGGGCCAAAACAACATGGGTTCGAGTCATTGGCTAGTTGTGAACCATTTATCTACGAGGCTTTTATTGCCGCCGGGCGGCACAGGTCTGGCGTTGCCGCCGGGCGGCACAGGTCTGGCGTTGCCGCCGGGCGGCACTAAGGAATGGCTCGCCTTGTACACTCCCAAATAAAAATTATTTACCTGCACATTTGAAATCCAACGACTTTTTTGAGATAATTTATCAAACTTTATCTTAATGGGATTTGTTAAAAAAAAAAAAAAATGCGTCACTTTGAGCCACGAAAATTTTCAGTTGACGGATTTATTAAAGATTTTTTTCCGTGTAATAAAATGGTTGTTGTGGTCGGCTGGAAGACTATATTGAGTCTGTATGAGGCATCACGCAGACTGGAAAGATTCTTATTTTCCTGGAAGGTAGTTTTCCAGGCACAGTCCTGGAGACAGTTTTCTTAGCTGCCAATAATATTTTCTTAACTAAATTTTTAGGACATCTCAGTTTTGTAGCGATATTGAATATTTATTAATCTTATTTAAATAATCCGGGTTACAATATATGTAAACCTCTTAAGAACATTGTAAACACTGCTTATAACCCGTTGATTCTTGACTGGAATAATAACATAAGAACATAAGAAAGAAGGTGGCTGGAGTTGTGGGGAATGAGGCTTCAAGTGAGGTGCAGTCTGTCTCTCGCTGTGAGGAGGCTGTAGTTGGGGAGGTAACAACGGCTACCAGCAGTGAGGTGCAGTCCAGCACCTGCTACAAGTGGCGAGTGGTTCACAGTAATGGAATGCGCATCAGAGTAAGGAAAGTTAAGAGTGAAGATCTGAAGGTAGGAAATCGCTTCTCTGTTCTTCAGGATGAATGTACTTCAGTGGCCAGTGAAGGTAAGGGTACTACTGCCCCTGCTAATGGAGGTAAGCGCATTCTTGTGGTTGGTGACTCTCAGGTAAGATATATTGACCGTGCTTTTTGTAATAGGAATAAGAAGATGAGAGATAGAGTGTGCTTTCCTGGAGCTGGTGTTGGGGACATTGTCAACAGGCTGGATAATATCATGTCAGGTAATGGGAACAAGCCCATTATCTGTCTCAGTGCTGGTGGAAATGATATTGGGAAGGGTAGGAGAGAAGAGCTGCTAGATAAGTACAGGTCAGCTATAGATTTCATTAAGTCTAAGGGAGGGATCCCAATCATATGTAGCATCTTGCCTAGAAGGGGAGTAGGAAATGAATGGTTGTCTAGGGCAATTGGTGTAAATTGCTGGCTAGACAGATACTGCAAGGAACTTGCAATCCCATTCATTGACAACTGGAACAACTTTTATGGCAAACATGATATGTATGCAAGGGATGGGGTACATCTCTCTGGGGCTGGGGTGGTAGCACTTGCAGACTCGATTGAGAAGGCCATTGGTGAAATGCCTATGATTTTAAACTGATGGAAGATAGAGGTATGGGTGTGTGTGGGAAACAAGCAGGTTGCAACACTTGGGTTGGAAACAGTAAATGTATAAAAGGCATTCAGCATGAAGTTATAAATAAAAACAATAGATCAGGTCAGCAAACAAAGGGGGACAGCAGAGGGCAGCAAGGGACTAGCTCCCTTAAGGTTTACTATACTAATAGCAGGAGTGTAAGAAATAAGATAGATGAGCTAAGATTAATTGCAAGTGCAGGAAACATAGATATTATTGCTATAACAGAGACCTGGCTCAATCTGAAAGATAGAGAGATGCCCTCTGAATGTCACATACAAGGCTATAAATTATTCCACACTGACAGGGTCAACAGGAAAGGTGGTGGAGTAGCGATGTATGTCAGAGACAATTTAAATTGTTGTGTTAGACAAGATATTAAATTAGAAGCGTCAGCCACTGAATCTGTTTGGTTACAGCTTCTCGAGGGCCGAGAAAAACTAATTTTGGGTGTGATTTACAGGGCCCCAAATCTTGATAGGGAGTGCAGTAAACTTCTATGGGACGAAATTCGTAAGGCATCTACATACGAAAATGTTGTGCTAATGGGAGATTTCAACTATAGACAGATTGACTGGAGAAATTTGACAGGAAATTTAGAGTCAGGTGACTTTCTTGATACGATCCAGGATTGTTTTTTAAAACAGTTTGTGACAGAGCCAACTAGGGGAAATAACCTCCTTGACTTGGTTCTTGCCAGTAGGGAAACACTAATTAATAATCTTGAGGTTAATGATGAGCTTGGGGAAAGTGATCACAAATCACTCAGTTTTAATATATCATGGAATTCCCCTAATAACGGCAATCAAGTCTCCGTCCCTGACTTTCGCTTGGCTGATTTCATAGGACTGAAAAATTACTTAGGTGGGCTGAACTGGAATGACCTGACTAAGGGTCAGGTAGGTGGTGATGGTTGCCGATATGATGCTTTCCAGGGCATAGTTCTAGCTGCTCAGTCAAATTATGTTCCAAATAGGGAAATCAGATCAAACAAAAATGATCCTAAATGGATGAACAATAGATTAAAATATCTGATTGGTCAAAAGAAAGGCATATATAGGCAAATCAAAAGAGGAGACGGGCAATTGAGAAATCGATATATTCAGTTAAAGAGAGAAATAAAAAAGGGAATTAGAAAAGCAAAAAGAGATTATGAGGTTAAAGTTGCAAGAGAATCGAAGACTAACCCAAAAGGATTCTTTCAGGTATACAGAAGTAAGATCAGGGACAAGATAGGCCCACTCAAAAGTTCCTCGGGTCAGCTCACTGACAGTGATAAGGAAATGTGTAGAATTTTTAACACATACTTCCTCTCAGTTTTTACACAGGAGGATACCAGCGATATTCCAGTAATGATAAATTATGTAGAACAGGACGATAATAAACTGTGCACTATTAGGGTCACAAGTGACATGGTCCTTAGGCAAATAGATAAATTAAAACCTAACAAATCCCCAGGCCCTGATGAACTGTATGCAAGGGTTCTAAAGGAATGTAAAGAGGAGCTTAGCACACCTTTGGCTAATCTTTTCAACATATCACTACAAACTGGCATGGTGCCAGATAAGTGGAAAATGGCAAATGTGATACCTATTTTCAAAACAGGTGACAGGTCCTTAGCTTCGAACTATAGACCAATAAGCCTGACCTCCATAGTGGGAAAATTTATGGAATCAATAATTGCCGAGGCAGTTCGTAGCCACCTTGAAAAGCATAAATTAATCAACGAATCTCAGCATGGTTTTACAAAGGGGCGTTCCTGCCTTACGAATTTATTAACTTTTTTCACTAAGGTATTTGAGGAGGTAGATCATGGTAATGAATATGATATTGTGTATATGGACTTCAGTAAGGCTTTTGACAGGGTCCCACATCAGAGACTGTTGAGGAAAATTAAAGCACATGGAATAGGAGGAGAAATTTTTTCCTGGATAGAGGCATGGTTGACAAATAGGCAGCAGAGAGTTTGCATAAATGGGGAGAAATCAGAGTGGGGAAGTGTCACGAGCGGTGTTCCACAGGGGTCAGTGTTGGGCCCCCTGCTGTTCACAATCTACATAAACGACATAGATGAGGGTATAAAGAGCGACATCGGCAAGTTTGCCGATGACACCAAAATAGGCCGTCGAATTCATTCTGACGAGGACATTCGAGCACTCCAGGAAGATTTGAATAGACTGATGCAGTGGTCGGAGAAGTGGCAGATGCAGTTTAATATAGACAAATGCAAAGTTCTAAATGTTGGACAGGACAATAACCATGCCACATATAAAGTAAATAATGTAGATCTTAATATTACGGATTGCGAAAAAGATTTAGGAGTTCTGGTTAGCAGTAATCTGAAACCAAGACAACAGTGCATAAGTGTTCGCAATAAAGCTAATAGAATCCTTGGCTTCATATCAAGAAGCATAAATAATAGGAGTCCTCAGGTTGTTCTTCAACTCTATACATCCTTGGTTAGGCCTCATTTAGATTATGCTGCACAGTTTTGGTCACCGTATTACAGAATGGATATAAATTCTCTGGAAAATGTACAAAGGAGGATGACAAAGTTGATCCCATGTATCAGAAACCTTCCCTATGAGGATAGACTAAGGGCCCTGAAACTGCACTCTCTAGAAAGACGTAGAATTAGGGGGGATATGATTGAGGTGTATAAATGGAAGACAGGAATAAATAAAGGGGATGTAAATAGTGTGCTGAAAATATCTAGCCTAGACAGGACTCGCAGCAATGGTTTTAAGTTGGAAAAATTCAGATTCAGGAAGGATATAGGAAAGTACTGGTTTGGTAATAGAGTTGTGGATGAGTGGAACAAACTCCAAAGTACCGTTATAGAGGCTAGAACGTTGTGTAGCTTTAAAAATAGGTTGGATAAATACATGAGTAGATGTGGGTGGGTGTGAGTTAGACCTGATAGCTTGTGCTACCAGGTCGGTTGCCGTGTTCCTCCCTTAAGTCAATGTGACCTGACCTGACTAGGTTGGGTGCATTGGCTTAAGCCGGTAGGAGACTTGGACCTGCCTCGCATGGGCCAGTAGGCCTTCTGCAGTGTTCCTTCGTTCTTATGTTCTTCTTAACTTGAAACCATTGCTGCGAGTCCTGTCTTGGCTCGAAGTTTTCAGCACGCTATTTACATCCCCTTTATTTATTCCTGTTTTCCATTTATACACCTAGATCATATCCCCCCTAATTCTATGCCTTTCGAGAGAGTGCAGATTCAGGGCCCTCAGTCTATCCTCATAGGGAAGATTTCTGATACATGGGATCATCTTTGTCATCCTCCTCTGTACGTTTTCCAGAGCATTTATATCCATTCTGTAATACGGTGACCAGAACTGAGCAGCATAGTCTAAATGAGGCCTAACCAAGGATATATAGAGTTGAAGAACAACCTGAGGACTTCTATTATTTATACTTCTAGATATGAAGCCAAGAATTCTGTTAGCTTTATTGCAAACACTAATGCACTGTTGTCTTGGTTTTAGGTTACTGCTAACCAGAACTCCTAAATCCTTTTCACAATCGGTAGTATTAAGATCTACATTATTTAGTTTATATGTGGTATGGTTATTTAACTGTCCAACATTTAGAACTTTGCATTTGTCAATATTAAACTGCATCTGCCACTTCTCCGACCATAGCATCAGTCTTTTCAAATCATCCTGGAGTGCTCTAATGTCCTCATTAGAATGAATTGGACGGCCTATTTTGGTGTCATCAGCAAATTTGCTTATGTCGCTATTTATTCCCTCCTCTATGTAAATTGTGAACAACAACAGGCCCAACACTGACCCCTGAGGAACACCGCTTGTGACGTGCCCCCGTTCTGATTTCTCCCCATTTATGCAAACTCTCTGCTGTCTATTTGTCAGCCATGCCTCTACCCAGGAAAAAAATTCACCTCCTATTCCGTGTGCCCTAAGTTTCCTCAATAGCCTCTGGTGTGGAACTCTATCGAAAGCCTTACTGAAGTCCTTTTTTTTTTTATCTCGCCGGCCGATTCCCACCAAGGCAGGGTGGCCCGAAAAAAGAAAAACTTTCACCATCATTCACTCCATCACTGTCTTGCCAGAATGGTGCTTTACACTACAGTTTTTAAACTGCAACATTAACACCCCTCCTTCAGAGTGCAGGCACTGTACTTCGCATCTCCAGGACTCAGGTCCGGCCTGCCGGTTTCCCTGAACCCCTTCATAAATGTTACTTTGCTCACACTCCAACAGCACGTCAAGTATTAAAAACCATTTGTCTCCATTCACTCCTATCAAACACGCTCATGCATGCCTGTTGGAAGTCCAAGCCCGTCGCACACAAAACCTCCTTTACCCCCTCCTTCCAACCTTTCCTAGGCCAACCCCTACCCCGCCTTCCTTCCACTACAGACTGATACACTCTTGAAGTCACTCTGTTTCGCTCCATTCTCTCTACATGTCCGAACTACCTCAACAACCCTTCCTCAGCCCTCTGGACAACAGTTTTGGTAATCCTGCACCTCCTCCTAACTTCCAAACTACGAATTCTCTGCATTATATTCACACCACACATTGCCCTCAGACATGACATCTCCACTGCCTCCAGCCTTCTCCTCACTGCAACATTCATCACCCATGCTTCACACCCATATAAGAGCGTTGGTAAAACTATACTCTCATACATTCCCCTCTTTGCCTCCAAGGACAAAGTTCTTTGTCTCCACAGACTCCTAAGTGCACCACTCACCCTTTTCCCCTCATCAATTCTATGATTCACCTCATCTTTCATAGACCCATCCGCTGACACGTCCACTCCCAAATATCTGAATACATTCACCTCCTCTATACTCTCTCCCTCCAATCTCATATCCATTCTTTCATCACCTAATCTTTTTGTTATCCTCATAACCTTACTCTTTCCTGTATTCACTTTTAATTTTCTTCTGTTGCACACCCTACCAAATTCATCCACCAATCTCTGCAACTTCTCTTCAGAATCTCCCAATAGCACAGTGTCATCAGCAAAGAGCAACTGTGACAACTCCCACTTTGTGTGATTTTTTATCTTTTAACTCCACACCTCGCCCCCATCTTATTCCTTATCCTCATATCAGACATAAACAGAGATATACACCTCAGCACCGTATCATCCTTTGCGGATGATACTAGGATCTGCATGAGGCTGTCATCTGCTGAGGACGCGGTTAACCTCCAAGAAGATATAAACAAAGTTTTCCAGTGGGCAACGGTAAACAATATGATGTTCAATGAGGACAAATTCCAACTACTCCGTTATGGAAAACTGGAGGAGATAATAACTAGAACAGAGTATACTACTGACTCCGGCCATACAATAGAGCAGAAAAATAATGTAAGGGACCTGGGAGTAGTAATGTCTGAGGATCTCACTTTCAAGGATCACAACAGTGCCACGATCGCACGTGCAAAGAAAATGATAGGATGGATAATGAGAACTTTCAAAACGAGAGATGCCAAGCCCATGATGATCCTTTTCAAATCACTTGTTCTCTCTAGGCTGGAATACTGCTGTACATTAACATCTCCATACAAAGCAGGTGAAATCGCAGATCTAGAGAGTGTACAGAGATCCTTTACTGCACGTATAAGTTCTGTCAAGCACCTTAACTACTGGGAACGCTTGGAAGCACTTGACTTGTACTCGTTGGAACGCAGGAGGGAGAGAGATATCATAATCTACACTTGGAAAATCTTGGAAGGAATGGTCCCAAATCTGCACACAGAAATCACTCCCTACGAAAGTAAAAGACTGGGCAGGCGATGCAAAATGCCCCCAATAAAAAGTAGGGGCGCCACTGGTACACTAAGAGAAAACACCATAAGTGTCCGGGGCCCAAAACTGTTCAACAGCCTCCCATCAAGCATTAGGGGAATTGCCAATAAACCCCTGGCTGCCTTCAAGAGAGAGCTGGATAGATACCTAAAGTCAGTGCCGGATCAGCCGGGCTGTGGCTCGTACGTCGGACTGCGTGCGGCCAGCAGTAACAGCCTAGTTGATCAGGCCCTGATCCATCGGGAGGCCTGGTCATGGACCGGGCCGCGGGGGCGTTGATCCCCGGAATAACCTCCAGGTAACCTCTTGCCAAGACCCCCACATTTACTTCTCTTACAACCCCAGTTCCTGACTATGGAACTGAACTTCTCCAGGCCGAGGGACTGACAACCTCAAATTCTACGACTTCAAGGGTGATGGACTGATTACATCGTCTTCACATCTCTACTGTTCCTGCCTACTTTCTGTATTCGACTGAAGAAGCCTACTGTGTAGGCGATACGTTTCGGAATAAAGTTGCCTACTGTTGCCTATGTGTCTTACCTACCAATATCGCTAGTATTTTCCTGGGTGAAAACTGAGAGGAAGTAGGTATTGAGAATTTCACACATATCATTATCACTGTCAGTGATCTGACCAGAGTTACTCTTAAGTGGGCCAATCTTGTCCCTAATCTTACTTCTGTATACCTGAAAGAACCCTTTTGGGTTAGTCTTTGAATCCCTTGCGACCTTAGCCTTATAATCTCTTTTTGCCTTTCTTATTCCTTTTTTTATTTCTCTTTAATTGAATATATTGATTTCTTAACTGCCCATCCCCTCTTTTGATACGCCTATATATGCCTCTTTTGACCATTGAGATTTTTTAATCTATTGTTCATCCATTTGGGATCATTTTTGTTAAATCTAATTTCCCTACTCGGAACAAAAGTTGTCTGGACAGCTAGAACTATTCTCTGAAAAACGTCATATTGGCATCCAAGATCACCTACCTGACCCATAGTCAGGACATCCCAATTTAGCCCACCCAGGTAATTTTTCAGTCCCATGAAGTCGGCCAAGCGAAAATCTGGGACAGAGATTTGATTGCAGTTATCTGGGTAATTCCATGATATATTGAAACTAAGTGATTTGTGATCACTTTCCCCAAGCTCATCATTAACCTCAAGATTATTAATTAGTGAATCTTTGTTGGCAAGAACCAAGTCAAGCAGATTGTTTCCTCTAGTTGGTTCTGTCACAACCTCTTCTAAAAAGCAATCCTGAACCGTATCAAGAAAGTCACTAGACTCAAGATTTCCTGTCATATTGTTCCAATCAATTTGTCTAAAGTTAAAATCTCCCATTATCACAACATTTTCATATCTAGATGCCTTATGAATTTCGTCCCATAACAGCTTACTGCCCTCCCTATCAAGGTTTGGGGGCCTATAAATCACACCCAAAATTAATTTGTCACGACCCTCGAGAAACTGAAGCCAAACCGATTCTGTGTTCGATGTTTCTAATCTTATATCATGTCTAAGACAACAATTTAAATTTTCTCTGATGTACATCGCCACACCACCACCCTTCCTGTTGACCCTATCAGTGTGGAATAGCTTATAACCCTGTATGTTGCATTCAGAAGGCATTTCTCTATCTTTCAGGTTGAACCAGGTCTCTGTTATACCAGTAATATCTATATTACCTGCACTTGCAAGTAATCTTAGCTCATCTATCTTATTTCTTAGACTCCTACTATTTGTATAGTAAACCTTAAGGGAGCAAGTCACTCGTTGCTCTCTACTACCTCACTTTGTTGGTTGATCAATTGATTTGCCATTACTAGCAACTTTATTTTGAATATTGTCTTTTAAACATATCCCTGAGGTATCCCGGTAATAACTGTTGTTTTTAACCCTAATGCTGCAGCCTGATTGTTTCCCACAAACACCCATACCTCTATAATCTATCAGTTTAAATTCCAAGACAAGTCATCAATTACTCTCTCAATTGAATTGGCTAATGCAACCACTCCATCCCCAGAGAGATGAACCCCATCCCTTGCATACATATCACGTTTGCCAAAGAATAGGTCCCAGTTATCAATGAATTGGGTTGCAAGTTCCTTGCAGTACCTGTCTAGCCAGCAATTTATACCAATTGCCCTAGACATCCATTCATTGCCCCCTGCCTTTCTAGGCAAGATGCTACATATGACTGGAATCCCTCCCTTAGACCTAACTAATTCTATGGCTGACCTGTAGTTATCCAGCAGCTCCTCTCCCCTGCCCTTCCCAATGTCATTACCCCCAGCACTAAGACAGATAATGGGCTTGTTCCCATTACCTGCCATAATATCCAACCTGCTGAGTATGTCGCCAACACCAGCTCCAGGAAGACACACACTCTGTCTAACCTTTCTCTCTCTGTTACAAAATGCACGGTCCATATATCTTACCTGAGAATCGCCTACTATTAAAATATTCTTACCTTGATTAGCAGAGGAATCAGTGGTACCTTCAACCTCACTAACCACTGACGTACACTCGTCTTGGAGAAAAGAGAATCGATTTCCTACCTTAACATCTTCTCTATTAACTCTCATCTTCCTTCTTCCTGAACTGTGAACCACTTACCACTTAAAGCGGCTACCACTCTCACTGCTGGTGACCATTCCTTCCTTACCAGCTAAATCCTTCTCACACTCGCTCCCAAACTCATCTATGCGAAGCTTCAGTTTCCTATGTTCCTCCTGAAGAAGTAGAATCTCCTTCAACACATGAACCTGGGATTCTAAAGCACTACAACAAGCCATGGTATTGGTAACAGCTCACGATAACTCCCAAGAGCTTAGCGGTATGACCGCACTTGACCACTGACTCGTGTGGCTCGTACGTTGGATTGCATGCGGCCAGCAGTAACAGCCTCGTTGATCAGGCTCTGATCCATCGGGAGGCCTAGTCGTGGACCGGGCCGGAGGGGCGTTGACCCCCGGAATGCCCTCCAGGTAGACTCCAGGTAGTGGACTTCCTGCACACCTAGAGTAAAACTTCTAGAATAGACAATTTGTCGCCCACTTCGTACTCTGTTGTGAACTTAATTTAGAGTACTAAATCACTGAGTCTAGGAATGAACTCATAAATATTGTGATCTCTAGACCACAGACACAACATCGTCGAGGTACCTGAACCGCCTTCCTTGAGAGACTATCTTTAAGACCGACTCACACACTGAGACAAGTGGACAACCGAACCTTCGACTTGTGCGTCGAAGAGTTGACCATCGTCGACTGAACACAAGAAGGATCAGCAATTACCATAAGCTAAATTAATATTTCACACAATGGGCTGAATAAGATTTGATATTAAATAAATGTAACATATAATAAGCGGGATGTAAAAAAAATTACTTCACGTTCATAGCCAAAAAATCGAAAGATGACAGCTGCGTTAATACTATCAACACGAAGTAAACAAGACAGAGGCTGATACAAGCACTCAGGATCAGGTAAGCTGTCAGCCACCATGGCTACCACAAGTGAACTGTCAGCCACCATGGCTACCACAAGTGAACTAGCAGCCACCATGGCTACCACAAGTGAACTGTCAGCCACCATGGCTACCACAAGTGAACTGTCAGCTACCATGGCTACCACAAGTGAACTGTCAGCCACCATGGCTACCACAAGTGAACTGTCAGCCACCATGGCTACCACAAGTGAACTGTCAGCCACCATAGCTACCACAAGTGAACTGTCAGCTACCATGGCTACCACAAGTGAACTACAAGCCACCATGGCTACCACAAGTGAACTGTCAGCCACCATGGCAACCACAAGTGAACTGTCAGCCACCATAGCTACCACAAGTGAACTGTCAGCTACAATGGCTACCACAAGTGAACTACCAGCCACCATGGCTACCACAAGTGAACTGTCAGCCACCATGGCTACCACAAGTGAACTGTCAGCCACCATGGCTACCACAAGTGAACTACCAGCCACCATGGCTACCACAAGTGAACTACCAGCCACCATGGCTACCACAAGTGAACTAGCAGCCACCATGGCTACCACAAGTGAACTGTCAGCCACCATGGCTACCACAAGTGAACTAGCAGCCACCATGGCTACCACAAGTGAACTAGCAGCCACCATGGCTACCACAAGTGAACTAGCAGCCACCATGGCTACCACAAGTGAACTAGCAGCCACCATGGCTACCACAAGTGAACTAGCAGCCACCATGGCTACCACAAGTGAACTAGCAGCCACCATGGCTACCACAAGTGAACTAGCAGCCACCATGGCTACCACAAGTGAACTAGCAGCCACCATGGCTACCACAAGTGAACTAGCAGCCACCATGGCTACCACAAGTGAACTAGCAGCCACCATGGCTACCACAAGTGAACTAGCAGCCACCATGGCTACCACAAGTGAACTAGCAGCCACCATGGCTACCACAAGTGAACTGTCAGCTACCATGGCTACCACAAGTGAACTACCAGCCACCATGGCTACCACAAGTGAACTGTCGGCTACCATGGCTACCACAAGTGAACTGTCAGCTACCATGGCTACCACAAGTGAACTGTCAGCCACCATGGCTACCACAAGTGAACTGTCAGCCACCATGGCTACCACAAATGAACTAGCAGCCACCATGGCTACCACAAGTGAACTAGCAGCCACCATGGCTACCACAAATGAACTACCAGCCACCATGGCTACCACAAGTGAACTGTCAGCTACCATGGCTACCACAAGTGAACTACCAGCCACCATGGCTACCACAAGTGAACTGTCAGCTTCCATAGCTACCACAAGTGAACTACCAGCCACCATGGCTACCACAAGTGAACTGTCAGCTACCATGGCTACCACAAGTGAACTGTCAGCCACCATGGCTACCACAAGTGAACTACCAGCCACCATGGCTACCACAAGTGAACTGTCAGCCACCATGGCTACCACAAGTGAACTGTCAGCCACCATGGCTACCACAAGTGAACTACCAGCCAGGATGGCTACCACAAGTGAACTACCAGCCACCATGGCCACCACAAGTGAACTACCAGCCACCATGGCTACCACAAGTGAACTACCAGCCACCATGGCTACCACAAGTGAACTGTCAGCTACCATGGCTACCACAAGTGAACTGTCAGCTACCATGGCTACCACAAGTGAACTACCAGCCACCATGGCTACCACAAGTGAACTGTCAGCTACCATGGCTACCACAAGTGAACTGTCAGCTACCATGGCTACCACAAGTGAACTGTCAGCTACCATGGCTACCACAAGTGAACTGTCAGCCACCATGGGTACCACAAGTGAACTGTCAGCCACCATGGGTACCACAAGTGAACTGTCAGCCACCATGGCTACCACAAGTGAACTGTCAGCCACCATGGCTACCACAAGTGAACTGTCAGCCACCATGGCTACCACAAGTGAACTGTCAGCCACCATGGCTACCACAAGTGAACTGTCAGCCACCATGGCTACCACAAGTGAACTGTCAGCCACCATGGCTACCACAAGTGAACTGTCAGCCACCATGTCTACCACAAGTGAACTGTCAGCCACCATGGCTACCACAAGTGAACTACCAGCCACCATGTCTACCACAAGTGAACTACCAGCCACCATGTCTACCACAAGTGAACTACCAGCCACCATGTCTACCACAAGTGAACTACCAGCCACCATGTCTACCACAAGTGAACTATCAGCCACCATGGTTACAAGTGAGCTACCAGCCACCATGGCTACCACAAGTGAACTACCAGCCTCCATGGTTACCACAAGTGAACTACCAGCCACCATGGCTACCACAAGTGAACTGTCAGCCACCATGTCTACCACAAGTGAACTACCAGCCACCATGTCTACCACAAGTGAACTATCAGCCACCATGGTTACAAGTGAGCTACCAGCCACCATGGCTACCACAAGTGAACTACCAGCCACAATGGCTACCACAAGTGAACTACCAGCCACCATGGTTACCACAAGTGAACTACCAGCCACCATGGTTACCACAAGTGAACTACCAGCCACCATGGTTACCACAAGTGAACTACCAGCCACCATGGCTACCACAAGTGAACTAGCAGCCACCATGGTTAATACAAGTGAACTACCAGCCACCATGGTTAATACAAGTGAACTACCAGCCACCATGGTTACCACAAGTGAACTATCAGCCACCATGGTTACAAGTGAGCTACCAGCCACCATGGTTACCACAAGTGAACTACCAGCCGTCATGGTTACCACAAGTGAACTACCAGCCACCATGGTTACCACAAGTGAACTACCAGCCACCATGGTTACCACAAGTGAACTACCAGCCACCATGGTTACCACAAGTGAACTACCAGCCACCATGGTTACCACAAGTGAACTACCAGCCGCCATGGTTACCACAAGTGAACTACCAGCCGCCATGGTTACCACAAGTGAACTACCAGCCACCATGGTTACCACAAGTGAACTACCAGCCACCATGGTTACCACAAGTGAACTACCAGCCGCCATGGTTACCACAAGTGAACTACCAGCCGCCATGGCTACCACAAGTGAACTACCAGCCACCATGTCTACCACAAGTGAACTATCAGCCACCATGGTTTCAAGTGAGCTACCAGCCACCATGGCTACCACAAGTGAGCTACCAGCCACCATGGCTACCACAAGTGAACTACCAGCCACCATGGTTACCACAAGTGAACTACCAGCCACCATGGTTACCACAAGTGAACTATCAGCCACCATGGTTACAAGTGAGCTACCAGCCACCATGGCTACCACAAGTGAACTACCAGCCACCATGGCTACCACAAGTGAACTACCAGCCACCATGGTTACCACAAGTGAACTACCAGCCACCATGGTTACCACAAGTGAACTACCAGCCACCATGGTTACCACAAGTGAACTACCAGCCACCATGGTTACCACAAGTGAACTACCAGCCACCATGGTTACCACAAGTGAACTACCAGCCGCCATGGTTACCACAAGTGAACTACCAGCCGCCATGGCTACCACAAGTGAACTACCAGCCGCCATGGCTACCAAAAGTGAATTAGCAGCCACCATGGCTACCACAAGTGAACTAGCAGCCACCATGGCTACCACAAGTGAACTAGCAGCCACCATGGCTACCACAAGTGTACTAGCAGCTACCATGGCTACCACAAGTGAACTAGCAGCCACCATGGCTACCACAAGTGAACTAGCAGCCACCATGGCTACCACAAGTGAACTAGCAGCCACCATGGCTACCACAAGTGAACTACCAGCCACCATGTCTACCACAAGTGAACTACCAGATACCATGTCTACCACAAGTGAACTACCAGCCACCATGTCTACCACAAGTGAACTATCAGCCACCATGGTTACAAGTGAGCTACCAGCCACCATGGCTACCACAAGTGAACTTCCAGCCACCATGGTTACCACAAGTGAACTACCAGCCACCATGGCTACCACAAGTGAACTGTCAGCCACCATGTCTACCACAAGTGAACTACCAGCCACCATGTCTACCACAAGTGAACTATCAGCCACCATGGTTACAAGTGAGCTACCAGCCACCATGGCTACCACAAGTGAACTACCAGCCACCATAGTTACCACAAGTGAACTACCAGCCACCATGGTTACCACAAGTGAACTACCAGCCACCATGGTTACCACAAGTGAACTACCAGCCACCATGGTTACCACAAGTGAACTACCAGCCACCATGGTTACAACAAGTGAACTATCAGCCACCATGGTTACAAGTGAGCTACCAGCCACCATGGTTACCACAAGTGAACTACCAGCCACCATGGTTACCACAAGTGAACTGTCAGCCACCGTGGCTACCACAAGTGAACTGTCAGCCACCGTGGCTACCACAAGTGAACTGTCAGCCACCGTGGCTACCACAAGTGAACTGTCAGCCACCGTGGCTACCACAAGTGAACTGTCAGCCACCGTGGCTACCACAAGTGAACTGTCAGCCACCGTGGCTACCACAAGTGAACTGTCAGCCACCGTGGCTACCACAAGTGAACTGTTAGCCACCGTGGCTACCACAAGTGAACTGTCAGCCACCGTGGCTACCACAAGTGAGCTGTCAGCCACCGTGGATACCACAAGTGAGCTGTCAGCCACCGTGGCTACCACAAGTGAGCTGTCAGCCACCGTGGCTACCACAAGTGAGCTGTCAGCCACCGTGGCTACCACAAGTGAGCTGTCAGCCACCGTGGCTACCACAAGTGAGCTGTCAGCCACCGTGGCTACCACAAGTGAGCTGTCAGCCACCGTGGCTACCACAAGTGAGCTGTCAGCCCCCGTGGCTACCACAAGTGAGTGTCAGCCCCCGTGGCTACCACAAGTGAGCTGTCAGCCCCCGTGGCTACCACAAGTGAGCTGTCAGCCCCCGTGGCTACCACAAGTAAGCTGTCAGCCCCCGTGGCTACCACAAGTGAGCTGTCAGCCCCCGTGGCTACCACAAGTGAGCTGTCAGCCCCCATGGCTACCACAAGTGAGCTGTCAGCCCCCATGGCTACCACAAGTGAACTAGCAGCCACCATGGCTACCACAAGTGAACTAGCAGCCACCATGGCTACCACAAGTGAACTAGCAGCCACCATGGCTACCACAAGTGAACTAGCAGCCACCATGGCTACCACAAGTGAACTAGCAGCCACCATGGCTACCACAAGTGAACTAGCAGCCACCATGGCTACCACAAGTGAACTAGCAGCCACCATGGCTACCACAAGTGAACTAGCAGCCACCATGGCTACCACAAGTGAACTAGCAGCCACCATGGCTACCACAAGTGAACTAGCAGCCACCATTGTTACAAGTGAACTACCAGCCACCATGGTTACCACAAGTGAACTACCAGCCACCATGGTTACCACAAGTGAACTACCAGCCGCCATGGTTACCACAAGTGAACTACCAGCCACCATGGTTACCACAAGTGAACTTCCAGCCACCATGGTTACCACAAGTGAACTACCAGCCACCACGGTTACCACAAGTGAACTACCAGCCACCACGGTTACCACAAGTGAACTACCAGCCACCATGGTTACCACAAGTGAACTACCAGCCGCCATGGTTACCACAAGTGAACTACCAGCCGCCATGGTTACCACAAGTGAACTACCAGCCGCCATGGTTACCACAAGTGAACTACCAGCCGCCATGGCTACCACAAGTGAACTAGCAGCCACCATGGCTACCACAAGTGAATTAGCAGCCACCATGGCTACCGCAAGTGAATTTGCAGCCTCCATGGCTACCACAAGTGAACTAGCAGCCACCATGGCTACCACAAGTGAACTAGCAGCCACCATGGCTACCACAAGTGAACTAGCAGCCACCATGGCTACCACAAGTGAACTAGCAGCCACCTTGGCTACCACAAGTGAACTAGCAGCCACCATGGCTACCACAAGTGAACTAGCAGCCACCATGGCTACCACAAGTGAACTAGCAGCCACCATGTCTACCACAAGTGAACTACCAGCCACCATGTCTACCACAAGTGAACTACCAGCCACCATGTCTACCACAAGTGAACTACCAGCCACAATGTTTACAAGTGAGCTACCAGCCACCATGGCTACCACAAGTGAACTACCAGCCACCATGGTTACCACAAGTGAACTACCAGCCACCATGGCTACCACAAGTGAACTGTCAGCCACCATGTCTACCACAAGTGAACTACCAGCCACCATGTCTACCACAAGTGAACTATCAGCCACCATGGTTACAAGTGAGCTACCAGCCACCATGGCTACCACAAGTGAACTACCAGCCACCATAGTTACCACAAGTGAACTACCAGCCACCATGGTTACCACAAGTGATCTACCAGCAACCATGGTTACCACAAGTGAACTACCAGCCACCATGGTTACCACAAGTGAACTATCAGCCACCATGGCTACCACAAGTGAACTAGCAGCCACCATGGCTACCACAAGTGAACTAGCAGCCTCCATGGCTACCACAAGTGAACTAGCAGCCACCATGGCTACCACAAGTGAACTAGCAGCCACCATAGCTACCACAAGTGAACTAGCAGGAAACCATGGCTACCACATGTGAACTAGCAGCCACCATGGCTACCACAAGTGAACTAGCAGCCACCATGGCTACCACAAGTGAACTAGCAGCCACCATGTCTACCACAAGTGAACTACCAGCCACCATGTCTACCACAAGTGAACTACCAGCCACCATGTCTACCACAAGTGAACTATCAGCCTCCATGTTTACAAGTGAGCTACCAGCCACCATGGCTACCACAAGTGAACTACCAGCCACCATGGTTACCACAAGTGAACTACCAGCAACCATGGCTACCACAAGTGAACTGTCAGCCACCATGTCTACCACAAGTGAACTACCAGCCACCATGTCTACCACAAGTGAACTATCAGCCACCATGGTTACAAGTGAGCTACCAGCCACCATGGCTACCACAAGTGAGCTACCAGCCACCATAGTTACCACAAGTGAACTACCAGCCACCATGGTTACCACAAGTGATCTACCAGCAACCATGGTTACCACAAGTGAACTACCAGCCACCATGGTTACCACAAGTGAACTATCAGCCACCATGGCTACCACAAGTGAACTACCAGCCACCATGGTTACCACAAGTTAACTACCAGCCACCATGGTTACCACAAGTGAACTACCAGCCACCATGGTTACCACAAGTGAACTACCAGCCACCATGGTTACCACAAGTGAACTACCAGCCACCATGGTTACCACAAGTGAACTACTAGCCGCCATGGCTCCCACAAGTGAACTACCAGCCGCCATGGTTACCACAAGTGAACTACCAGCCACCATGGTTACCACAAGTGAACTACCAGCCACCATGGTTACCACAAGTGAACTACCAGCCACCATGGTTACCACAAGTGAACTACCAGCCACCATGGCTACCACAAGTGAACTACCAGCCGCCATGGTTACCACAAGTGAACTACCAGCCGCCATGGTTACCACAAGTGAACTACCAGCCACCATGGTTACCACAAGTGAACTACCAGCCGCCATGGTTACCACAAGTGAACTACCAGCCACCATGGTTACCACAAGTGAACTAGCAGCCACCATGGTTACCACAAGTAAACTACGAGCCACCACGGTTACCACAAGTGAACTACCTGCCACCACGGTTACCACAAGTGAACTACCAGCCACCATGGTTACCACAAGTGAACTACCAGCCACCATGGTTACCACAAGTGAACTACCAGCCGCCATGGTTACCACAAGTGAACTACCAGCCGCCATGGTTACCACAAGTGAACTACTAGCCGCCATGGTTACCACAAGTGAACTACCAGCCACCATGGTTACCACAAGTGAACTACCAGCCACCATGGTTACCACAAGTGAACTACCAGCCACCATGGTTACCACAAGTGAACTACCAGCCACCATGGTTACCACAAGTGAACTACCAGCCACCATGGTTACCACAAGTGAACTACCAGCCACCATGGTTACCACAAGTGAACTACCAGCCACCATGGTTACCACAAGTGAACTACCAGCCGCCATGGTTACCACAAGTGAACTACCAGCCACCATGGTTACCACAAGTGAACTACCAGCCGCCATGGTTACCACAAGTGAACTACCAGCCACCATGGTTACCACAAGTGAACTACCAGCCACCATGGTTACCACAAGTGAACTACCAGCCGCCGCATTGGTTACCACAAGTGAACTACCAGCTGCCGCCATGGTTACCACAAGTGAACTACCAGCCGCCGCCATGGTTACCACAAGTGAACTACCAGCCACCATGGTTACCACAAGTGAACTACCAGCCACCATGGTTACCACAAGTGAACTACCAGCCACCATGGTTACCACAAGTGAACTACCAGCCGCCATGGTTACCACAAGTGAACTACCAGCCGCCATGGTTACCACAAGTGAACTACCAGCCGCCATGGTTACCACAAGTGAACTACCAGCCACCATGGTTACCACAAGTGAACTACCAGCCACCATGGTTACCACAAGTGAACTACCAGCCGCCGCCATGGTTACCACAAGTGAACTACCAGCCGCCACCATGGTTACCACAAGTGAACTACCAGCCGCCGCCATGGTTACCATAAGTGAACTACCAGCCACCATGGTTACCACAAGTGAACTACCAGCCACCATGGCTACCACAAGTGAACTGTCAGCCACCATGTCTACCACAAGTGAACTACCAGCCACCATGTCTACCACAAGTGAACTATCAGCCACCATGGTTTCAAGTGAGCTACCAGCCACCATGGCTACCACAAGTGAACTACCAGCCACCATAGTTACCACAAGTGAACTACCAGCCACCATGGTTACCACAAGTGAACTACCAGCCACCATGGTTACCACAAGTGAACTATCAGCCACCATGGTTACAAGTGAGCTACCAGCCACCATGGCTACCACAAGTGAACTACCAGCCACCATGGTTACCACAAGTGAACTACCAGCCACCATGGTTACCACAAGTGAACTACCAGCCACCATGGTTACCTCAAGTGAGCTACCAGCCGCCATGGTTACCACAAGTGAACTACCAGCCGCCATGGTTACCACAAGTGAACTAGCAGCCACCATGGCTACCACAAGTGAACTAGCAGCCGCCATGGCTACCACAAATGAACTAGCAGCCACCATGGTTACCACAAGTGAACTAGCAGCTGCCATAGCTACCACTAGTGAACTAGCAGCCACCATGGCTACCACAAGTGAACTAGCAGCCACCATGGCTACCACTAGTGAACTAGCAGCCACCATGGCTACCACTAGTGAACTAGCAGCCGCCATGGCTACCACAAGTGAACTAGCAGCCGCCATGGCTACCACAAGTGAACTAGCAGCCACCATGGCTTCCACAAGTGAACTAGCAGCTGCCATAGCTACCACAAGTGAACTAGCAGCCGCCATAGCTACCACAAGGGAACTAGCAGCCGCCATAGCTACCACAAGTGAACTAGCAGCCGCCATGGCTACCACAAGTGAACTAGCAGCCGCCATGGCTACCACAAGTGAACTAGCAGCCGCCATGGCTACCACAAGTGAACTAGCAGCCGCCATGGCTACCACAAGTGAACTAGCAGCCGCCATGGCTACCACAAGTGAACTAGCAGCCGCCATGGCTACCACAAGTGAACTAGCAGCCACCATGGCTACCACAAGTGAACTAGCAGCCGCCATGGCTACCACAAGTGAACTAGCAGCCGCCATGGCTACCACAAGTGAACCAGCAGCCGCCATGGCTACCACAAGTGAACTAGCAGCCGCCATGGCTACCACAAGTGAACTAGCAGCCACCATGGCTACCACAAGTGAACTAGCAGCCGCCACGGCTACCACAAGTGAACTAGCAGCCACCACGGCTACCACAAGTGAACTAGCAGCCACCACGGCTACCACAAGTGAACTAGCAGCCGCCATGGCTACCACAAGTGAACTAGCAGCCGCCATGGCTACCACAAGTGAACTAGCAGCCGCCATGGCTACCACAAGTGAACTAGCAGCCACCATGGCTACCACAAGTGAACTAGCAGCCACCATGGCTACCACAAGTGAACTAGCAGCCACCATGGCTACCACAAGTGAACTAGCAGCCACCATGGCTACCACAAGTGAACTAGCAGCCACCATGGCTACCACAAGTGAACTAGCAGCCGCCATGGCTACCACAAGTGAACTAGCAGCCGCCATGGCTACCACAAGTGAACTAGCAGCCGCCATGGCTACCACAAGTGAACTAGCAGCCACCATGGCTACCACAAGTGAACTAGCAGCCACCATGGCTACCACAAGTGAACTAGCAGCCACCATGGTTACCACAAGTGAACTAGCAGCCACCATGGCTACCACAAGTGAACTAGTAGCCACCATGGCTACCACAAGTGAACTAGCAGCCACCATGGCTACCACAAGTGAACTAGTAGCCACCATGGCTACCACAAGTGAACTAGCAGCCACCATGGCTACCACAAGTGAACTAGTAGCCACCATGGCTACCACAAGTGAACTAGCAGCCACCATGGCTACCACAAGTGAACTAGTAGCCACCATGGCTACCACAAGTGAACTAGCAGCCACCATGGCTACCACAAGTGAACTAGCAGCCACCATGGCTACCACAAGTGAACTAGCAGCCACCATGGCTACCACAAGTGAACTAGTAGCCACCATGTCTACCACACATTCCACCAACGTTCATAAACCTTGTCACAACCTCACTACCGTAATGTATAAGGAAAACCCAATAAACTCCACTGTGAACGATTATCGTAAACACTAAGGAAGCCGAGATAACTTAACATTAGTCAAGATATAAACTGTCTCGGCTCTTTTGGATTTGTGTTTACTGTTGTAGTAAGTTTTTGTATTGAAACTATGCATAGAGAAACTGTATTGAAAAATTCTCTCTTCTGTCCAATTGAGAGAGAGAGAGAGAGAGAGCTATTTATAGGTTAAGGATTCCTAACTTTATTGACAAGCTAAGAGCTGTTACCTACATCAGCTCATTTGAAAGCATTTTTATTGTTATGAGACATACAAGTAGGGAACAGGATGAAGTTGGAGCCATCTGTGGGCCAGCATTTTCATTTGATCAACTGACTTTATCTCGTTGACATCATTATGCTGTACGAATGTGTTCCAGACTCGAGTCATCCTGGGTATATATGATCTCAGATGGAGTGATGTTCTGGAGAAGGGTACAGCCAGAGTGAAGTTGCTGCTTTCTGCCCGTCTTGTGGCATAAAAGCTTGTTTCACGCTGTCCTCGAAGTGGATCCAAGTGTGGTACTTTGACAATATTGGCCTTGTACATAACAGTAAGGCCACCCACAACCCTCCTATGTTGAAGGCTCTGCTGAAATGACAGATCTATCCAGGATGGGTCCAGGCGAGAGATGAGACGTCTTGCTCTGTTCTCTACTCTGTCAAGCAGTTGCAGATGAGAGGGGGGGGGGGCAGGCGAACCAAGAAAGTGGAGCATACTAAAGGTGTGAGCGTACTTGTGCCTCGTACAGAATCTTGCAACCCCTACTGTCAAGCAGATGCGAGATACGGAGAAGTGCTGTAAGCTTCCTGGTTGCCTTGTTTGCAAGATTTACAACATGGTTCTTCATAATTAGTTTGTAGTCAAATTTCACCCTAAGGATATCAACTTCTTCCCCAGGTGCCAACACCCTCCCATTCATCCTTACTACTGCACCAGCATTACCATCATGGTGCCTAGAGACCATTTGCATTTTCTCAGGTGCAAATGTTACTTGCCATCTATTTCACCAAGCTGATATAGCTCTTAGCTGGTGATTCATGTAGCTAAGAGCAGCTGGCATTTCTTGGATAAGTGAATGTCAGTGTACAGTCGTCTGCATATGCATGGGATTCTGGGATGAGATGAAGAAGGTCGTTGAAGTAGACATTCCATAACACTGGTCCCAGCACGCTTCCTTGTGGAACACTTGCCCCAATAGGATGTCTTGCTGATTCCGTTCCATTGAGAACTACCCTTAGAGATCTACCATGAAGGTAATCACTGAGGAGAGACAGCGTAGAGCCAGCAATGTCCAGTGCTACCAAACAGCTGACTTTGGATTCATCCAGTGACTGGTGCCACTTAGTGGAGAGGTTTAACAACAGATCAGCAGCAAAGTAACCTTTCCTGAAGCCATATTGACGGTCACAAAGTAGTGAGTGATAGTCAAAAAACTGTCATTTGTCTCGAGATTATTGTCTCAAGGATCTTACCAGTGATTGACAGGAGTGACACTGGTCTGTAGTTGCTGATTTCTGCTCTGCTCTTCTTTTTGTGAACTGGGACTACATTTGCCTCTTTCCACAGAGAGGGCCATTTATACTGTACTAGGCAGTGCCAAAAGATACGAGTTAGAGGTGCTGCTAGCTGGTCTGCACATCTTCTCAGCAATCTTGGGCTTAACTTGTCTGGGCCCACAGCCTTTTCTTTGTCAAGCGATTTAAGAAGGAAATGCACCTCCTCTTGCCTTATTGTCACCACTGACAGTTTTGACACAGTTCTTGCAGCTAGCCAAGGCGGGTCCCTTGCTGGATCAGGAACTTGCATTTTGGTAGCAAAGTGTTGGGCAAAGAGGTCCGCCTTCTCTTGACTACTAGTAGAGGTGGTCCCATCCTGTCGATTTAGAGGTGGAATGAGTTCATCAGGCAGATAACCTTGTCTGTCCTTGACTAGGGACCACTAGGTTTTGGAGCCTACCCTACCTGATGCTAGCTCTCTTTTAGTGTCCACCTCCCATTTAGCAATGGCCCACTTTTGAACGTCACCCATATGCCTACAGGCTTGCCTGTGCAAGTTCCTGTTATAGGTGGTAGGATGTCTCTTATACCTTCGCCATGCTTTGTACTTAGCAGTAGCAGCCTCTCTACAACGAAAGCCAAACCAAGGCTGATCTGTAGGCATCGTCACATACTGCCGGTGAGGAATGTGTTCTTGTCGTAGATTAAGGATGTGTCCAGTGAAGGCTTTCACTTGGTTGTCAACATCCCCTTGGAGAAGAGCATTCCAATCGGTGGTGGCGAGCTCAGAGCAAAGGGCTGGCCAATTACCTCTTTCCCATAGTCAGGTGGTGTGTGTGGACTCCTCACCTCGTTCTGTTGGGATCTTAAGTGTCGTAAAAACAGTCTTGTGGTCAGATGATCCAACGTAGCCGAGGGGTTGACAAGTGACTATACCTTCTGCCAGATCACTCACTACTGGGTCAAGGGAGGAGCCAGAGATGTGAGTAGGGAAATCAACAAAGTTTCTCATGTCAAATACTGCAAGGTCATCAGAGTCCCTCTGTATAAGGTGTTGAGGTCACCAACAATTATATGTTGACAGTTGTGTTGTAGCAGAAGGGAGTCCATATTTTCCATTAGGAAGCTGATTGGGTCTGCATGTTGCCACTGAGGTCTGTACATTGAACATGCTAGTACAGAGATATCAGTGTTTATGCAGAGCTTGAAGAATATTTCAAGATGAGTAGGGATGGCAACATCAATGTGCTGGGCATGTACACTTTTAGAGAAGCACACAGCAACACCTCCTCCTTGCCCTTGCCTGTCTCTTCTCATCCATGAGGTGTAGCCAGCAATTCTTGCAAAATTTTCTGGAGTCCTGTCCAAAAATGTTTCAACAACAGCTATCATGTCGGGACGTCGAGTGTTCACAAAACTATATGTGAGCTCTCCAACATTAGTAATGAAACCTCTAATGTTGGCCGACAGGAGGCTGATAGACTGGCTCCTCATGATGTGGTCAGCTTGAGGTGGTGGGTGTGTAAGGCATGTACTCTCTCTCTCTCTCTCTCTCTCTCTCTCTCCCTCCCTCCCTCCCTCTTGAACCAATGAACCAAGATGCACATTATTTATCATCTGAAGAGCATACAAAATACAAGGAGGGCGCGATAGAGGCAACGTTTGTTTGGGTATGTTGTAAACAACACACAAATCATTCACCTCAAGAGTGGCGACCTCTTCTTCTCAACCGTAAACACCACAGATAGTCCAGCCAGAGAACCAAACTTTCACACACATTCTTTCCCCGTCCCCTCCCCCCCACCTCTCTCTCTCTCTCTCTCTCTCTCTCTCTCTCTCTCTCTCTCTCTCTCACTCTCTCTCTCTCTCTCTCTCTCTCTCTCTCTCTCTCACTCACTCTAAGAATCAATCCGGACCCTTTGTACGACACATGCACGGCCTGGTTATGGACCAGACCGCGGGGGCGCTGACCCCCAGAACACCTCCATGTAGGCAGATCTTTCTTCGTATATGAAGCACCCGCATGGAAGTCTCACATGAAAGGTGTGAAAAGAAACTGTATGAAGTGCAGAGCTAAGTGGCATAAGCAAAAAGTAGGGCTAAAATATAGAGATATGAGAGGACAGGAGAACTAGGGGAAACCATAATACCTGGAGTATACCTGGAGGAGTTTTTCAGGGGTCAACGCCCCCGCGGCCCGGTCCGTGACCAGGCCTCGCAGCGGATCAGGGCCTGATCAACGACATACAAAATACTTAGAGGATTTGATAGGGGTAGAAACGAATAGGTAGTTGAGAGGCGGGAAAAAGGTACTGACGGGCACAGTATAAAGTTGAAGACACTTGAGCATTACTAATATCAGAGAGCATTTCTTCAGCCACAAGATGATTATAAAGTGGAATAACCTCGAGGAGGACGTGGAGACAGACTTCATACATAGTTTTAAGAACAGGTATAATATTTCGCTCTCATCCTCTACCCAGTCTGTCTCACTGGATAGTTCTTACATTCCTTTTCTCCCTCGCTCACTAAATACCACTTGGATTTTCTCTACCATTCCCCCATCCCTCTTACCTACATAACTTATGCAATAACAGTCAGCAACCAGCAACAACAAACACCAGTCTCGTATTCCCAACCTCTCGTCTCGTCTCGTCTCGTCTCGTCTCGTCTCGTCCTCACGGGATACATACACGGTGAGGGTTTATGTTGCTTATTGTATACATATTCAGAGTTTACGTTAATTTCTACTTTAGGGATTAAATATTAATGATTGGTGTTGAGTAGGTTGGATAATAATAATAATATCTTTTTATTTCTACCAGTACATGTACAAGGTACACAAGTACATGTACAAGGTACACAAGTACATGTACAAGGTACACAAGTACATGTACAAGGTATACAAGTACATGTACAAGGTATACAAGTACATGTACAAGGTACACAAGTACATGTACAAGGTACACAAGTACATGTACAAGGTATACAAGTACATGTACAAGGTATACAAGTACATGTACAAGGTATACAAGTACACGTACAAGGTATACAAGTACATGTACAAGGTATACAAGTACATGTACAAGGTACACAAGTACATGTACAAGGTATACAAGTACATGTACAAGGTATACAAGTACATGTACAAGGTATACAAGTACATGTACAAGGTATACAAGTACATGTACAAGGTATACAAGTACATGTACAAGGTATACAAGTACATGTACAAGGTATACAAGTACATGTACAAGGTACACAAGTACATGTACAAGGTATACAAGTACATGTACAAGGTATACAAGTACACGTACAAGGTATACAAGTACACGTACAAGGTATACAAGTACTTGTACAAGCTGTACATGTACAAGGTATACAAGTACATGTACAAGGTATACAAGTACATGTACAAGGTATACAAGTACATGTACAAGGTATACAAGTACATGTACAAGGCATACAAGTACATGTACAAGGTATACAAGTACATGTACAAGGCATACAAGTACATGTACAAGGTATACCAGTACATGTACAAGGTATACCAGTACATGTACAAGGTATACCAGTACATGTACAAGGTATACCAGTACATGTACAAGGTATACCAGTACATGTACAAGGTATACCAGTACATGTACAAGGTATACCAGTACATGTACAAGGTATACCAGTACATGTACAAGGTATACCAGTACATGTACAAGGTATACAAGTACATGTACAAGGTATACCAGTACATGTACAAGGCATACAAGTACATGTACAAGGTATACCAGTACATGTACAAGGTATACCAGTACATGTACAAGGTATACCAGTACATGTACAAGGTATACCAGTACATGTACAAGGTATACAAGTACATGTACAAGGCATACAAGTACATGTACAAGGTATACCAGTACATGTACAAGGTATACCAGTACATGTACAAGGTATACCAGTACATGTACAAGGTATACAAGTACATGTACAAGGTATACAAGTACATGTACAAGGTATACAAGTACGTGTACAAGGTATACAAGTACGTGTACAAGGTATACAGACCATAGCTGACAGCAATAACATACTACTATATAGAAAGCCGCTTGTTATGCTGAACATTTCCCGCAAATTAGGTCAGTTTTGTCCCAGGATGCGACCCACACCAGTCCACTAACACCCAGGTACCTATTTTACTGATTCATGAACAGGGACAGCAGGTGTCTTATGGAAACCCGCCCTAATGTTTGCCAGCCGTACCGGGGATTCGATCCCCGTACCTCAGTGTGTTAGCTGAGTGCACTACCAATCAAATTTATCCCAGCCATATCTGGAGTTTACCTGGAGAGAGTTACGGGGGTTAACGCCCCCGCGGCCCGGTCTGTGACCAGGCCTCCTGGTGGATCAGAGCCTGATCAACCAGGCTGTTGCTGCTGGCTGCACGCAAACCAACGTACGAGCCACAGCCCGGCTGATCAGGAACTGACTTTAGGTGCTTGTCCAGTGCCAGCTTGAAGACTGCCAGGGGTCTGTTGGTAATCCCCCTTATGTGTGCTGGGAGGCAGTTGAACAGTCTCGGGCCCCTGACACTTATTGTATGGTCTCTTAACGTGCTAGTGATACCCCTGCTTTTCATTGGGGGGATGGTGCATCGTCTGCCAAGTCTTTTGCTTTCGTAGTGAGTGATTTTCGTGTGCAAGTTCGGTACTAGTCCCTCTAGGATTTTCCAGGTGTATATAATCATGTATCTCTCCCTCCTGCGTTCCAGGGAATACAGGTTTAGGAACCTCAAGCGCTCCCAATAATTGAGGTGTTTTATCTCCGTTATGCGCGCCGTGAAAGTTCTCTGTACATTTTCTAGGTCGGCAATTTCACCTGCCTTGAAAGGTGCTGTTAGTGTGCAGCAATATTCCAGCCTAGATAGAACAAGTGACCTGAAGAGTGTCATCATGGGCTTGGCCTCCCTAGTTTTGAAGGTTCTCATTATCCATCCTGTCATTTTTCTAGCAGATGCGATTGATACAATGTTATGGTCCTTGAAGGTGAGATCCTCCGACATGATCACTCCCAGGTCTTTGACGTTGGTGTTTCGCTCTATTTTGTGGCCAGAATTTGTTTTGTACTCTGATGAAGATTTAATTTCCTCATGTTTACCATATCTGAGTAATTGAAATTTCTCATCGTTGAACTTCATATTGTTTTCTGCAGCCCACTGAAAGATTTGGTTGATGTCCGCCTGGAGCTTTGCAGTGTCTGCAATGGAAGACACTGTCATGCAGATTCGGGTGTCATCTGCAAAGGAAGACACGGTGCTGTGGCTGAGATCCTTGTCTATGTCGGATATGAGGATGAGGAACAAGATGGGAGCGAGTACTGTGCCTTGTGGAACAGAGCTTTTCACCGTAGCTGCCTCGGACTTTACTCTGTTGACGACTACTGTGTTCTGTTAGTGAGGAAATTATAGATCCATCGACCGACTTTTCCTGTTATTCCTTTAGCACGCGTTTTGTGCGCTATTACGCCATGGTCACACTTGTCGAAGGCTTTTGCAAAGTCTGTATATATTACATCTGCATTCTTTTTGTCTTCTAGTGCATTTAGGACCTTGTCGTAGTGATCCAATAGTTGAGACAGACAGGAGCGACCTGTTCTAAACCCATGTTGCTCTGGGTTGTGTAACTGATGGGTTTCTAGATGGGTGGTGATCTTGCTTCTTAGGACCCTTTCAAAGATTTTTATGATATGGGATGTTAGTGCTATTGGTCTGTAGTTCTTTGCTGTTGCTTTACTGCCCCCTTTGTGGAGTGGGGCTATGTCTGTTGTTTTTAGTAACTGTGGGACGACCCCCGTGTCCATGCTCCCTCTCCATAGGATGGAAAAGGCTCGTGATAGGGGCTTCTTGCAGTTCTTGATGAACACAGAGTTCCACGAGTCTGGCCCTGGGGCAGAGTGCATGGGCATGTCATTTATCGCCTGTTCGAAGTCATTTGGCGTCAGGATAACATCGGATAGGCTTGTGTTCATCAAATTTTGTGGCTCTCTCATAAAAAATTCATTTTGATCTTCGACTCTCAGTCTGGTTAGCGGCTTGCTAAAAACTGAGTCATATTGGGACTTGATAGCTCACTCATTTCCTTGCTGTCATCTGTGTAGGACCCATCTTGTTTAAGTAGGGGCCCAATACTGGACGTTGTTCTCGATTTTGATTTGGCATAGGAGAAGAAATACTTTGGGTTTCTTTCGATTTCATTTATGGCTTTTAGTTCTTCCCGCGATTCCTGACTCCTAAAGGATTCTTTTAGCTTAAGTTCGATGCTTGCTATTTCTCTGACCAGTGTCTCCCTACGCATTTCAGATATATTGACCTCTTTTAGCCGCTCTGTTATTCTTTTCCGTCGCCTGTAAAGGGAGCGCCTGTCTCTTTCTATTTTACATCTACTCCTCCTTTTTCTTAGACGAATAAGCCTTGTGCATACATCGAGTGCCACCAAGTTAATCTGTTCTAGGCATAAGTTGGGGTCTGTGTTGCTTAGTATATCTTCCCAGCTTATATCGGTTAGGACTTGGCTTACTTGGTCCCACTTTATGTTTTTGTTATTGAAGTTGAATTTGGTGAATGCTCCCTCGTGACTAATCTCATTATGTCGGTCTGGGGCTCCACGCATACATGTCTGAACCTCAATTATGTTGTGATCTGAGTATATTGTTTTTGATATGGTGACATTTCTTGGAACGAGTTCAACAATATTGGGTAGAGGTGTACAAGAACATGCGAATTATTCCAAGAATGTGGTCCTCATTACCGTACACAGTTGTTGAAATTTTGAAGGCGATTGCTTGAGGCGTTCTTGACTTATCAACGAAATAAAATCGAAAAGTTTCGGAAAAAAATGCTTGCATCCTCTTAAAGATATACTTTTGTAAATACCTAACTTTAAAGTCAGGACTCACCTGGGGGACTCAGGACTCACCTGGGGGACTCAGGACTCACCTGGGGGACTCGGGACTCACCTGGGGGACTCAGGACTCACCTGGGGGACTCAGGACTCACCTGGGGGACTCAGGACTCACCTGGGGGACTCAGGACTCACCTAGGGGACTCAGGACTCACCTAGGGGACTCAGGACTCGCCTAGGGGACTCAGGACTCGCCTAGGGGGCTCAGGACTCGTGTAGGGGACTCAAAATTTACCTAGGGGACTCGGACCTCACCCTGGGGACTCGGACCTCACCCTGGGGACTCAGAACTCACCTAGGGGACTCACGACTCACCTGGGGGACTCAGAACTCTCATGGGGGACTCAGGACTCGTGTAGGAAACTCAGAACTCGTGTAGGGGACTCAAAATTTACCTAGGACTCGGACCTCACCCTGGGGACTCAGAACTCACCTAGGGGACTCATGACTCACATGGGGACTCATGTAGGGGACTCAGGACTCATGTAGGGGACTCAGGACTCATGTAGGGGACTCAGAACTCGCCTAGGTGACTCAGAACTCACCTAGGCGACTCAGAACTCACCTAGGTGACTCAGAACTCACCTAGGTGACTCAGAACTCACCAAGGTAACTCAGAAGTCACCTAGGTGACTCAGAACTCACCTAGGTGACTCAAAACTGGAGGACAGGAGAGTGAGGGGGGACATGATAACGACATACAAAATACTGAGAGGAATTGACAAGGTGGACAAAGACAGGATGTTCCAGAGATGAGACACAGCAACAAGGGGACACAGTTGGAAGTTGAAGACACAGATGAATCACAGGGATGTTAGGAAGTATTTTTTCAGACAGAGTAGTCAGGAAGTGGAATAGTTTTGGAAGCGATGTAGTGGAGGCAGGATCCATACATAGCTTTAAGCAGAGGTATGATAAAGCTCACGGCTCAGAGAGAGTGACCTAGTAGCGACCAGTGAAGAGGCCGGGCCAGGAGCTTGGGCTCGACCCCTGCAGCCTCAACTAGGTGAATACACACACCCACACACCTAGACAGGCTGCAAATCTGGTAAAGGAATTGGTTCCTGGAATTTAACCCCGCCAAATGCAGTCATGAAGATCGGGGAAGGGCAAAGAAGACCGCAGACAGAATATAGTCTAGGTGGCCAAAGACTGCAAAACTCACTCAGGGAAAAGGATCTTGGGGTGAGTATAATACTTAGCACATCTGAGGCGCTCATCAACCAGATAACTGCTGCTGCATATAGGTGCCTGGCAAACCTAAGAATAGCTTTCCGATACCTCAGTAAGGAATCATTCAAGACTCTATACACTGTGTACGTCAGGCCCATACTGGAGAACGTAGCACCAGTTTGGAACCCACACCTGGTAAAGTACATCAAGAAATTAGAGAAAGTGCAAAGGCTTGCAACAAGACTAGTCCCCAAGCTAAGGGACATGTCCTACGAGGAGAGGTTAAGGGAAATCGACCTGACGACGCAAGAGGACAAGAGAGAGAGGGGGGATATGATAATGAAAAATACTGAGAGGAATTGACAAGGTGGACAGACAGGATGTTCCAGAGATGGGACACAGCAACAAAGGGTCACAACTAAAAGTTGAAGATTTAGACGAGTCACAAGGATGTTAAAAAGTACTTCTTCAGTCAGAGTTGCTAGGAAGTGGCACAATATGGAGAGTGGTGTAGTGGAGGCAGGATCCATACACAGCTTTAAGAAGAGAAATGATGAAGCTCATGGACCAGGAAGAGATAGTGAACCTAGTAACGACTAGTGAAGAGGCAACTATAAATAGGTAAGTACAAATAGGGAAGTACACACACACGGAGGGTGCTCCAGGGGTTACCGCCCCCTCGGCCCAATCCATGGCCAGGCCTCCTGGTGGATCACTGCTGTTACTGCTGACTGCTACCTGCTGGTCAGATATTGACTTTAAGCAACTTGCCAGTTCCCTGTTGATAATATCCAGGAGTATTTACGCCGGGAGACTGATGAGCAGTCTTGGGCTCCTTACAATGTTGTTTACTAGTGTACTCCTGGCGCCCCTACTTTTCATTAGGAAAATGTTGCACTTTCTGTCGAGTCTTTTGCTTTCGTAGAAATATATTTTTTTATGCAGATTTAAGACCAGTCCCTCTAGGATTTTCCATGTGTAAATTATGATGTATCTTTCTCGCCTGCGTTCTAAGGAGTACAAGTCAAGAGTCTTCAAACAAGTCCAGTAACTGAGGTGTTTGACTGTACTTGTATATGCATTGAAAGTTCTTTGTATATTCACCTGATCGGCAAATTCACCTGCCTTGAAAGGGCAGTTAGTGAGCAGCTGCATTACAGACTAGAACGAACAAGTTACTTTAAGAGAAACCATTGGCTTGGAATAATTTATTTTGAAGGTTCTCATTATCCATTCTGTTACTTTCCTGGAAGATGGGATAATGACACAATTTTGATCTCTGAAAGTAAGATCCTCTTACATTGTCAATTCCATTTTTTGGTCTATTTTGTGGTTAGAATTTATTTTCCACTTCGTTGTAGCTTTTATTTCATGTTTTCCATAAGTGGCTGAAATTTGTCTCCACTGAATTTATTGTTTTATGCGGCCTATTGAAAGACTTTGTTTATATCGTCTTGGAGACTTACAGCGCCTTCAGTGGATGACTCGTGCGAGTGTAGTTTTAAGAAGAGGATAAATACATGAGTGGGTGTCGATGGGTGTGAGTTGGACCTGACTAGCTTGTGCTAATAGATCTGATGTTGTGCTCCTTCCTTAAGTGGATGTGACCTGACCTGACTAGGCTGGATCATTGGCTTAAGCTGATGGAAGACTTGGACCTGCCTCGCATGGGCCAGTAGACCTGCTACAGTGTTTCTTCTTCTCTTCTTATATAACTTGTGATAAATTATCACTAAGAGTAAAGCTAGAAATTTCTTCTCGGGGAGTTGCTTTAACAAGAGATTTAAGGAAGGGATTACTAGCAATGATCATCTTGGGAGGGACTTGTAGGTATGTGATATTAAATGAACACATCTTCCACGGAGGTGTGAAATGCTCTTGTTGCCTACAGTGATACAGTTCATGCAGGTTATTAAACTTAATTACAAGTTGTCACAACTTACTTATATACATGTTTATTGACTTCTAGACATAGTGAGAGTGTCTGGTTCACTTAGTAATATTCTAATACCAAGTACAGTCTTAATTTAAATATTCCTTTCACTGATATGGATCCCAGGTTACAACCTATACAGATGTGACAGAGTGAACAGGCAAAAGGGGGGGGGTTGGCCTGTACATTGCAGAGTCACTTGTTTGCACAGAACTGCTTAATGCCTCAAATGACGTAGTGGAAGTTTTAGCAGTAAAGGTCGAGAACCAAAACCTAGTCATTGTGGTAGTCTACAAGCCTCCGGATGCAACATCCCAGCAATTCCAGGAACAGCTGTTAAAAATTGACCACTGTCTGGAAAATCTTCCAGCTCCTGCACCCAACATCTTGCTCCTGGGGGATTTCAACTTAAGGCACCTAAAATGGAGGAATATAGCAAATAATATTGTTGCAGAAATAACACCAGGAGGCAGCTCTGATGAAAACTCACACTCACACGAGCTTTTAAATCTCTGCACAAAATTCAATTTAAACCAGCAAATAATAGAGCCTACTAGACTGGAGAATACACTAGACCTCATATTCACTAACAATGATGATCTGATAAGAAATGTCACCATATCAAAAACAATATACTCAGATCACAACATAATTGAGGTTCAGACATGTATGCGAGGAGCCCCAGACCGACAAAATGAGACTAGTCACGAGGGAGCATTCACCAAATTCAACTTCAATAACAAAAACATAAAGTGGGACCAAGTAAACCAAGTCCTAACCGATATAAGCTGGGAAGATATACTAAGCAACACAGACCCAAACTTATGCCTAGAACAGATTAACTCGGTGGCACTCGATGTATGCACAAGGCTTATTCCTCTAAGAAAAAGGAGGAGTAGATGTAAAATAGAAAGAGACAGGCGCTCCCTTTACAGGCGACGGAAAAGAATAACAGAGCGGCTAAAAGAGGTCAATATATCTGAAATGCGCAGGGAGACACTGGTCAGAGAAATAGCAAGCATCGAACTTAAGCTAAAAGAATCCTTTAGGAGTCAGGAATCGCGGGAAGAACTAAAAGCTATAAATGAAATCGAAAGAAACCCAAAGTATTTCTTCTCCTATGCCAAATCAAAATCGAGAACAACGCCCAGTATTGGGCCCCTACTTAAACAAGATGGGTCCTACACAGATGACAGCAAGGAAATGAGTGAGCTACTCAAGTCCCAATATGACTCAGTTTTTAGCAAGCCGCTAACCAGACTGAGAGTCGAAGATCAAAATGAATTTTTTATGAGAGAGCCACAAAATTTGATTAACACAAGCCTATCCGATGTTATCCTGACGCCAAATGACTTCGAACAGGCGATAAATGACATGCCCATGCACTCTGCCCCAGGGCCAGACTCATGGAACTCTGTGTTCATCAAGAACTGCAAGAAGCCCCTATCACGAGCCTTTTCCATCCTATGGAGAGGGAGCATGGACACGGGGGTCGTCCCTCAGTTACTAAAAACAACAGACATAGCCCCACTCCACAAAGGGAGCAGTAAAGCAACAGCAAAGAACTACAGACCAATAGCACTAACATCCCATATCATAAAAATCTTTGAAAGGGTCCTAAGAAGCAAGATCACCACCCATCTAGAAACCCATCAGTTACACAACCCAGGGCAACATGGGTTTAGAACAGGTCGCTCCTGTCTGTCTCAACTACTGGATCACTACGACAAGGTCCTAAATGCACTAGAAGACAAAAAGAATGCAGATGTAATATATACAGACTTTGCAAAAGCCTTCGACAAGTGTGACCATGGCGTAATAGCGCACAAAATGCGCGCTAAAGGAATAACAGGAAAAGTCGGTCGATGGATCTATAATTTCCTCACTAACAGAACACAGAGAGTAGTCGTCAACAGAGTAAAGTCCGAGGCAGCTACGGTGAAAAGCTCTGTTCCACAAGGCACAGTACTAGCTCCCATCTTGTTCCTCATCCTCATATCCGACATAGACAAGGATGTCAGCCACAGCACCGTGTCTTCCTTTGCAGATGACACCCGAATCTGCATGACAGTGTCTTCCATTGCAGACACTGCAAGGCTCCAGGCGGACATCAACCAAATCTTTCAGTGGGCTGCAGAAAACAATATGAAGTTCAACGATGAGAAATTTCAATTACTCAGATATGGTAAACATGAGGAAATTAAATCTTCATCAGAGTACAAAACAAATTCTGGCCACAAAATAGAGCGAAACACCAACGTCAAAGACCTGGGAGTGATTATGTCGGAGGATCTCACCTTCAAGGACCATAACATTGTATCAATCGCATCTGCTAGGAAAATGACAGGATGGATAATGAGAACCTTCAAAACTAGGGAGGCCAAGCCCATGATGACACTCTTCAGGTCACTTGTTCTATCTAGGCTGGAATATTGCTGCACTCTAACAGCACCTTTCAAGGCAGGTGAAATTGCCGACCTAGAAAATGTACAGAGAACTTTCACGGCGCGCATAACGGAGATAAAACACCTCAATTACTGGGAGCGCTTGAGGTTTCTAAACCTGTATTCCCTGGAACGCAGGAGGGAGAGATACATGATTATATACACCTGGAAAATCCTAGAGGGACTAGTACCGAACTTGCACACGAAAATCACTCACTACGAAAGCAAAAGACTTGGCAGACGATGCACCATCCCCCCAATGAAAAGCAGGGGTGTCACTAGCACGTTAAGAGACCATACAATAAGTGTCAGGGGCCCGAGACTGTTCAACTGCCTCCCAGCACACATAAGGGGGATTACCAACAGACCCCTGGCAGTCTTCAAGCTGGCACTGGACAAGCACCTAAAGTCAGTTCCTGATCAGCCGGGCTGTGGCTCGTACGTTGGTTTGCGTGCAGCCAGCAGCAACAGCCTGGTTGATCAGGCGCTGATCCACCAGGAGGCCTGGTCACGGACCGGGCCGCGGGGGCGTTGACCCCCGAAACTCTCTCCAGGTAAACTCCAGGTAATATTACAAACACAAATCTACTGGATGTGATTTTTGCTTTGGAGTTGTCAAATGACAAGAAATATTTAAAATTTATTTTAATGTTCTTAACTGCCTTAGGTTCCGTCTCTCCTGGTTCCTGTATGATCCATGAAAGTTAAATTCAATATTATATATTTGTCTAGTCAGTGCTTCCTTCCGCCTTCCACATGGACTGGCCCCATTGAGGCGAGTAGACACTGGTGAGTAGACACTGGTGAGTAGACACTGGTGAGTAGACACTGGTGAGTAGACACTGGTGAGTAGATATACCATGACTCACAAAATGGCACTAACACGACTACACACTGTCCTGAGGCTTCAGTACTCACTCGCCATGGGTTCACACTCCACCCGTTCCGTGGTGAGTTAGACACAACACCTGGGTGTTACAACAAGAGACAGCAACACAACACCTGGGTGTTACAACAAGAGACAGCAACACAATACCAGAGTGTTACAACAAGAGACAGCAACACAACACCTGGGTGTTACAACAAGAGACAGCAACACAATACCAGAGTGTTACAACAAGAGACAGCAACACAATACCAGAGTGTTACAACAAGAGACAGCAACACAATACCAGAGTGTTACAACAAGAGACAGCAACACAATACCAGAGTGTTACAACAAGAGACAGCAACACAATACCAGAGTGTTACAACAAGAGACAGCAACACAATACCAGAGTGTTACAACAAGAGACAGCAACACAGTACCAGAGTGTTACAACAAGAGACAGCAACACAGTACCAGAGTGTTACAACAAGAGACAGCAACACAGTACCAGAGTGTTACAACAAGAGACAGCAACACAGTACCAGAGTGTTACAACAAGAGACAGCAACACAACACCTGGGTGTTACAACAAGAGACAGCAACACAACACCTGGGTGTTACAACAAGAGACAGCAACACAACACCTGGGTGTTACAACAAGAGACAGCAACACAATATATGAGTGTTACAAGAGACAGCAACACAATACCAGAGTGTTACAACAAGAGACAGCAACACAATTCCAGAGTGTTACAACAAGAGACAGCAACACAACATCAGAATGTTACAACAAGAGACAGCAACACAACATCAGAATGTTACAACAAGAGACAGCAACACAATACCAGAGTGTTACAACAAGAGACAGCAACACAATACCAGAGTGTTACAACAAGAGACAGCAACACAATACCAGAGTGTTACAACAAGAGACAGCAACACAATACCAGAGTGTTACAACAAGAGACAGCAACACAATACTAGAGTGTTACAACAAGAGACAGCAACACAATACCAGAGTGTTACAACAAGAGACAGCAACACAATACCAGAGTGTTACAACAAGAGACAGCAACACAATACCAGAGTGTTACAACAAGAGACAGCAACACAATACCAGAGTGTTACAACAAGAGACAGCAACACAATACCTGAGTGTTACAACAAGAGACAGCAACACAATACCTGAGTGTTACAACAAGAGACAGCAACACAATATATGAGTGTTACAAGAGACAGCAACACAATACCAGAGTGTTACAACAAGAGACAGCAACACAATTCCAGAGTGTTACAACAAGAGACAGCAACACAACATCAGAATGTTACAACAAGAGACAGCAACACAATACCTGAGTGTTACAACAAGAGACAGCAACACAATACCTGAGTGTTACAACAAGAGACAGCAACACAATACCTGAGTGTTACAACAAGAGACAGCAACACAATACCTGAGTGTTACAACAAGAGACAGCAACACAACACCAGAGTGTTACAACAAGAGGCAGCAACACAACACCAGAGTGTTACAACAAGAGACAGCAACACAATACCAGAGTGTTACAACAAGAGACAGCAACACAATACCTGAGTGTTACAACAAGAGACAGCAACACAATACCAGTGTTACAATAAGAAACAGCAACACAATATCTGAGTGTTACAATAAGAAACAGCAACACAATATCTGAGTGTTACAAGAGAGAGCAACACAATACCAGAGTGTTACAACAAGAGACAGCAACACAATACCAGAGTGTTACAACAAGAGACAGCAACACAATACCAGAGTGTTACAACAAGAGACAGCAACACAATACCTGAGTGTTACAACAAGAGACAGCAACACAATACCAGAGTGTTACAACAAGAGACAGCAACACAATACCAGAGTGTTACAACAAGAGACAGCAACACATCTTTCTTTGACCAACCTAAATAAAAAATAATGAAAAGTTATATATCGCTAGTCACTCTGGTGTTGCTGGTGGTGTTGCTGGTGGTGTTGCTGGTGGTGTTGCTGGTGGTGTTGCTGGTGGTGTTGCTGGTGGTGTTGCTGCTGGTGTTGTTGCTGCTGGTGTTGTTGCTGCTGGTGTTGCTGCTGGTGTTGCTGCTGGTGTTGCCGGTGTTGCCGGTGCTGCTGATGCTGCTGATGCTAGTTCTGGTGCTGCTGATGCTAGTTCTGGTGCTGCTGATGCTAGTTCTGGTGCTGCTGATGCTGGTTCTGGTGCTGCTGATGCTGGTTCTGGTGCTGCTGATGCTAGTTCTGGTGCTGCTGATGCTGGTTCTGGTGCTGCTGATGCTAGTTCTGGTGCTGCTGATGCTGGTTCTGGTGCTGCTGATGCTAGTTCTGGTGCTGCTGATGCTGGTTCTGGTGCTGCTGATGCTGGTTCTGGTGCTGCTGATGCTGGTTCTGGTGCTGCTGATGCTAGTTCTGGTGCTGCTGGTGCTGGTTCTGGTGCTGCTGCTAGTTCTGGTGCTGCTGATGCTAGTTCTGGTGCTGCTGATGCTAGTTCTGGTGCTGCTGATGCTAGTTCTGGTGCTGCTGATGCTAGTTCTGGTGCTGCTGATGCTGGTTCTGGTGCTGCTGATGCTGGTTCTGGTGCTGCTGATGCTAGTTCTGGTGCTGCTGATGCTAGTTCTGGTGCTGCTGATGCTAGTTCTGGTGCTGCTGATGCTAGTTCTGGTGCTGCTGATGCTAGTTCTGGTGCTGCTGATGCTAGTTCTGGTGCTGCTGATGCTAGTTCTGGTGCTGCTGATGCTGGTTCTGGTGCTGCTGATGCTAGTTCTGGTGCTGCTGATGCTAGTTCTGGTGCTGCTGATGCTAGTTCTGGTGCTGCTGATGCTAGTTCTGGTGCTGCTGATGCTAGTTCTGGTGCTGCTGATGCTAGTTCTGGTGCTGCTGATGCTGGTTCTGGTGCTGCTGATGCTGGTTCTGGTGCTGCTGATGCTGGTTCTGGTGCTGCTGATGCTGGTTCTGGTGCTGCTGATGCTGGTTCTGGTGCTGCTGATGCTGGTTCTGGTGCTGCTGGTTCTGGTGCTGCTGATGCTGGTTCTGGTGCTGCTGATGCTGGTTCTGGTGCTGCTGATGCTAGTTCTGGTGCTGCTGATGCTGGTTCTGGTGCTGCTGATGCTAGTTCTGGTGCTGCTGATGCTGGTTCTGGTGCTGCTGATGCTAGTTCTGGTGCTGCTGATGCTGGTTCTGGTGCTGCTGATGCTGGTTCTGGTGCTGCTGATGCTGGTTCTGGTGCTGCTGATGCTAGTTCTGGTGCTGCTGGTTCTGGTGCTGCTGATGCTAGTTCTGGTGCTGCTGAGGCTGGTTCTGGTGCTGCTGGTTCGGGTGCTGCTGGTGGTGATGCTGGTTCTGGTTCTGCTGGTTCTGGCAGTGCTGGTGCTGGTTCTGGTGCTGCTGTGATGTAGTTCAGCTGGGCTTGTGAGGTCTCTAGGGAGACCTAATTATATGGTCACCTTGCCTTGGCAAATGTCTGTCAGAGACGCGCCTTTTCGGCTTAAGTCTCGGCTCCTTTGTTCGTGACTGGCGTCAGATCTCGGCGTCAGGTCAAGACACGTGATGCACACCCCATTGTGGCGGGGTGCTTGGACCACCATATAAGCCCAAGGAACAGCTGAGCAGCAGATTCGTGCGAAGCTCTGGCCTGGGTGCAGAGCTCTGAGCAGAGAGACTTCAAGACGAGCTGCTGCTGGGGTGCAGGGCTCGGGAGAAGGCTGCTGAAGTCTCTGGAGGAGACTGTTGGAGACATTGGGCAGAGTACTGGCTTGGAGCAGTACTCGTGCTGTGTAGGTCTTGGGACCTGTGACTTAGTTCCTGTAGTGAACTGTCCTCTGAACTATATTGTAAGTTACATTCATTTTCGTCAAGTTGATTGTATTCCCTGTCTCACTGCTTATGTGTATCGTCCCATTTATTAGTAAGAGAGGCATTAATATTAGTAAGTGAGGCATTAATATTAGTAACGTAGGCGTACATTGTACATTGCAGAGTCACTTGTTTGCACAGAACTGCTAAATGCCTCAAATGACGTAGTGGAAGTTTTAGCAGTAAAGGTCGAGAACCAAAACCTAGTCATTGTGGTAGTCTACAAGCCTCCGGATGCAACATCCCAGCAATTCCAGGAACAGCTGTTAAAAATTGACCACTGTCTGGAAAATCTTCCAGCTCCTGCACCCAACATCTTGCTCCTGGGATATTTCAACTTAAGGCACCTAAAATGGAGGAATATAGCAAATAATATTGTTGCAGTAATAACACCAGGAGGCAGCTCTAATGAAAACTCACACTCACACGAGCTTTTAAATCTCTGCACAAAATTCAATTTAAACCAGCAAATAATAGAGCCTACTAGACTGGAGAATACACTAGACCTCATATTCACTAACAATGATGATCTGATAAGAAATGTCACCATATCAAAAACAATATACTCAGATCACAACATAATTGAGGTTCAGACATGTATGCGAGGAGCCCCAGACCGACAAAATGAGACTAGTCACGAGGGAGCATTCACCAAATTCAACTTCAATAACAAAAACATAAAGTGGGACCAAGTAAACCAAGTCCTAACCGATATAAGCTGGGAAGATATACTAAGCAACACAGACCCAAACTTATGCCTAGAACAGATTAACTCGGTGGCACTCGATGTATGCACAAGGCTTATTCCTCTAAGAAAAAGGAGGAGTAGATGTAAAATAGAAAGAGACAGGCGCTCCCTTTACAGGCGACGGAAAAGAATAACAGAGCGGCTAAAAGAGGTCAATATATCTGAAATGCGCAGGGAGACACTGGTCAGAGAAATAGCAAGCATCGAACTTAAGCTAAAAGAATCCTTTAGGAGTCAGGAATCGCGGGAAGAACTAAAAGCTATAAATGAAATCGAAAGAAACCCAAAGTATTTCTTCTCCTATGCCAAATCAAAATCGAGAACAACGCCCAGTATTGGGCCCCTACTTAAACAAGATGGGTCCTACACAGATGACAGCAAGGAAATGAGTGAGCTACTCAAGTCCCAATATGACTCAGTTTTTAGCAAGCCGCTAACCAGACTGAGAGTCGAAGATCAAAATGAATTTTTTATGAGAGAGCCACAAAATTTGATTAACACAAGCCTATCCGATGTTATCCTGACGCCAAATGACTTCGAACAGGCGATAAATGACATGCCCATGCACTCTGCCCCAGGGCCAGACTCATGGAACTCTGTGTTCATCAAGAACTGCAAGAAGCCCCTATCACGAGCCTTTTCCATCCTATGGAGAGGGAGCATGGACACGGGGGTCGTCCCTCAGTTACTAAAAACAACAGACATAGCCCCACTCCACAAAGGGGGCAGTAAAGCAACAGCAAAGAACTACAGACCAATAGCACTAACATCCCATATCATAAAAATCTTTGAAAGGGTCCTAAGAAGCAAGATCACCACCCATCTAGAAACCCATCAGTTACACAACCCAGGGCAACATGGGTTTAGAACAGGTCGCTCCTGTCTGTCTCAACTACTGGATCACTACGACAAGGTCCTAAATGCACTAGAAGACAAAAAGAATGCAGATGTAATATATACAGACTTTGCAAAAGCCTTCGACAAGTGTGACCATGGCGTAATAGCTATCTGGAGTTTACCTGGAGAGAGTTTCGGGGGTCAACGCCCCCGCGGCCCGGTCTGTGACCAGGCCTCCTGGTGGATCAGCGCCTGATCAACCAGGCTGTTGCTGCTGGCTGCACGCAAACCAACGTACGAGCCACAGCCCGGCTGATCAGGAACTGACTTTAGGTGCTTGTCCAGTGCCAGCTTGAAGACTGCCAGGGGTCTGTTGGTAATCCCCCTTATGTGTGCTGGGAGGCAGTTGAACAGTCTCGGGCCCCTGACACTTATTGTATGGTCTCTTAACGTGCTAGTGACACCCCTGCTTTTCATTGGGGGGATGGTGCATCGTCTGCCAAGTCTTTTGCTTTCGTAGTGAGTGATCTTCGTGTGCAAGTTCGGTACTAGTCCCTCTAGGATTTTCCAGGTGTATATAATCATGTATCTCTCCCTCCTGCGTTCCAGGGAATACAGGTTTAGAAACCTCAAGCGCTCCCAGTAATTGAGGTGTTTTATCTCCGTTATGCGCGCCGTGAAAGTTCTCTGTACATTTTCTAGGTCGGCAATTTCACCTGCCTTGAAAGGTGCTGTTAGAGTGCAGCAATATTCCAGCCTAGATAGAACAAGTGACCTGAAGAGTGTCATCATGGGCTTGGCCTCCCTAGTTTTGAAGGTTCTCATTATCCATCCTGTCATTTTTCTAGCAGATGCGATTGATACAATGTTATGGTCCTTGAAGGTGAGATCCTCCGACATAATCACTCCCAGGTCTTTGACGTTGGTGTTTCGCTCTATTTTGTGGCCAGAATTTGTTTTGTACTCTGATGAAGATTTAATTTCCTCATGTTTACCATATCTGAGTAATTGAAATTTCTCATCGTTGAACTTCATATTGTTTTCTGCAGCCCAGGTATCCAGGTTAATATTAGTAAGTGAGGCATTAATATTAGTAAGAGAGGCATTAATATTAGTAAGTGAGGCATTAATATTAGTAAGTGAGGCATTAATATTAGTAAGTGAGGCATTAATATTAGTAAGTGAGGCATTAATATTAGTAAGTGAGGCATTAATATTAGTAAGTGAGGCATTAATATTAGTAAGTGAGGCATTAATATTAGTAAGTGAGGCATTAATATTAGTAAGTGAGGCATTAATATTAGTAAGTGAGGCATTAATATTAGTAAGTGAGGCATTAATATTAGTAAGTGAGGCATTAATATTAGTGAGGCATTAATATTAGTGAGGCATTAATATTAGTAACGTAGGCGTTAATATTAGTAAGAGAGGCATTAATATTAGTAAGACGGGCATTAATATTAGTAACGTAGGCATTAATATTAGTAAGAGAGGCATTAATATTAGACAGTAAGACTGGCATTAATATTAGACAGTAAGACTGGCATTAATATTAGACAGTAAGACTGGCATTAATATTAGACAGTAAGAGAGGCATTAATATTAGTAAGAGAGGCATTAATATTAGTAAGAGAGGCATTAATATTAGTAAGAGAGGCATTAATATTAGTAAGTGAGGCATTAATATTAGTAAGAGAGGCATTAATATTAGTAAGAGAGGCATTAATATTAGTAAGAGAGGCATTAATATTAGTAAGTGAGGCATTAATATTAGTAAGAGAGGCATTAATATTAGTAAGAGAGGCATTAATATTAGACAGTAAGACTGGCATTAGTATTAGTAAGACGGGCATTAATATTAGTAAGTGAGGCATTAATATTAGTAAGTGAGGCATTAATATTAGTAAGTGAGGCATTAATATTAGTAAGTGAGGCATTAATATTAGTAAGTGAGGCATTAATATTAGTAAGTGAGGCAATATTAGTAAGTGAGGCATTAATATTAGTAAGTGAGGCATTAATATTAGTAAGACGGGCATTAATATTAGTAAGACGGGCATTAATATTAGTAAGTGAGGCATTAATATTAGTAAGTGAGGCATTAATATTAGTAAGTGAGGCATTAATATTAGTAAGTGAGGCATTAATATTAGTAAGTGAGGCATTAATATTAGTAAGTGAGGCATTAATATTAGTAAGTGAGGCATTAATATTAGTAAGTGAGGCATTAATATTAGTAAGTGAGGCATTAATATTAGTAAGTGAGGCATTAATATTAGTAAGTGAGGCATTAATATTAGTAAGTGAGGCATTAATATTAGTAAGTGAGGCATTAATATTAGTAAGTGAGGCATTAATATTAGTAAGTGAGGCATTAATATTAGTAAGTGAGGCATTAGTATTAGTAAGTGAGGCATTAATATTAGTAAGTGAGGCATTAATATTAGTAAGTGAGGCATTAATATTAGTAAGTGAGGCATTAATATTAGTAAGTGAGGCATTAATATTAGTAAGTGAGGCATTAATATTAGTAAGACGGGCATTAATATTAGTAAGTGAGGCATTAATATTAGTAAGTGAGGCATTAATATTAGTAAGTGAGGCATTAATATTAGTAAGTGAGGCATTAATATTAGTAAGTGAGGCATTAATATTAGTAAGTGAGGCATTAATATTAGTAAGTGAGGCATTAATATTAGTAAGTGAGGCATTAATATTAGTAAGACGGGCATTAATATTAGTAAGTGAGGCATTAATATTAGTAAGAGAGGCATTAATATTAGTAAGTGAGGCATTAATATTAGTAAGTGAGGCATTAATATTAGTAAGTGAGGCATTAATATTAGTAAGAGAGGCATTAATATTAGTAAGTGAGGCATTAATATTAGTAAGTGAGGCATTAATATTAGTAAGTGAGGCATTTATATTAGTAAGTGAGGCATTAATATTAGTAAGTGAGGCATTAATATTAGTAAGAGAGGCATTATTAGTAAGTGAGGCATTAATATTAGTAAGTGAGGCATTAATATTAGTAAGAGAGGCATTAATATTAGTGAGGCATTAATATTAGTAAGTGAGGCATTAATATTAGTAAGTGAGGCATTAATATTAGTAAGAGAGGCATTAATATTAGTGAGGCATTAATATTAGTAAGTGAGGCATTAATATTAGTAAGAGAGGCATTAATATTAGTAAGTGAGGCATTAATATTAGTGAGGCATTAATATTAGACAGTAAGAGAGGCATTAATATTAGACAGTAAGAGAGGCATTAATATTAGACAGTAAGAGAGGCATTAATATTAGACAGTAAGAGAGGCATTAATATTAGACAGTAAGAGAGGCATTAATATTAGTAAGTGAGGCATTAATATTAGTGAGGCATTAATATTAGTAAGTGAGGCATTAATATTAGTAAGTGAGGCATTAATATTAGTAAGAGAGGCATTAATATTAGTAAGTGAGGCATTAATATTAGTAAGTGAGGCATTAATATTAGTAAGTGAGGCATTAATATTAGTAAGTGAGGCATTAATATTAGTAAGAGAGGCATTAATATTAGTAAGTGAGGCATTAATATTAGTAAGTGAGGCATTAATATTAGTAAGTGAGGCATTAATATTAGTAAGAGAGGCATTAATATTAGTAAGTGAGGCATTAATATTAGTAAGAGAGGCATTAATATTAGTAAGAGAGGCATTAATATTAGTAAGTGAGGCATTAATATTAGTAAGTGAGGCATTAATATTAGTAAGTGAGGCATTAATATTAGTGAGGCATTAATATTAGTAAGTGAGGCATTAATATTAGTGAGGCATTAATATTAGTAAGTGAGGCATTAATATTAGTAAGAGAGGCATTAATATTAGTAAGAGAGGCATTAATATTAGTAAGTGAGGCATTAATATTAGTAAGTGAGGCATTAATATTAGTAAGTGAGGCATTAATATTAGTAAGAGAGGCATTAATATTAGTAAGAGAGGCATTAATATTAGTAAGTGAGGCATTAATATTAGTAAGTGTGGCATTAATATTAGTAAGAGAGGCATTAATATTAGTAAGTGAGGCATTAATATTAGTAAGTGAGGCATTAATATTAGTAAGTGAGGCATTAATATTAGTAAGTGAGGCATTAATATTAGTGAGGCATTAATATTAGTAAGTGAGGCATTAATATTAGTGAGGCATTAATATTAGTAAGTGAGGCATTAATATTAGTAAGTGAGGCATTAATATTAGTAAGAGAGGCATTAATATTAGTAAGTGAGGCATTAATATTAGTAAGTGAGGCATTAATATTAGTAAGTGAGGCATTAATATTAGTGAGGCATTAATATTAGTAAGTGAGGCATTAATATTAGTGAGGCATTAATATTAGTAAGTGAGGCATTAATATTAGTAAGAGAGGCATTAATATTAGTAAGTGAGGCATTAATATTAGTAAGTGAGGCATTAATATTAGTGAGGCATTAATATTAGTAAGTGAGGCATTAATATTAGTAAGTGAGGCATTAATATTAGTGAGGCATTAATATTAGTAAGTGAGGCATTAATATTAGTAAGAGAGGCATTAATATTAGTAAGTGAGGCATTAATATTAGTAAGTGAGGCATTAATATTAGTAAGTGAGGCATTAATATTAGTAAGAGAGGCATTAATATTAGTAAGTGAGGCATTAATATTAGTAAGTGAGGCATTAATATTAGTAAGTGAGGCATTAATATTAGTGAGGCATTAATATTAGTAAGTGAGGCATTAATATTAGTGAGGCATTAATATTAGTAAGTGAGGCATTAATATTAGTAAGTGAGGCATTAATATTAGTAAGAGAGGCATTAATATTAGTAAGTGAGGCATTAATATTAGTAAGTGAGGCATTAATATTAGTGAGGCATTAATATTAGTAAGTGAGGCATTAATATTAGTAAGTGAGGCATTAATATTAGTGAGGCATTAATATTAGTAAGTGAGGCATTAATATTAGTAAGAGAGGCATTAATATTAGTAAGTGAGGCATTAATATTAGTAAGTGAGGCATTAATATTAGTAAGTGAGGCATTAATATTAGTAAGAGAGGCATTAATATTAGTAAGTGAGGCATTAATATTAGTAAGTGAGGCATTAATATTAGTAAGAGAGGCATTAATATTAGTAAGTGAGGCATTAATATTAGTAAGTGAGGCATTAATATTAGTAAGTGAGGCATTAATATTAGTAAGTGAGGCATTAATATTAGTAAGTGAGGCATTAATATTAGTAAGAGAGGCATTAATATTAGTAAGTGAGGCATTAATATTAGTAAGTGAGGCATTAATATTAGTAAGTGAGGCATTAATATTAGTAAGTGAGGCATTAATATTAGTAAGTGAGGCATTAATATTAGTAAGTGAGGCATTAATATTAGTAAGTGAGGCATTAATATTAGTAAGTGAGGCATTAATATTAGTAAGTGAGGCATTAATATTAGTAAGTGAGGCATTAATATTAGTGAGGCATTAATATTAGTGAGGCATTAATATTAGTAAGTGAGGCATTAATATTAGTGAGGCATTAATATTAGTAAGTGAGGCATTAATATTAGTAAGTGAGGCATTAATATTAGTAAGTGAGGCATTAATATTAGTAAGTGAGGCATTAATATTAGTAAGTGAGGCATTAATATTAGTAAGTGAGGCATTAATATTAGTAAGTGAGGCATTAATATTAGTAAGTGAGGCATTAATATTAGTAAGAGAGGCGTTAATATTAATATATGAAACAATTCTGGACTGGTTACCTGCGACGCTAAACTGAATTATCTGACTTCCGGTCCCAACTTCCTGTTGTTGTTGATGTACGTCAGGAAAAAGTGTTTGTCTTGTGTGGTGTTAGTCAGGTGACTCAGTAAACAACTGCTAGACGATCAGGGATATAGTTTCTGACATTATCATTTCTTAATTCTTAAACATTTACTTAGCCAAAATAATTTTTGGTCTCGTAAGACTCGGCAATATTAAGAAATTGAGTTGTGAAGCTTCGTGATGGTCAGCTTTCTCTGGCTAAAATTGTGGCTAAATAAACTAGAGGTGTTTGGTTCGCTCGGTCTGAGGAAGGTATCCCTGTATCTTATACCTGGAGTTTACCTGGAGAGAGTTCCAGGGATCAACGCCCCAGCGGCCCGGTCTGTGACCAGGCCTCCTGATGGATCAGAGCCTGATCAACCAGGCTGTTGCTGCTGGCTGCACGCAAACCAACGTACGAGCCACAGCCCGGCTGGTCAGGAACTGACTTTAGGTGCTTGTCCAGTGCCAGCTTGAAAACTGCCAGGGGTCTGTTGGTAATCCCCCTTATGTATGCTGGGAGGCAGTTGAACAGTCTCGGGCCCCTGACACTTATTGTATGGTCTCTTAACGTGCTAGTGACACCCCTGCTTTTCATTGGGGGGATGGTGCATCGTCTGCCAAGTCTTTTGCTTTCGTAGCGAGTGATTTTCGTGTGCAAGTTCGGTACTAGTCCCTCTAGGATTTTCCAGGTGTATATAATCATGTATCTCTCCCGCCTGCGTTCCAGGGAATACAGGTTTAGGAACCTCAAGCGCTCCCAGTAATTGAGGTGTTTTACCTCTCTTATGTGCGCCGTGAAGGTTCTCTGTACATTTTCTAGGTCAGCAATTTCACCTGCCTTGAAAGGTGCTGTTAGTGTGCAGCAATATTCCAGCATAGATAGAACAAGTGACCTGAAGAGTGTCATCATGGGCTTGGCCTCCCTAGTTTTGAAGGTTCTCATTATCCATCCTGTCATTTTTCTAGCAGATGCGATTGATACAATGTTATGGTCCTTGAAGGTGAGATCCTCCGACATGATCACTCCCAGGTCTTTGACGTTGGTGTTTCGCTCTATTTTGTGGCCAGAATTTGTTTTGTACTCTGATGAAGATTTAATTTCCTCGTGTTTACCATATCTGAGCAATTGAAATTTCTCATCGTTGAACTTCATATTGTTTTCTGCAGCCCACTGAAAGATTCGGTTGATGTCCGCCTGGAGCCTTGCAGTGTCTGCAATGGAAGACACTGTCATGCAGATTCGGGTGTCATCTGCAAAGGAAGACACGGTGCTGTGGCTGACATCCTTGTCTATGTCGGATATGAGGATGAGGAACAAGATGGGAGCGAGTACTGTGCCTTGTGGAACAGAGCTTTTCACCGTAGCTGCCTCGGACTTTACTCTGTTGACGACTACTCTCTGTGTTCTGTTAGTTATCCCTTTAGCACGCATTTTGTGCGCTATTACGCCATGGTCACACTTGTCGAAGGCTTTTGCAAAGTCTGTATATATTACATCTGCATTCTTTTTATCTTCTAGTGCATTTAGGACCTTGTCGTAGTGATCCAATAGTTGAGACAGAAAGTAGCGACCTGTTCTAAACCCATGTTGCCCTGGGTTGTGTAACTGATGTGTTTCTAGATGGGTGGTGATCTTGCTTCTTAAGACCCTTTCAAAGTTTTTATGATATGGGATGTTAGTGCTATCGGTCTGTAGTTCTTTGCTGTTGCTTTACTGCCCCCTTTGTGGAGTGGGGCTATGTCTGTTGTTTTTAGTAAGTGTGGGACGACCCCCGTGTCCATGCTCCCTCTCCATAGGATGGAAATGGCTCGTGATAGGGGCTTCTTGCAGTTCTTGATGAACACAGAGTTCCATGAGTCTGGCCCAGGGGCAGAGTGCATGGGCATGTCATTTATCGCCTGTTCGAAGTCATTTGGCGTCAAGATAACATCGGATAGGCTTGTGTTAACCAAATTTTGTGGCTCTCTCATAAAAAATTCGTTTTGATCTTCGACTCTCAGTCTGGTTAGCGGCTTGCTAAAAATTGAGTCATATTGGGACTTAAGTAGCTCACTCATTTCCTTGCTGTCATCTGTGTAGGACCCATCTTGTTTAAGTAGGGGCCCAATACTGGATGTTGTTCTCGACTTTGATTTAGCATAGGAGAAGAAATACTTTGGGTTTCTTTCAATTTCATTTATGGCTTTTAGTTCTTCCCGTGATTTCTGACTCCTATAAGATTCCTTTAGCTTGAGTTCGATGCTTGCTATTTCTCTGACCAGTGTCTCCCTACGCATTTCAGATATATTGACCTCTTTTAGCCGCTCTGTTATTCTTTTCCGTCGCCTGTAAAGGGACCGCCTGTCTCTTTCTATTTTACATCTACTCCTCCTTTTTCTTAGAGGAATAAGCCTTGTGCATACATCGAGTGCCACCAAGTTAATCTGTTCTAGGCATACGTTGGGGTCTGTGTTGCTTAGTATATCTTCCCAGCTTATATCGGTTAGAACTTAGTTTACTTGGTCCCACTTAATGTTTTTGTTATTGAAGTTGAATTTGATGAATGCTCCCTCGTGACTAGTCTCATTATGTCGGTCTGGGGCTCCACGCATGCATGTCAGAATCTCAATTATGTTGTGATCTGAGTATATTGTTTTTGATATGGTGACATTTCTTATCAGATCATCATTGTTAGTGAAGATGAGGTCTAGTGTATTCTCCAGTCTAGTAGGCTCTATTATTTGCTGGTTTAAATTGAATTTTGTGCAGAGATTTAAAAGCTCGTGTGAGTGTGAGTTTTCAGCAGAGCTGTCTCCTGGTGTTATTACTGCAACAATATTATTTGCTATATTCCTCCATTTTAGGTGCCTTAAGTTGAAATCCCCCAGGAGCAAGATGTTGGGTGCAAGAGCTGGAAGATTTTCCAGACAGTGGTCAATTTTTAACAGCTGTTCCTAGAATTGCTGGGATGTTGCATCCGGAGGCTTGTAGACTACCACAATGACTAGGTTTTGGTTCTCGACCTTTACTGCCAAAACTTCCACTACATCATTTGAGGCATTTAGCAGTTCTGTGCAAACAAGTGACTCTGCAATGTACAGGCCAACCCCCCCCCCCCTTTTTCCTGTTCACTCTGTCACATCTGTATAGGTTGTAACCTGGGATCCATATTTCGTTGTCCAAGTGATCCTTTATGTGGGTCTCAGTGAAAACCGCGAACATTGCCTTTGCCTCTGCAAGCAGTCCACGAATGAAAGGTATTTTGTTGTTTGTTGCTGGATTTAGACCCTGTATATTTGCAAAGAAGAATGTCATCGGACTGGTGGTATTGTTGGTACTGGAAGGGGGGATTTTTTTTCCGGCATTAGTATCTGTATCTGTTGGTTTGGAGTGGAGGCCATCGACTGTGGTTCCACTCCAGGAATGACTGGATTTGGTGTACGATTTGTGCCATTTCCTGCCAGTTTTTTCCTTCCTGGCACTAAAAAACCTCTCCCTCTTGAGTGGCTGTGGCTACCCAGGTTTTCCCATGGCCTGGATGTTTTGTATCTTTTTGTACCCTTTAGATGGTGTGCCTGGCAATTTAAGTTATAGCACAGTCTTTCCTGTACTGAAGAGGTACACATTTCAGGGTGAAAAAGCTTACAGGAAGGGAGTTTGCATTTTCCTGTTGTCATATGGGCATGGCATTTTCTAGGGTGGTCATAGTTGCACGTCCCGTCTGTTTTTCCAGATTTCCCATGTCTGCAGATACCAAGTGCATAGTATGTGCACTATCTAGGCTGGAATATTGCTGCACTCTAACAGCACCTTTCAAGGCAGGTGAAATTGCCGACCTAGAAAATGTACAGAGAACTTTCACGGCCCGCATAACGGAGATAAAACACCTCAATTACTGGGAGCGCTTGAGGTTTCTAAGCCTGTATTCCCTGGAACGCAGGAGGGAGAGATACATGATTATATACACCTGGAAAATCCTAGAGGGACTAGTACCGAACTTGCACACGAAAATCACTCACTACGAAAGCAAAAGACTTGGCAGACGATGCACCATCCCCCCAATGAAAAGCAGGGGTGTCACTAGCACGTTAAGCGACCATACAATAAGTGTCAGGGGCCCGAGACTGTTCAACTGCCTCCCAGCACACATAAGGGGGATTACCAACAGACCCCTGGCAGTCTTCAAGCTGGCACTGGACAATCACCTAAAGTCAGTTCCTGATCAGCCGGGCTGTGGCTCGTACGTTGGTTTGCGTGCAGCCAGCAGCAACAGCCTGGTTGATCAGGCTCTGATCCACCAGGAGGCCTGGTCACAGACCGGGCCGCGGGGGCGTTGACCCCCGAAACTCTCTCCAGGTAAACTCCAGGTAAACAGGCTTGGTTTCCGCTTGCCTTGGGTTTCTGTGACTGTATTCCCTGTTGGTGCATGTTTCCCTGTCTTATTCCTATCCTCCCTAGCACCAGCAATGGAGCTCCCACCAGTTGTTTTTCGTAATATATCCTCACTATAGCTAGTGGAGTCCTCTTGTTTGCTATTTCCTGTGGTATTTCTAGTTTGCAATATTGGTTTTATCTTATCTTTGACTACACTTGTTTCCCCACTACGGCTCCTGTCCCCTATGAGGTCATTTATATGTATTCCTTCCTGCGTATAATTCCCGACTACCTGGACAAAATCTCCAGCTTCACCATTACTGTCTCCCAGGACAGCACCTCCAGCTTCACCATTACTGTCTCCCAGGACAGCACCTCCAGCTTCACCATTACTGTCTCCCAGGACAGCACCTCCAGCTTCACCATTACTGTCTCCCAGGACAGCACCTCCAGCTTCATTACTGTCTCCCAGGACAGCACTATCAGCCCCACATTTACTGACTACCAGGACATCACCTCCAGCCTTACAGTTTCTGACTACATGGCCAGTATCAAGGGCAGTACCATTCAGCCCAGACTTTTTATGTTCCCATCTGTTGTAGAAAGCTTCCAGGTTGTCTATGAAAGCAGCTTTGATGTTGATCTCTTTTAATACCCTTGTGATTTTAGTCCACAGATTTTCCTCATTTGGGCATACCCGAAAACACTTCTCTGTTTTAATACTGCTTGTAGCTAGTTCTTGGATATCTACACAAGGGGCGTGACACCAATTTCCACAAAAATGACAATTTATCCATGTGGAAGCCCGTTTGTTTGATTGACTGCAGACTATACAGAGCTTCATAATGATTTGAGTGGTTGATTTACTGTAATTCTACTAGCAACCTCTTGAATACTCTATTAATAACCTCCTTAAATGAAGCTCTAGCTATTTGTATTTCTATTTCTAACTAATTGGACAGCTTACTGTGTACGTTCCTGATTTATATTTATTGTTTGTGTTTGATAAGGGCGCCTGCAACCCCATCCGTTTACAGTCTGCTTTATTGTCCAACGAAACCGTTTGAAACCAGTCAAGGGTTCGGACCATCAAGGGTTCGGACCAGTCGAGGGTTCGGACCAGTCGATCTGATCTGATCAGTGGGTCACTTATTTAAAACATACTAGTGTGAGGGAAAAGTAGGTGTAAGTGGGGTTAAGGTTGTTCGGGCAACCAGGAACCGTTAGTTACGTCGCGTGCACCCCCCCCCCCCTCCTCTCTGGCGGGCTGGGGCGAAACTAGTTCCTGGTGTCCGATTTGTTAGTTTCTACTCCTGGTAATATTGACCTTACCTGGTGTGGGTTGAAGTTTGGAGAGTCACTTCACCTCCACTCTTCTCCTAATCAGGTAGGGTGATATACCAGGAGTATCACTGTTTTTCTTTATTTTGTTTGCTGGTTACCAGTAATGATTTTGGCATTTATCATTCTTTTCAATTCTTAAATGTTATATTATCATAACTATGGGTAACCAGTTTTTCTCTTATTTACCAGCTCTGTTCCTGGCGTGGTCTTCCAGGATAGACGCCAGATAAAGGAGCAAGACATGTGTTAATAATACTTATTAACATTATTCTACTACTACCGGCCCTTACCTATTCTACTTGTGCTCCATCCAAGTGGTAGGAGATTCCAGAACATCGGATTATTACCATCTGCTCAGGATAACCTACATAAATAACATCAGAGGAACTATCCAGGGCCATACCTACTCCTGCCCAACTAAAAGAACTGAAGGCCATTTTTTTTTATTATATTTAAATTTTAAGTAAAATTCTCAAAAATCATTCTCATTTTTCCTAAGTTATTTCTTTATTTATTTTTCCATTAATTTCTTTTGTTCAGTTGGAAGGCGTTCCACTGACACTAGTCAGTGATTTGAGCTAACACATGAAGGATCTACTTGAAATTATCTACCTGAGTAATATGTGATTTGATTGATACAAAAGTATAACTTGCGTGTTGAAGAGCCGGTGATTTCTGGCAGCTCCTACAATGACGAACGGTCGAGCCTCAACCCTTGTTTATCAATTGCTGTATCTAGCTTTTCTAGTTTTTTTTTTCGTCTCCACCACAATAAATGCTATATTATCACTATAGTTGACTGGTGCAAATTTTGGAGGAAGGACGCTTTTTCTGTAGTAATAATTGCTTCTCGTTGTGTATATTGCGACCGCTGGTAACTACAGGTTACATGAAATTCACAGTATATATCTGGTATTTCAAGAATAAAGAAACTAATGAAAGTCACTCCACTCCACTAAGTACCATTATAATACTGGTTAGTTGCTACTACAACACTGTATTCTGCTATTCACTGGTATCACTAGATTATATGCGAGTACACTAGCAAGCCAGGAAGATTATTAAAACAGCTTCCTCTACCTCAGCGCACATAAAGCCAGTATTAATACAGAGTTCATTATAAGTGTCTAATACAGGGAAATAAAACTGTTAAAGATTTGCAGCTAGTCAGAAGCGTCATCCACAGGTCATCCTCCCTGGCTGACCTGTGGATGACGCTTCGTGAGTCAGGTCATCCTCCTCCAGCCACTGAGTCTTCCGGAGTCAACTCCATTTCCTGTTCTTCTTGTGTTCTCCAGTACTTGCAACTGTCTTTCAGACAGATTTAAGGATCTCAATAGTAATAATTACGTTACCAACGCCAGCACTTCTCATAACAGAGTTGACATCCATTCTAATAACTGATTCTCTGCTGAGACTATCGTCCCTTATTCTAGCCTTGCAGACGCCATCTTGTTTCTTCAGTCCGTGTGTATAACTTACCCAAAAATGAATGTTAGCCATTGTTCTGGTAGATACCTTCCTTTGTCAATATATTATTAAACGTGCTAATCTTCTGAACATTAGTGACCTAGTCTTTGCCTCCCCCTCTCCATTCCTCCTGACATCTCTCATCTTCTGACTTTCCTTTTTCTTGCTTCCTTTTTTATCTTAGCTTGGGCCAGTACCAGTAGGTCTACTACACTTCCTCTCCTTCCCCTTGTGGACACCTGATGGAGTGAGAAGATGGATATCGTAATCTCCTCCATTTTTGGAAGTAATTTACTCTCATTACTTTATATATCTGAGTGGGTTTTGTTCTGTGGTGTTGTCCAGTGGGTCATTATTTCTTTTTGAGTGATCCTCTGAGCTATTGTTGTCGTATATTTTTACTACTACTACTGTTACTAATGCTTTCACTAACATTGACACTTTTTACTATCATTACTTCCGCTGGTACCACCATCGCTACTACTACTACTACCACTATCACATGTTACTACCACTACTGTTACAACTACTACTGTTATGACTACACTGCTACACTACCGCTTTTACCACCTCTTTCTTTCCACTCCGTCCTTTAGCTCTGTTTCTTTGTCTTCTCTCTTCTCATTCAGTTGTGACCTGAGAGAGAGCAAGAGTCGTAACAAGGTTTCTCTTCTGGCTGTTGGTTACTTGTCAAATGTTCCAGTCACTTATTGCGTAAAATGCGAAATCTTATTTCTTTAAAAAAACTGTTGATCAATAGCGATGCGGGTTCACAATTAGGTAAGCACGTACACACACACACACACACACACACACACACACACACACACACACACACAAACACACACACACACACATATATTAAGGGAAATCGGCCTGACGACACTGGAGGACAGGAGGGTCAGGGGAGACATGATAACGACATATAAAATACTGCGTGGAATAGACAAGGTGGACAAAGACAGGATGTTCCAGGGAGGAGACACAGAAACAAGAGGCCACAATTGGAAGATGACACAAATGAGTCAGATATTAGGAAGTATTTCTTCAGTCATAGAGTTGTAAGGCAGTGGAATAGCCTAGAAAATGACGTAGTGGAGGCAGGAACCATACACAGTTTTAAGACGAGGTTTGATAAAGCTCATGGAGCGGGGAGAGAGAGGGCCCAGTAGCAACCGGTGAAGAGGCGGGGCCAGGAGCTAAGACTCGACCCCTGCAACCACAAATAGGTGAGTACAAATAGGTGAGTACACACACACACACACACACACACACACACACACACCATTAGGAGCAGGTATGACTATCCAAGGAGAGGACCGAAAGGAAGAAAGGAGTTAAGTCCTATGTTGAGGCCCTATCAGACCGCTAGGAAATGTCGAGAAAGGAAATTGGCATCCTGCTGGGCACAGGGACAGCAGTAAGTGAGTGGGTTGCATGTAGAGAAGGTGTTAGGCTCCCTGCAGAGGTGCTATCAGGCCACTGGGAGATCCAGGAAATGATAGCGAAAGCAGCAATGGCTATGTTTAAATGGGACCCAGAGATGTGGAGGGAAAACCACTAGGTGGAGGAGGAGGAGGAGGAGAGGTCAGTTTTTATACATGGGTTTCAGGAGATCGAAGGGATGACATACGAAGAATGGGGCAAGAGAGACAAGGCTAGAGTCAGGAGGGGACAACCAGAATCGGGGCGAACAGCATGCACAAACACCTACAGAACCCCACAACCAATCATACTAACCTAAAAACCTCACTCCACATTCTCAGACCTCCAACCCACTCTACACATTACTCTCATAGCACACTGCCACTTCCCCAGTCCCAGCATATAGTGTTGGAAAAGAAGCTGAAGGTATGGTATACCATCGCCGATCTAGTAATGAATAAGTGTGAGGAGTGGCATGAAAGAATCAGAGGCATCACCAGACATCATAGCACTCACAGAAACCAAGCTCTCAAGAATGATTACAAATGCCATCTTTCCAACTGGATATCAAATCCTGAGGAAAGATAGAGGAAATAAAGGGGATGGAGGAGTTGCACTGCTCATCAAGAACCAGTGGAATTTCGAGGAGTTGGAAGGAGGGGACGGGGGGAGGGGAAGGAAGGGACTATATAGGAACACTTCAGACTTGGGGTCCCGAGGTAGTGATTGCAATGATGTATAACCCACCACAGAATAGCAGGAGGCCAAGACAAGAATATGAGGGAAACAGTAATGGTAGATGCACTAGCTGAGGTAGCAAGAAGAGCCCACATGGGCAGGGCAAAGTTACTAGTTGCGGGTGACTTCAAACACAAGTTAATTGGCTGGGAAAACCTGGAGCCACATGGGGGAGGGGGCAGAAACGTGGAAGGCTAACATAGTGGAGATGGCACTGGAAAACCTCATGCATCAACACATTAGAGACACTACCAGAGACAGGAGAGAATGAACCAGCAAGACTGGACCTCATGTTCACCATGATTAGTTTAGACATTGAGGACATCACACATGAAAGACCCCTTGCAGCCAGTGATCACGTGGTCCTAAGCTTCGAATAATAGTGAAGATACAAGTGGAGATGGAAGCAGGAGGAGTAGAACAGGATAAGGCAAACTACAAAAGAGGGGACTACACAGGCATGAGGAATTCCCTGCAGGAGGTTCAGAGGGAAAGAGAACTGGTGGGAAAATCAATAAATATGTGACAACAAAATGCAAGGAAGCAGAAGAGAGGCTCTTACCCAAGGACAACACAAATAACGGGAAGACCAAAACGACCCCTTAGTTCACCAAAAAAAAAAAAAAATGTACAGAGGCCAAAACTAAGTGTGCTAGAGAATGGGAAAAAGTCTAAAGACAAAGGACCCAGGAAAATAGTGAGATCATTTGAAGAGCCAGAAACGAATATACACAGATATGGAGGGAGGACCAGCGGGAGTATAAACATGACACAGCATCGAAAGCCAAGTCTGACCCTAAGCTGTTGTACAGTCACATCAGTAAGAAAATAACAGTCAAAGACCAGGTAGTCAGGCTGAGGAAGGAAGGAGGAGAGATCACAAGAAACAACTGATGGGTCTGGGTATGGATGGGTCTGGGTATGGGCGGGCCTGGGTATGGACGGGGTATGGGTATTGAAGGGTCTGGGTATGGACGGGTCTGGGTATGGACGAGTCTGGGTATGGACGAGTCTGGGTATGGACGAGTCTGGGTATGGACGAGTCTGGGTATGGACGAGTCTGGGTATGGACGAGTCTGGGTATGGACGAGTCTGGGTATGGATTGGTCTGGATATGTACTTGTCTGTGTATGGACTGGTCTGGGTATGGACGGGTCTGGGTATGGACGGGTTTGGTCGGGTCTGGGTATGGATGGGTCTGGGTATGGATGGGTCTGGGTATAGACGGGTCTGGGTATGGACGGGTCTGGGTATGGACGGGTCTGGGTATGGACGGGTCTGGGTATGGACGGGTCTGCGTATGGACGGGTCTGGGTATGGACGGGTCTGGGTATGGACTGGTCTGGGTATGGACTGGTCTGGGTATGGACTGGTCTGGGTATGGACTGGTCTGGGTATGGACTGGTCTGGGTATGGACTGGTCTGGGCGTGGACTGGTCTGGGTATAGATGGGTCCGGGCATGGACGGGTCTGGGTATGGACGGGTTTGGTCGGGTCTGGGTATGGATGGGTCTGGGTATGGATGGGTCTGGGAATAGACGGGTCTGGGTATAGACGGGCCTGGGTATGGACGGGTCTGGGTATGGACGGGTCTGGGTATGGACGGGTCTGGATATGGACGGGTCTGGGTATGGAAGGATCAGGGTATGGAAGGATCAGGGTATGGATGGGTCTGGGTATGGATGGGTCTGGGTATGGATGAGTCTGGGTATGGATGGGTCTGGGTATGGACTGGTCTGGGTATGGACTGGTCTGGGTATGGACTGGTCTGGGTATGGACTGGTCTGGGTATGGACGGGTCTGGGTATGGACGGGTCTGGGTATGGACGGGTCTGGGTATGGACGGGTCTGGGTATGGACGGGTCTGGGTATGGACGGGTCTGGGTATGGACAGGTCTGGGTATGGACAGGTCTGGGTATGGACAGGTCTGGGTATGGACAGGTCTGGGTATGGACAGGTCTGGGTATGGACTGGTCTGGGTATGGACTGGTCTGGGTATGGACTGGTCTGGGTATAGACAGATCAGGGTATGGATGGGTCTGGGTATAGACGGGTCTGGGTATGGACTGGTCTGGGTGTGGACTGGTCTGGGTGTGGACTGGTCTGGGTGTGGACTGGTCTGGGTGTGGACTGGTCTGGGTGTGGACTGGTCTGGGTGTGGACTGGTCTGGGTGTGGACTGGTCTGGGTGTGGACTGGTCTGGGTGTGGACAGGTCTGGGTGTGGACAGGTCTGGGTATGGATGGGTCTGGGTATAGACGGGTCTGGGTGTGGACTGGTCTGGGTGTGGACTGGTCTGGGTATGGACGGGTCTGGGTATGGACTGGTCTGGGTGTGGACGGGTCTGGGTGTGGACTGGTCTGGGTGTGGACTGGTCTGGGTGTGGACGGGTCTGGGTGTGGACGGGTCTGGGTGTGGACGGGTCTGGGTGTGGACGGGTCTGGGTATAGACTGGCACGGTGACTAGGCTTGACGACAGCGTCACTTAGATTACATAATCAGCTTTGAGAAGTCACTATCATTCTTCCCCGTGTAAAACATAGGCCTACCTCCTAATAAGCCTATCTCCTAAGAGGCCTTCCCTTTCCCATGTAGTAGTGCCCTTACTCTTGCCACCTTTACTGCTAGCTCCTCTCTGTTATCATTTGATAACCCTACAAGCTTTCTTATTTCAAAAGGTAAATGTAAGTTTACTTAGAGAGGATTACGGGGGTCATCGCCCCCTCGGGTCGGTCTGAGGCCAGGCCTCGTGGTGGATCAGGATCTGGTCAACCAGGCTGTTACTGTGAATGTAAGTACAAGTTTGTAAAGTTCTGTCAGAGAAGTGTTGTCACAGTGTTGTCACAGTGTTGTCACAGTGTTGTCACAGTGTTGTCACAGTGTTGTCACAGTGTTGTCACAGTGTTGTCACAGTGTTGTCACAGTGTTGTCACAGTGTTGTCACAGTGGGGAAATATTTTGAGAGAAGATTCATTTGACTCTGAGATGAACGGTTGATACCACATCCATGATGGTGGGGATGTATTAACACAGCTGGTGGCACAGCTGGTGTCGCCAGCACCAGCTGGTGTCGCCAGCACCAGCTGGTGTTGGTGCACCAGCTGGTGGGGATGTATTAACACAGCTGGTGTTGGTGCACCAGCTGGTGGGGATGTATTAACACAGCTGGTGTCGCCAGCACCAGCTGGTGGGGATGTATTAACACAGCTGGTGTTGGTGCACCAGCTGGTGGGGATGTATTAACACAGCTGGTGTCACCAGCACCAGCTGGTGGGGATGTATTAACACAGCTGGTGTTGGTGCACCAGCTGGTGGGGATGTATTAACACAGCTGGTGTCACCAGCACCAGCTGGTGGGGATGTATTAACACAGCTGGTGTCACCAGCACCAGCTGGTGGGGATGTATTAACACAGCTGGTGTTGGTGAAAACAGCTGGTGTTGGTGACAACAGCTGGTGTTGGTGACAACAGCTGGTGTTGGTGACAACAGCTGGTGTTGGTGACAACAGCTGGTGTTGGTGACAACAGCTGGTGTTGGTGACAACAGCTGGTGTTGGTGACAACAGCTGGTGGGGATGTATTAACACAGCTGGTGTCACCAGCACCAGCTGGTGGGGATGTATTAACACAGCTGGTGTTGGTGACAACAGCTGGTGGGGATGTATTAACACAGCTGGTGTTGGTGACAACAGCTGCTGTTGGTGACAACAGCTGGTGGGGATGTATTAACACAGCTGGTGTTGGTGACAACAGCTGGTGGGGATGTATTAACACAGCTGGTGTCACCAGCACCAGCTGGTGTCACCAACACCAGCTGGTGTCACCAACACCAGCTGTTGTTACCTTCAACACCAGCTGTTGTTACCTTCAACACCAGCTGTTGTTACCTTCAACACCAGCTGTTGTTACCTTCAACACCAGCTGTTGTTACCTTCAACACCAGCTGTTGTTACCTTCAACACCAGCTGTTGTTACCTTCAACACCAGCTGTTGTTACCTTCAACACCAGCTGTTGTTACCTTCAACACCAGCTGTTGTTACCTTCAACACCAGCTGTTGTTACCTTCAACACCAGCTGTTGTTACCTTCAACACCAGCTGTTGTTACCTTCAACACCAGCTGTTGTTACCTTCAACACCAGCTGTTGTTACCTTCAACACCAGCTGTTGTTACCTTCAACACCAGCTGTTGTTACCTTCAACACCAGCTGTTGTTACCTTCAACACCAGCATGATGGTGGGGATGTATTGTTGTTACCTTCAACACCAGCTGTTGTTACCTTCAACACCAGCTGTTGTTACCTTCAACACCAGCTGTTGTTACCTTCAACACCAGCTGTTGTTACCTTCAACACCAGCTGTTGTTACCTTCAACACCAGCTGTTGTTACCTTCAACACCAGCTGTTGTTACCTTCAACACCAGCTGTTGTTACCTTCAACACCAGCTGTTGTTACCTTCAACACCAGCTGTTGTTACCTTCAACACCAGCTGTTGTTACCTTCAACACCAGCTGTTGTTACCTTCAACACCAGCTGTTGTTACCTTCAACACCAGCTGTTGTCACCAACACCAGCTGTTGTCACCTTCAACACCAGCTGTTGTCACCTTCAACACCAGCTGTTGTCACCTTCAACACCAGCTGTTGTCACCTTCAACACCAGCTGTTGTCACCTTCAACACCAGCTGTTGTCACCTTCAACACCAGCTGTTGTCACCTTCAACACCAGCTGTTGTCACCTTCAACACCAGCTGTTGTCACCTTCAACACCAGCTGTTGTCACCTTCAACACCAGCTGTTGTCACCAACACCAGCTGTTGTCACCAACACCAGCTGTTGTCACCTTCAACACCAGCTGTTGTCACCAACACCAGCTGTTGTCACCAACACCAGCTGTTGTCACCAACACCAGCTGTTGTCACCAACACCAGCTGTTGTCACCAACACCAGCTGTTGTCACCAACACCAGCTGTTGTCACCAACACCAGCTGTTGTCACCAACACCAGCTGTTGTCACCAACACCAGCTGTTGTCACCAACACCAGCTGTTGTCACCAACACCAGCTGTTGTCACCAACACCAGCTGTTGTCACCAACACCAGCTGTTGTCACCAACACCAGCTGTTGTCACCAACACCAGCTGTTGTCACCAACACCAGCTGTTGTCACCAACACCAGCTGTTGTCACCAACACCAGCTGTTGTCACCAACACCAGCTGTTGTCACCAACACCAGCTGTTGTCACCAACACCAGCTGTTGTCACCAACACCAGCTGTTGTCACCAACACCAGCTGTTGTCACCAACACCAGCTGTTGTCACCAACACCAGCTGTTGTCACCAACACCAGCTGTTGTCACCAACACCAGCTGTTGTCACCAACACCAGCTGTTGTCACCAACACCAGCTGTTGTCACCAACACCAGCTGTTGTCACCAACACCAGCTGTTGTCACCAACACCAGCTGTTGTCACCAACACCAGCTGTTGTCACCAACACCAGCTGTTGTCACCAACACCAGCTGTTGTCACCAACACCAGCTGTTGTCACCAACACCAGCTGTTGTCACCAACACCAGCTGTTGTCACCAACACCAGCTGTTGTCACCAACACCAGCTGTTGTCACCAACACCAGCTGTTGTCACCAACACCAGCTGTTGTCACCAACACCAGCTGTTGTCACCAACACCAGCTGTTGTCACCAACACCAGCTGTTGTCACCAACACCAGCTGTTGTCACCAACACCAGCTGTTGTCACCAACACCAGCTGTTGTCACCAACACCAGCTGTTGTCACCAACACCAGCTGTTGTCACCTTCAAGGTAAGTGTTGCTGGGCCAGTGATAATCCTTTTTAAGTCACCTGTTCTGTCTAGGCTGGAATGCTGCTGTACACTAACATCTCCTTTCAAGGCAAGTGAAACTGCAGATCTGAGGAATGTACAGAGGACCTTTAATACATAAGTATAAGTTCAGCAAAGCCCTTCGATTATTGGGAACGTCTGAAGATCCTTTATCTGTACTCCATGGAGCATAGACGAGAAAGGTACATCATAATTTACACTTGGAAAATCCTGAAGGGACTGGTCCCAAATCTGCAGACATAAATCACTCCCTATGAAAGTGAAAGACTCGGCGGACTGTGCAACATGATTTAATGAAAAGCAGGGATACCGGGAGTATACTAAGAGATGACAGAGTAAGTGTCAGGGGCCCAGAACTGTTCAAAAGCCTTTCATCGTACATAAGAGTGGATTTCCAATAGGCCTCTGGTTGTCTTCAGGAGGGAACTGGACAAATACCTAGAGTGAGTGCCTGACCAGCAGGGTAGTGATTGGTAAGTTAAAGGTCGTGCAGCCAGCAGTAACGGCTGGGTCATGAGGCCCTGATCCACAGCGAAGCCAGGTCACCGACCAGGCCGCGGGGACATCCCGGAACACCCTCCAGACAGGTACGTGATTAACATAGGCTGCAACTGCAGGTGCATGAACAAAAGTACATTAAATATTGCATTAATAACATAAGACTAAGAACATACCTTTCTCGTTACCAAGAGACATTTTAGTCTCGTATCCAAGACAGTGGTAGAGGAGAGATGATGCTCTGTTGTCTGTTCTAATAATTGGCTTAGGAGAGGAAGGAGCAAGAGAGAAGGGAAAAGATTTAGCAGAGGAAGAGGTTGGGGAGATATAAGTGTTTGGGTGAAGTGGAAGGTATCTGAATAGTGAGGGTAGGGAGGGGGAGGTGGGGGATGGTGTTAAGGTATAGAGGGGAGCGGGGACAAGAACTTTGTAATGGAGAGAGTTGGTAGGAGACGAGAGGGTGGCAGAACATTTGAAGGAAGATGTTAAAAAAGGCAGGGGAGGGAAGCAGAGGAAGAATAGGGGAAGGGCACACCTGCATTCTTCTTTTACGTTTACGAGCCTTAAATATGTAAATGTACTCGGATGCTCAAGCCAGATGTCTACTGTATAACATGTGTTGTCTTGTTTACATCCTCACTTCAAACATGACAGACATTAACAGCTCCTCGTCCTTCGTATATGGCGGGAACTTATATGGCGGGAACTTATATGGCGGGAACTTACTGTGAATTAACACAGTTCATAAAGTGACTCAGAAATAAAATATGACCGTAAAGAAGGATTTACCTGGTGTCCCGTGGCTCAGTTGTCAATGCTCTCGCCTCGCACACGTGTCCATGGTTCAATCCCCGGCATGGGTTGAAATATTCGACATCTTTCCTTACACCTACTGTCACGGTTCACCTAGCAGTAAGTAGGTACCTGGATGTTAGTTGACTGGTGTGGCTAGCATTCCCTACCCTGGGTAATCCAGTGTGGCTAACCTTCCCTACCCTGGGCTAACCTAGGTGGCTAACACTCCTTTCAGTTGGTTATTCTGAGTGGCTAACCCTCCCTACCTTGGGATATCCTGTGTGCCTAGCCCTCCCTACCTTGGGTTATACTGGCTGGCTAGCCCTCCCTACCCTGGGTTATCTTGGGTGGCTAGCCCTCCCTACCCTGGGTTATCCTGGCTGGCTAACCCTCCCAACGATTGTTATGGCCAAGAATTGGAGCGTTTAGCTTTGTTTATACAATGTGTTACATGAGCAGGTTGCTGCTACACTGTTCCATATGACAGTGAGAACTGACCTTATTTGATTTTCCTGCCTCACTCCATCACGTAGGATGAGCCTTATACAATAGTCTGGGAAGTGATGCAGTGGAGGCAGGATCCATACATACCTGGAGTTTACCTGGAGAGAGTTTCGGGGGTCAACGCCCCCGCGGCCCGGTCTGTGACCAGGCCTCCTGGTGGATCAGCGCCTGATCAACCAGGCTGTTGCTGCTGGCTGCACGCAAACCAACGTACGAGCCACAGCCCGGCTGATCAGGAACTGACTTTAGGTGCTTGTCCAGTGCCAGCTTGAAGACTGCCAGGGGTCTGTTGGTAATCCCCCTTATGTGTGCTGGGAGGCAGTTGAACAGTCTCGGGCCCCTGACACTTACTGTATGGTCTCTTAACGTGCTAGTAACACCCCTGCTTTTCATTGGGGGGATGGTGCATCGTCTGCCAAGTCTTTTGCTTTCGTAGTGAGTGATTTTCGTGTGCAAGTTCGGTACTAGTCCCTCTAGGATTTTCCAGGTGTATATAATCATGTATCTCTCCCTCCTGCGTTCCAGGGAATACAGGTTTAGGAACCTCAAGCGCTCCCAGTAATTGAGGTGTTTTACCTCCGTTATGCGCGCCGTGAAAGTTCTCTGTACATTTTCTAGGTCGGCAATTTCACCTGCCTTGAAAGGTGCTGTTAGAGTGCAGCAATATTCCAGCCTAGATAGAACAAGTGACATGAAGAGTGTCATCATGGGCTTGGCCTCCCTAGTTTTGAAGGTTCTCATTATCCATCCTGTCATTTTTCTAGCAGATGCGATTGATACAATGTTATGGTCCTTGAAGGCGAGATCCTCGACATAATCACTCCCAGGTCTTTGACGTTGGTGTTTCGCTCTATTTTGTGGCCAGAATTTGTTTTGTACTCTGATGAAGATTTAATTTCCTCATGTTTACCATATCTGAGTAATTGAAATTTCTCATCGTTGAACTTCATATTGTTTTCTGCAGCCCACTGAAAGATTTGGTTGATGTCCGCCTGGAGCCTTGCAGTGTCTGCAATGGAAGACACTGTCATGCAGATTCGGGTGTCATCTGCAAAGGAAGACACGGTGCTGTGGCTGACATCCTTGTCTATGTCGGATATGAGGATGAGGAACAAGATGGGAGCTAGTACTGTGCCTTGTGGAACAGAGCTTTTCACCGTAGCTGCCTCGGACTTTACTCTGTTGATGACTACTCTCTGTGTTCTGTTAGTGAGGAAATTATAGATCCATCGACCGACTTTTCCTGTTATTCCTTTAGCGCGCATTTTGTGCGCTATTACGCCATGGTCACACTTGTCGAAGGCTTTTGCAAAGTCTGTATATATTACATCTGCATTCTTTTTGTCTTCTAGTGCATTTAGGACCTTGTCGTAGTGATCCAGTAGTTGAGACAGACAGGAGCGACCTGTTCTAAACCCATGTTGCCCTGGGTTGTGTAACTGATGGGTTTCTAGATGGGTGGTGATCTTGCTTCTTAGGACCCTTTCAAAGATTTTTATGATATGGGATGTTAGTGCTATTGGTCTGTAGTTCTTTGCTGTTGCTTTACTGCCCCCTTTGTGGAGTGGGGCTATGTCTGTTGTTTTTAGTAACTGAGGGACGACCCCCGTGTACATGCTCCCTCTCCATAGGATGGAAAAGGCTCGTGATAGGGGCTTCTTGCAGTTCTTGATGAACACAGAGTTCCATGAGTCTGGCCCTGGGGCAGAGTGCATGGGCATGTCATTTATCGCCTGTTCGAAGTCATTTGGCGTCAGGATAACATCGGATAGGCTTGTGTTAATCAAATTTTGTGGCTCTCTCATAAAAAATTCATTTTGATCTTCGACTCTCAGTCTGGTTAGCGGCTTGCTAAAAACTGAGTCATATTGGGACTTGAGTAGCTCACTCATTTCCTTGTGTAGGACCCATCTTGTTTAAGTAGGGGCCCAATACTGGACGTAGTTCTCGATTTTGATTTGGCATAGGAGAAGAAATACTTTGGGTTTCTTTCGATTTCATTTATGGCTTTTAGTTCTTCCCGCGATTCCTGACTCCTAAAGGATTCTTTTAGCTTAAGTTCGATGCTTGCTATTTCTCTGACCAGTGTCTCCCTGCGCATTTCAGATATATTGACCTCTTTTAGCCGCTCTGTTATTCTTTTCCGTCGCCTGTAAAGGGAGCGCCTGTCTCTTTCTATTTTACATCTACTCCTCCTTTTTCTTAGAGGAATAAGCCTTGTGTATACATCGAGTGCCACCGAGTTAATCTGTTCTAGGCATAAGTTTGGGTCTGTGTTGCTTAGTATATCTTCCCAGCTTATATCGGTTAGGACTTGGTTTACTTGGTCCCACTTTGTTTTTGTTACTGAAGTTGAATTTGGTGAATGCTCCCTCGTGACTAGTCTCATTTTGTCGGTCTGGGGCTCCACGCATACATGTCTGAACCTCAATTATGTTGTGATCTGAGTATATTGTTTTTGATATGGTGACATTTCTTATCAGATCATCATTGTTAGTGAAGATGAGGTCTAGTGTATTCTCCAGTCTAGTAGGCTCTATTATTTGCTGGTTTAAATTGAATTTTGTGCAGATTTAAAAGCTCGTGTGAGTGTGAGTTTTCATCAGAGCTGCCTCCTGGTGTTATTACTGCAACAATATTATTTGCTATATTCCTCCATTTTAGGTGCCTTAAGTTGAAGTCCCCCAGGAGCAAGATGTTGGGTGCAGGAGCTGGAAGATTTTCCAGACAGTGGTCAATTTTTAACAGCTGTTCCTGGAATTGCTGGGATGTTGCATCCGGAGGCTTGTAGACTACCACAATGACTAGGTTTTGGTTCTCGACCTTTACTGCTAAAACTTCCACTACATTTGAGGCATTAAGCAGTTCTGTGCAAACAAGTGACTCTGCAATGTACAGGCCAACCCCCCTCCTTTTGCCTGTTCACTCTGTCACATCTGTATAGGTTGTAACCTGGGATCCATATTTCGTTGTCCAAGTGATCCTTTATGTGGGTCTCAGTGAAAGCCGCGAACATTGCCTTTGCCTCTGCAAGCAGTCCACGGATGAAAGGTATTTTGTTGTTTGTAGCTTTAAGAAGAGGTATGATAAATCTCATGGAGCGGGAAGAGTGACCTAGTAGGGACCAGTGAAGAGACGGGGCCAGGAGCTATGAATCGACCCCTGCAACCACAACTAGGTGAGTACAAAACTAACAAGACTTGAACACCGGAGGGATGTGGGTGGTCATACTGTTATATACAAGGTCAATATTGTCAAGGTATCGCACTCGCCTCCACTCAGAGGACTGCCAGAAAAAAATCATTTATTCCCAGGATGCACGAGTGTGGCTCTTGTTAGTACAGCATAATGACATAGTCAGTTGACCAAATGAAATCACCGGCTCACTGATGGCTCCAACTTCATTCTGTTCCCTATTTGTATGTCTTTTAAATAAAGAAACTTTAAAATGAACTGATGCAGGTAACAGCTTAGACCTCTTTGCTGAACACTTTGCTACCAAAATGCAAGTTCCTGATCCAGCAAGGAACCCTCCTTGGCTAGCTGCAAGAACTGTGTCAAAACTGTCAGTGGTGACAATAAGGCAGGAGGAGGTGCATTTCCTACTTAAATCGCTTGACCAAGAAAAGGCTGTGGGCCCAGACAAGTTGAGCCCAAGATTGTTGAGAAGATGTGCAGACCAGCTAGCAGCACCTCTAACTCGCATCTTTCAGCACTGCCTAGTACAGTGTAAATGGCCCTCTCTATGGAAAGAGGCAAATGTAGTCTCTGTTCACAAAAAGAAGAGCAGAGCAGAAATCAGCAACTACAGACCAGTGTCACTCCTGTCAATCACTGGTAAGATCCTTGAGACAATAATCTCAAGAAAAATGACAAGTTTTTTTTGACTACCACTCACTACTTTGTGATCGTCAATATGGCTTCAGGAAAGGTTACTCTGCTGCTGATCTGTTGTTAAACCTCTCCACTAAGTGGCACCAGTCACTGGATGAATCCAAAGTCAGCTGTGTGGTAGCACTGGACATTGCTGGTGCTTTCGACCGGGTGTGGCACCAGGGCCTCTTAGCAAAACTTCAAGCACTGGGAATTGCAGGCTCTACGCTATGTCTCCTCAGTGATTACCTTCATGGTAGATCTCTAAGTGTAGTTCTCAATGGAACGGAATCAGCAAGACATCCTATTGGGGCAAGCGTTCCACAAGGAAGCGTGCTGGGTCCATTGTTATGGAATGTCTACTTCAGCGACCTTCTTCATCTCATCCCAGAATCACATGCATATGCAGACGACTGTACACTGACATTCACTTATCCAAGAAAAGAAATGCCAGCTGCTCTAAGCTACATCAATCACCAGCTGAGAGCTATATCAGCTTGGGGAAATAGATGGCAAGTAACATTTGCACCTGAGAAAACGCAAATGATGATCGTCTCTAGGCACCATGATGGTAATGCTGGTGCAGTAGTAAGGATGAATGCGAGGATGTTGGCACCTGGAGAAGTTGATATCCTTGGGGTGAAATTTGACTCCAAACTAACCATGAAGAACCATGTTGTAAATCTTGCAAACAAGGCAGCCAGGAAGCTTACAGCACTTCGCCGTATCTCCCATCTGCTTGACAGTAGGGGTTGCAAGATCCTGTACGAGGCACAAGTACGCTCGCACCTTGAGTATGCTCCACTTTCTTGGTTTGCCTGTCCCCCCTCTCATCTGCGACTGCTTGACAGAGTAGAGAACAGAGCAAGACGTTTCATCTCTCGCCTGGACCCATCCTGGATAGATCTGTCATTTCAGCAGAGCCTTCAACATAGGAGGGATGTGAGTGGCCTTACTGTTATGTACAAAATACCACACTTGGATCCACTTCGAGGACAGCGTGAAACAAGCTTTTATGCCACAAGACGGGCAGAAAGCAGCAACTTCACTCTGGCTGTACCCTTCTCCAGAACATCACTCCATCTGAGATCATACATACCCAGGATGACTCGAGTATGGAACACATTCGTACAGGAAATGATGTCAACGAGATAAAGTCAGTTGATCAAATGAAAATGCTGGCCCACAGATGGCTCCAACTTCATCCTGTTTCCTACTTGTATGTCTCATAACAATAAAAATGCTTTCAAATGAGCTGATGTAGGTAACAGCTCTTAGCCTGCCAATAAAGTTAGGAATCCTTAACCTGTAAATAGCTGTCAATAAAGCTAGGGATCCTTAACCTTGTCAAACCCTGTGTAAAAAAATAAAAAAAAAGGGGAGAGAGTGAGAGTGAGTGAGAGTGAGTGAGAGTGAGTGAGAGTGAGTGAGAGTGAGTGAGAGTGAGTGAGAGTGAGTGAGAGTGAGTGAGAGTGAGTGAGAGTGAGTGAGAGTGAGTGAGAGTGAGTGAGAGTGAGTGAGAGTGAGTGAGAGAGTGAGAGTGAGAGTGAGTGAGAGTGAGTGAGAGTGAGAGTGAGAGTGAGTGAGAGTGAGAGTGAGAGTGAGTGAGAGTGAGAGTGAGAGTGAGTGAGAGTGAGAGTGAGTGAGTGTGAGAGTAAGTGTGAGTGAGAGTAAGTGTGAGAGTGAGTGAGAGAGTGTGAGTGTGAGAGTGTGAGTGTGAGAGTGTGAGTGTGAGAGTGTGAGTGTGAGTGTGAGAGTGTGAGTGTGAGTGTGAGAGTGTGAGAGTGTGAGAGTGTGAGAGTGTGAGTGTGAGTGTGAGTGTGAGAGTGTGAGAGTGTGAGTGAGAGTGTGAGAGTGTGAGAGTGTGAGAGTGTGAGAGTGTGAGAGTGTGAGAGTGTGAGAGTGTGAGAGTGTGAGAGTGTGAGAGTGAGTGTGAGAGTGAGTGTGAGAGTGAGTGTGAGAGTGAGTGTGAGAGTGAGTGTGAGAGTGAGTGTGAGAGTGAGTGTGAGAGTGAGTGTGAGAGTGAGTGTGAGAGTGAGTGTGAGAGTGTGAGAGTGTGAGAGTGTGAGAGTGTGAGAGTGTGAGAGTGAGAGAGTGTGAGAGTGAGAGTGTGAGAGTGAGTGTGTGAGAGTGAGAGAGTGAGAGTGTGAGAGTGTGAGAGTGTGAGAGTGTGAGAGTGTGTGAGTGTGTGAGTGTGAGAGTGAGAGAGTGTGAGAGTGAGAGAGTGTGAGAGTGTGAGAGAGTGTGAGTGAGAGTGAGTGTGAGAGTGAGTGTGAGAGTGTGAGAGTGAGAGTGTGAGAGTGAGAGTGTGAGAGTGAGAGTGTGAGAGTGAGAGTGTGTGAGTGTGAGAGTGTGAGTGTGAGAGTGTGAGTGTGAGTGTGAGAGTGTGAGTGTGAGAGTGTGAGTGTGAGAGTGTGAGTGTGAGAGTGTGAGTGTGAGAGTGTGAGTGTGAGAGAGTGAGAGAGTGAGAGAGTGAGTGGAAGGGAGGGTAGAGGTGTGTAGTGTTATCAGCAGTCTAACACCCACGACCAACCTGACCTTGTCTGGAACTAATTCCACCGTCCTATGTTATTTATTTATTTATTTATTTATGTATTTAGTAATTTTAGCATACATACAGAGGTACAAAAAAATACAGGTAAGAGCAGCATGCCAAAGCCACTTATATGCATAGCATTACGGGCTGGCTTAAAATTAACTTAAGATTAACTAAGCAATGATGTAATCAGTGATAAAACATTATTGTAAACAGATAACTATAAAGCACAAATGAGTATTACAAAGACAGGTCATATGGTTGCTTGCATTGTTGTACATTCAGTAGAATGAAGTATTCTGTTAGGTAGTGTATTTAAAATATAACAAAGTTAGATTGGGTCTTAGGTTTAACATTTGTGTGATATAATTGTGAGTAACATATAGGATATACAATTTATAAGGTTCAGTTATTCAGTATTTATTTGGTTTTGGGTGAGTAAGTGAACTTTGAGAAGAGACTTGAATTTATAAACAGGTAGTGTTTCTTTTATATTTACAGGTAATGAATTCCAGATTTTAGGGCCTTTTATGTGCATTGAGTTTCTGCATAGTGTGAGATGGACACGAGGAACATCAAAGAGTGATCTGTGCCTTGTGTTATGGTCATGTGTTCTGTTGAGGTTGGCAAGGAGATGTTTGAGGGGAGGGTTAATATCAGAGTTAAGTGTTCTATGTATGTAATAGGTGCAGTAATAAGTATGGATGTTTTGTATGGTGAGTAGGTTTAGTGTATTGAATATTGGTGGAGTGTGCTGCCTGTAGTGAGAATTTGTTATCATTCTGACTGCAGCCTTTTGTTGGGTAATTAGTGGTCTGAGATGGTTAGTTGTTGTTGAGCCCCATGCACAAATTCCATAGGTGAGATAGGGGTAAATAAGAGAGTGATAAAGGGCCAGGAGGGCTGACTGTGGAACATAGTACCGTATCTTCGATAGTATGCCTACAGTCTTGGAAATTTTCTTAGAAATTTGTTGTATATGTGTATGAAATTTGAGTCTATTATCAAGGTGGATTCCTAAGAATTTTCCCTCTGTTAGCTTTGTGATAGGTGATCTGTTTATCGTTATGTTAAGAGGTACATCTGTAGCTCTGTTACCAAACTGAATGAAGTAGGTTTTGTCAATGTTTAGTGTAAGTTTGTTAGTCCTCATCCAGGTAGATATTTTCTGTAATTCAGTATTTACAGTATTGGCTAGCGTGACTGGGCTCGGGTGAGAGAAGACGTATGTAGTGTCATCTGCAAATAGTGTGGGTTTGAGTAATGTTAGGTGCTGTTGTCCTTGTTCCCACTCATACCGAGAATTACTTCAGAAATATTCTCTTAAAGTAGTAAATACATAACTGAGCGAGTCTCTTATGAACCTCAATGAGGCTTAGCAGATGGTGCAGGAGAACCTCAGTGAGGCTTAGCAGACGGTGCAGGAGAACCTCAGTGAGGCTTAGCAGACGGTGCAGGAGAACCTCAGTGAGGCTTAACAGACGGTGCAGGAGAACCTCAGTGAGGCTTAACAGACGGTGCAGGAGAACCTCAGTGAGGCTTAACAGACGGTGCAGGAGAACCCCAATGAGGCTTAGCAGATGGTGCAGGAGAACCCCAATGAAGCTTAGCAGACAGTGCAGGAGAACCCCAATGAGGCTTGGCAGATGGTGCAGGAGAACCCCAATGAGGCTTAGCAGACGGTGCAGGAGAACCCCAATGAGGCTTAGCAGACGGTGCAGGAGAACCCCAATGAGGCTTAGCAGACGGTGCAGGAGAACCCCAATGAGGCTTAGCAGATGGTGCAGGAGAACCCCAATGAGGCTTAGCAGACGGTGCAGGAGAACCCCAATGAGGCTTAGCAGACGGTGCAGGAGAACCTCAATGAGGCTTGGCAGATGGTGCAGGAGAACCCCAATGAGGCTTAGCAGATGGTGCAGGAGAACCCCAATGAGGCTTGGCAGATGGTGCAGGAGAACCCCAATGAGGCTTAGCAGACGGTGCAGGAGAACCTCAATGAGGCTTGGCAGATGGTGCAGGAGAACCCCAATGAGGCTTAGCAGACGGTGCAGGAGAACCCCAATGAGGCTTAGCAGATTACTCAGCCCTGTAACAACTTCAGACAGTATTACCAAGGCTGGCTCCTCCTCAGGAAAATTAGTGAATAGAAAAAGAAATAATAACAGACAAACATAAACACTTTATTATATAGAAAATATAAAATATAAAACACTTAAATATGAAATATTAATCCTATATTAAAGAAAATGAAAAATGAAAAATATAAATGATAACTGAATTCAACGCTAATATATATAGGGGTGTCTGGTGTTGGTGACACTGTGTTGTTGAAATCGTAGCCGTTGCCGATGATGATGTTTAGATCCATCAGTGTATATAACTTGTGATAACTTATTACTACCAGCTAGGCGAAAAATTTCTTCTTGAGCAGTTGCTCTAACAAGAGATTTAAGGAAGGGATTACTAGCAATGAGCTTCTTGGGAGGGACTTGTAGGTATGTGATATTAAATGAACACATCTTCCATGGAGGGGTGAAATGCTCTTGTTGCCTACAGTGATACAGTTCATGCAGGTTATAAAACTTAATGCAATTGCACGTTTTCACAATCCATTTAGATCTGTGTGTATTTACCTCTAGACACTTGGTAAGATTCACTGTGACAGTGTCTGGTTCGTTTCTCAACATTCTAATACCGAGTACAGTGTTGATTTCAACAATCCTATCACTGATACTAGAAATACCAAGCTCCTTCCTCATGTTAAGAACTTTTGTAGATCTGGGACAGCCAAGAATAGTCCTGAGAGCTTCATTTTGCATTAACTCCAAGGGTCGGAGGGAACTTTCTCTAGCTAATATCAACATGGGAGCAGCATAATCAATTAAGGACCTAACATAGGCTATGTACATCATTCTCACGATTCTCACATTTGCACCATAGTTGGGGTTGTAGCCAGCAACAGCTTTGAGAGCATTTAGCATAGCTTTACATTTCTTGTTTAGTTGTGGTATAGTGGATTTGTTAAAGGGTACATCTACACCAAGATATCTGTAAGTTTTAACGTAGCTAATGATTTCACCCTGCAAATAGATGGGTGGGGGATGTCGTTTGCTTGTTAATATCTTCGTTTTAGAGGAAGATATTATGATTTGATAAGGCACCTAAACTACTGGGAACGGTTGAAGGTCCTTGATCTGTATTCCCTCGAATGCAGGCAAGAGAGATGCATGATAATATACACTTGGAAGGTCCTGGAGGGATTGGTACCAAACCTGCACACGGAAATCACTCCCTATGAATGCAAAGGACTCGGCAGGAGATGCAACATTCCCCCGATGGAAAGCAGGGGCACCACGAGTACACTGAGAGACAACAGCATAAGTGTCCGGGGCCCAAGACTGTTCAATTGCCTCTCAGCATACATAAGGAGGATTACCAATAGACCCCTGGCTGTCTTCAAGAAGGCACTGGACAGGCAACTAAATACCTGACCAACCAGGCTGTGATTCATACATCAGCTTGTGTGCAGCCATCAGTAACAGCCTGGTTGATCAGACCCTGATCCACCATGAGGCCTGATCTCAGACTGGGCCGCCTGGGCATTGACCCCCAAAACCCTCTCCAGGTAAACTCTAGGTTATCATGTCTACCCTAACGCTCCTGTCCTCCAGTGTCGTCAGGCCAATTTCCCTTAATCTTTCTTCGTAGGACAATCCCCTTAGCTCTAGGACTAGTCTTGTTGCAAACCTTGGCACTTTCTCTAATTTCTTGATGTGCTTGACAAGGTGTGGATTCCAAACTGGTGTTTACTCACCTATTTGTGGTTGCAGGGGTCGAGAGGCGTGTGTAGTAGTGGTAGTGGTAGTAGTAGTAGTAGTGGTGGTAGTGGTAGTAGTGGTGGTGGTGGTGGTGGTGTGTACTCGCCTAGTTGAGGTTGCAGGGGTCGAGTCCAAGCTCCTGGCCCCGCCTCTTCACTGGTCGCTACTAGGTCACTCTCCCTGAACCGTTAGCTTTATCATACCTCTGCTTAAATCTATGTATGGATCCTGCCTCCACTACATCGCTTCCCAAACTATTCCACTTCGTGACTACTCTGTGACTGAAGAAATACTTCCTAACATCCCTGTGATTCATCTGTGTCTTCAACTTCCAACTGTGTGTGTGTGTGTGTGTGTGTGTGTGTGTGTGTGTGTGTGTGTGTGTGTGTGTGTGTGTGTGTATGTATGTATGTATGTATGTGTGTACTCACCTATTTGTACTCACCTATTTGTGGTTGCAGGGGTCGATTCATAGCTCCTGGCCCCGCCTCTTCACTGATTGCTACTAGGTCCTCTCTCTCCCTGCTCCATGAGCTTTATCATACCTCGCCTTAAAACTATGTATGGTTTCCGCCTCCACTACTTCACTTTCTAGGCTATTCCACGGCTTGACTACTCTATGACTGAAGAAATACTTCCTTACATCCCTTTGATTCATCTGAGTCTTCAACTTCCAATTGTGACCTCTTGTGTCTGTGTCCCATCTCTGGAACATCCTGTCTTTGTCCACTTCGTCTATTCTGCACAGTATTTTATATGTCGTTATCATGTCTCCCCTGACCCTCCTGGCCTCCAGTGTCGTCAGGCCGATTTCCCTCAACCTTTCTTCGTACGACAATCCCCGTACCTCTGGGACTAGTTTAGTTGCAAACCTTTGCACTTTCTCTAATTTCTTGACGTGCTTGACTAGGTGTGGATTCCAAACTGGTGTTGCATACTCCAGTATGGGCCTGACGTAAATGGTGTACAGAGTCTTAAACGAATCCTTACTGAGGTATCGGAACGCTATCCGTAAGTTTGCCAGGCGCCCGTATGCTGCAGCAGTTATCTGATTGATGTGCGCCTCAGGAGATATGCTCGGTGTTATACTCACTCCCAGATCTTTTTCCTTGAGTGAGCTTTGCAGACTTTGGCCATCTAAACTATATTGTGTCTGCGGTCTTCTTTGCCCTTCCCCAATCTTCATGACTTTGCATTTGGCAGGGTAAAACTCAAGGAGCCAGTTGCTGGACCAGGCTTGTAGCCTGTCCAGGTGTCTCTGTAGTCCTGCCTGATCCTCATCCGATTTGGTTCTTCTCATTAACTTCACATCATTCGCAAACAAGGACACTTCTGAGTCTATCCCTTACGTTTCGTCATTCACTTATACCAAGAACAGCACAGGTCCTAGGACTGACCCCTGTGGAACCCCGCTTGTCACAGGCGCCCACTCTGACACCTCGTCACGTACCATGACTCGTTGTTGCCTCCCTGTCAGGTATTCTCTGATCCATTGCAGTGCCTTTCCTGTTATGTGTGCCTGATCCTCTAGCTTTTGCAGTAACCTCTTGTGAGGAACTGTGTCGAAGGTCTTCTTGCAGTCCAAAAAAATGCAGTCGATCCACCCCTCTCTCTCTTTTGTCTTACTTCTGTCACCTTGTCATAAAACTCTAGTAGGTTTGTGACACAGGATTTTCCCTCCCTGAAACCATGCTGGTTGTCAATTATACACTTGTTACTTTCCAGGTGCTCCACCACTCTCCTCCTGATGATCTTCTCCATGACCTTGCATACTATACATGTTAGTGATACAGGTCTGTAGTTTAGTGCCTCATGTCTGTCTACCTTTTTAAAAATTGGGACAACATTTGCCATCTTCCATACCTCTGGGAGTTGCCCAGTTTCAAATGATGTGTTGAAGATCTTTGTTAATGGTACACACAATATCTCTGCTCCCTCTTCAAGGACCCACGGAGAGATGTTGTCTGGTCCCACCGCCTTTGAGGTGTCAAGTTCGCATAGCAGCTTCATCTCCTCCTTGGTTATATGTACCTCATCCAGCACTTGCTGGTGCACCCCCCTGCTCTGATTTCCTGGAGTCCTACTGGTTTCCATTGTAAATACTTCTTTAAATCTCATGTTGAGCTCCTGACATACCTCCCGGTCGTTTCTTGTGAATTCCCCATCACCCTTCCTCAGTCTGATTACCTGGTCCTTGACTGTTGTTTTCCTCCTGATGTGGCTGTACAACAGCTTCGGGTCAGTCTTGACTTTCGATGCTATGTCATTTTCATATTGTCTCTGAGCCTCCCTTCTTATCTGTGCATATTTGTTTCTGGCTCTTCGGCTAATCTCTTTATTTTCCTGAGTTCTCTGTCTTCTGTACCTTTTCCATTCTCTAGTATACCTAGTTTTTGCCTCCCTACACCTTTGGGTGAACCAAGGACTCGTTCTGTTCTTCCCATTATTTCTGTTTCCCTTGGGAACAAACCTCTCCTCTGCATCCTTGCATTTTGTTGCGACATAGTCCATCATTTCTTGTACTGGTTTTCCTGTCAGTTCCCTCTCCCACTGAATGTCTTGAAGTTCCTCAAGCCTGAGTAGTTCCCCCTTTTGTAGTTTGGTTTTTCCCACCCTATTCTTGCTGCTCTCTCCACTTGGAGCTCAACTATGTAGTCGAAGCACAGAACCACATGATCACTAGTTCCCAGGGGCCTTTCATACATGATATCCTCGATGTCAGAACTACTCAAGGCGAATGCAGGGTCCAGTCTTGCTGGTTCATCCTCTCCTCTCCTCTCTGGTAGTGTCTCTAACATGTTGATGCATGAGGTTTTCCAGTACCACATCCATCATCTTGGCTCTCCATGTTTAAGGACCCCCATGGGGCTCCAGGTTTTCCCAGTCAATCTCCTTGTGATTGAAATCACCCATAACTAGTAACTTTGCTCCCCCCATGTGTGCTCTCCTGGCCACCTCGGCTAGTGTGTCGACCATTCCTCTGTTGCTCTCATCGTATTCTTGGCCTCCTGCAGTTCTGTGGTGGGTTGTACATTACTGCAATTATCACCTTATGTCCCTCAGACTGGACTGTTCCTACTAAGTAGTCCCTTTTGCCCGTGCCATCCATTCCTTCCATTTTCTCAAACCCCCACTGGTTTTTAATGAGCAGTGCAACTCCTCCTTCCCCTCTCCTCCCTCTGTCTTTCCTGAGGATTTGATATCCGGATGGAAAGATTGAATCTGTTATTATTCTGGTGAGTTTTGTTTCTGTGAGTGCTTTTATGTCTGGGGATGTCTCCTTGATTCTTTTGTGCCACTCCTCATACTTATTTGTTATTCCATCTGCATTTGTATACCACACCTTCAACTTCTTTTCTAAGATTGTGGTCTGGGAGGTGTATTGGGGTTGGGGAAGTGGGAGACCTGATAAGGAACTACGGGTGGTTGCTTTGGGGGTGGAGTTTGTAATGCAGTGGGTGGGGGCATTGGATGTGGCATGGGTGTTTTGGTTTAGTGTTTGGTTGCACTGGGGTTGACCTGGTTGGGAGGCTTCTATAGGAAGTTGTGAGGGAGGCTGTATTTGATCTTCCTGTGTCTGGGATCTCCTGTTGGTCTTCTCCATCTCCTCAATTTCCTCCTTTCGCCTTTGTACCATCTGTTTCTGCCTTTCTGCTTGTGTTTGGTCACAGTCGAGATACACCTTCCTGTATGCCGGCATGTCCCTTAATCGTGCTTTCTCCTGCAGGATCCTGTTCAGATTCTGCCTTGAAGGTCACTTTCACTGGCCGGGTTCTTTTTTTTTTTACAAACCCCCCTATTCTCCGAAAATTTTCAGGCTGGGTCATGTCATCTTCTCCTATTGCTTTCATGATGCTTTCAATTGCTTTTTTCCCCCCCTTGTTTTCTTGCTTCATATGTTTCCCCTTCAACTTCCTGGAGCCCATACACAAAGACTGACCTCACCCTTTCATTCTCCCACTGCATATCCCTGTGTATCCCCTCATTCAATTTGATTTCCTCCATTTCAGCTTTCCTTTCTTCAGTTTCACTAGCTAATGTACTTGGGCTCAGTGGCCTGTCATTTTCCATTCTCGGCTTTCCCTGGGCTCTGCTGTGGTCTGTTAGGGCCTCCACATATAGCTTAGCTCTTTCATTTACTACAGTCTCCACTGATTGAGCTTCTACATGCAGTTTTGCTCCTTTCCCTACAGTCCCCTTATTTGTGACTGAGGTAGCAGTCTCTGTGTCAATCCCAAAATGTTCTTTAGTTCTTTAGGCTGTTTCAGATTTTTCAGTTCCTCTTCTAAACTCTGTATCCTGGCCTCTGCTGCTTTGACTTGCACCTCCCACTTCCTGCTTTCTATGTCTATCCTCTCTTCCATTCTCATGCTAAGTTCTTCTAGTTTCTTTTCCCATTCATGTTCCCTTTTTGTGAGCTCTGCTGCCCAATCTTCCTTTGCAGTTTCCTCCTCCTGTCTCTTGGTTTTTCTTGTTGCTCTCTGGCAACCCATTTTTGTTTTATCCTGATTGCCTCAGAGTGGGAAACCTATGTAATTCTGTATGTTAGGTTAGTATTGTGTATGTCAGAGTGTGGGGGGGAGGTAGAGGAGGAACTATGGCTATGTGGGAGAGTAGTGGGGAGGGGGAGTGGGAAAGAGGGAGAAGCAAGTGGGTGAGTGGGAGGGGGAGTGGGAAGGAGGGAGAAGCAAGTGGGTGAGTGGGAGAGGGGGAAGGAGGGGGAGGTGGGGAGGGGGTGAAAGAGGAAGGAGAGGGATCAGGTGAAGGAGTGAGATGTCGGTGGGGGAGGGGGAAGTGTATGTGTGAGTCTGGCAATGTGTGTGTGTGTGTGTGTATTGTGTGTGTGTATTGTGTGTGTGTATTGTGTGTGTGTATTGTGTGTTGTGTGTGTGTTGTGTGTGTGTTGTGTGTGTGTGTTATGTGTATGTGTTGTGTGTGTCATGTGTCGTGTCGTGTGTTGTCGTGTCGTGTGTTGTCGTGTCGTGTGTTGTCATGTCGTGTGTTGTCGTGTCGTGTGTTGTCGTGTCGTGTGTTGTCGTGTCGTGTCGTGTGTGTGTGTGTGTGTCGTGTGTCGTGTCGTGTGTGTGTGTGTCGTGTGTGTGTGTCGTGTGTGTGTGTGTTGTGTGTGTCGTGTGTGTGTGTGTCGTGTGTGTGTGTCGTGTGTGTGTCGTGTGTGTGTGTGTCGTGTGTGTGTGTCGTGTGTGTGTGTCGTGTGTGTGTGTCGTGTGTGTGTGTCGTGTGTGTGTGTCGTGTGTGTCGTGTGTGTGGTGTGTGTGTGTCGTGTGTGCGTGGTGTGTGCGTCGTGTGTGTGCGTGGTGTGTGCGTCGTGTGTGTGTCGTGTGTGTGTGTCGTGTGTGTGTGTCGTGTGTGTGTGTCGTGTGTGTGTCGTGTGTGTGTGTCGTGTGTGTGTGTCGTGTGTGTGTGTCGTGTGTGTGTGTCGTGTGTCGTGTGTGGTGTGTGGTGTGTATGTGTGGTGTGTATGTGTGGTGTGTATGTGTGGTGTGTATGTGTGGTGTGTATGTGTGGTGTGTGTGGTGTGTGTGTGTGTGTGTGTGTGTGTGTGTGTCAGTTGTCCTTGACTGGCCACAACTTCTTGTGACCTGACTGCCACTCTCCTGGGACTTGACCCCACCTACTTACAATGTTGTCCTTAAAAGCTGTATGTGTATGTGTGTATACGTGTGTGTTCGTGTGTATGGGGAAGGTATGAGGGGGAGATACTGTTAATACATACCAGTAATTCTGGGTTATAAAAAGTGGAAATTGCTAAGGGTCTAAAGCTTCTATGAGTGTCTGCCCTTGTGTGTGTGTGAGAGAGGGATGGTTAGGGGGGGGTAGATGGTGTGGTTTAAAGATCCATTATACCTCTCTGTTCCAACTGTCTTTCCTAGAAATGCTACTCTCTCCACTTATTGCCCTTTCTGGATTTAAGTATCAATTATTGCTGGTTATTATCCTATTCCTTGTTCACGTTGAGAGAGGACTTCCTAGCTTCCTAAGTATTCTTACTACTAATAACTACTGTAATAGCTTGCAGGAGTGAGTGACCAGTATCTAACAGCGATCAAGGCCAGAACAAGCCTGCAACATGCAAACCACAAAATAGGTGAGTGATACTTGCGCTGGCAACAGTCGTGACAAGTTGCCAGATGCTGATGACAAAGTTGTCGTACATAGACCTTAAATCCCTATTTTGGAGATCCTTCATCCGTGTTGATTATAACCACATGTGCTCATACATCCCTCGTTCCTCACACAATTTCACTTTTCACTTATGATAGTATACACTTCACATTATATACACTTCACTTTATATATATAATGGCACACAACTTCTCGTGACATCACTGCTTAAGCAGGCCTACTGCTGCCACCTTCCCTTGTTATATATTTTATTTTTCCTTTCCCCTTTTGCTTATTAACTCTTTCACTCACTGTATGGTGCCCCACATTTCACTTGTTAGCCAAACGCTGATAATTCTCAAACAGCCGCTTCCACACTCACTTTGATCTTTGTATGTTTGAATCTGTGTGGCAACACGCCTAGTAGACCCACAACGGCTTGGCACTTTGAAATATTGATAATTTCAGCTTCCTCTCGACTATTTTTAACTAACTTTAGTTATCACTCGTGACTCAAGAAATCGTAATGACACGATTGCAAATAAACCATACCCCCGGCCGGGATTGAAGGGACTTGAGCTAGAGTTCGTCACGGCCACGCTAGCTGGAGATTCGTCTGTAAAAACTTGCATTTGTGGTCACAGAGGTGCCTGTGCTAACTTTCCTATGGTGTAGAAATATACCTAGTTGGATGAATCTTATTGTGGCTAGCTGGTCTAGTGGCTAACGCGACGGGCTGGAGTTTTGAGACTCTATGACCGTGGGTTCAATCCCGGCCGGGGGTATGGTTATCACTCGTATTATTGTTTACTGACGATGTCACTACCACTGATTACTGCTAGCATTTACTGCACGCCTTAAAAACACTAGGGTTCTCGGAGCCTAGTTACCCACGTCTGCACCCTACGGACCTGCGCGCGCGCGTGCATGTGTGTCTGTGCCTGTGTGTGTCTGTGCCTGTGTGTGTCTGTGCCTGTGTGTGTCTGTGCCTGTGTGTGTCTGTGCCTGTGTGTGTCTGTGCCTGTGTGTGTCTGTGCCTGTGTGTATCTGTGTCTGTCTGTCTGTCTGTCTGTCTGTACTCACTGAATTGTACTCGACCTAATTGTGGTTGCAAGGGTCGCTACTAGTTCCACTCTCCCTGCTCCATGTATATATACGTGTGTATGTGTGTGTGTACTCGCCTAGTTGTACTCACCTAGTTGTGGTTGCAGGGGTCGAGTCACAGCTCCTGGCTCACCTCTTCACTGATTGCTACTAGGTCCGCTCTCTCCCTGCTCCATGAGCTTTATCAAACCTCGTCTTAAAACTATATATGGTTCCAGCCTCCACTACGTCACTTTCTAGGCTATTCCACTACCCGACAACTCTGACTGAAGAAATGCTTCCTAACATCCCTTTGACTCATCTGGGTCTTCAACTTCCAACTGTGACCTCTTGCTGCTGTGTCCCATCTCTGGAACAGCCTGTCTCTTTCCACCTTGTCAGCTCCTCGCAGTATTATGTATGTCATTATCATGTCTTCCCTAACCCTCCTGTCCTCCAGTGTTATCAGGCTGATTTCCCTTAACCTTTCTTCATAGGACATTTCCCTTAGCTCTTGAACTAGTTTTGTTGCAAACCTTTGCACTTTTTCTAATTACTTGACATGCTTGACCAGGAGTGGGTTCCAAACTGGTGCTGCATACTCCAGCATGGGCCTGATGTACATGGTGTGCAGAGTCTTGAATGATTCCTTACTGAGGTATCGGAATGCTATTCTTAGGTTTGCCAGGTACCCATATGTTGCAGCAGTTATCTGGTTGATGTGTGCCTCAGATGTGCTCGGTATTATACTCACCCCAAGATCCTTTTCCTTGAGTGAGGTTTGAGGTCTTTGGCCCCCTAGCCTATACCCTGTCTGCCGTCTTCTTTGCTCTTCCCCGATCTTCATTACTTTGCATTTGGCGGTGTTAAATTCGAGGTGCCAGTTGCTGGACCTGTCTTCCAGCCTGTCCAAGTCCCTTTGTGGTCCTGCCTGATCCTCATCCGATTTAATTTTCCTCATTAACTTCACATCATCTGCAAACAGACACTTCTGAGCCTATCCCTTCTGTCATGTGATTCACATATACCAAAAAAATAGCACTGGTCCTTAGACTGACCCCTGTGGCACCCCGCTCATCACAGGTGCCCACTCTGACACTTCGTCACGTACCATGACTGTTGTTGCCTCCGTCAGGTATTCTCTGATCTACTGCATTGCTCTTCCTGTTATGTGTGCATGATTCTCTTGCTTTTGCACAAGTCTCTTGTGAGGAACTGTCGAGCACCTCCTTGCAGTCCAAGAAAATGCAGTCTATCCACTCTCCTCTCTCTCATGTCTTACTTCTGTTACTTTGTCATAAAGCTTCAGTAAGTTTATGACACAGGATTTTCCTTCCCTGATTTTGTGCTGGTCATCATTTATAAGCATGCTTCACCACTCTCCTCCTGATAATCTTCTCCATGACTATACATACTATACACGTCTGTGGCACTGGTCTATAATTTAGTGCCTTGTGTCTGTCTCCTTTCTTGAAAATGGAGAATACACTTGCTGTCTTCCATACCTCAGGTCATTCCTGGAGTGGAACCACAGTCGATGGCCTCCACTCCAAACCAACAGATACAGATACTAATGCCGGAAAAAAATCCCCCCCCCAGTACCAACAATACCACCAGTCCAATGACATTCTTCTTTGTAAATATACAGGGTCTAAAGCCAGCAACAAACAACAAAATACCTTTCATCCGTGGACTGTTTGCAGAGGCAAAGGAAATGTTCACGGCTTTCACTGAGACCCACATAAAGGATCACTTGGACAACGAAATATGGATCACAGGTTACAACCTATACAGATGTGATAGTGAACAGGCAAAAGGAGGGGGGGTTGGCCTGTACATTGCAGAGTCACTTGTTTGCACAGAACTGCGTAATGCCTCAAATGATGTAGTGGAAGTTTTAGCAGTAAAGGTTGAGAACCAAAACCTAGTCATTGTGGTAGTCTACAAGCCTCCGGATGCAACATCCCAGCAATTCCAGGAACAGCTGTTAAAAATTGACCACTGTCTGGAAAATCTTCCAGCTCCTGCACCCAACATCTTGCTCCTGGGGGATTTCAACTTAAGGCACCTAAAATGGAAGCATATAGCAAATAATATTGTTGCAATAATAACACCAGGAGGCAGCTCTGATGAAAACTCACACTCACATGAGGTTCAGACATGTATGCGTGGAGCCCCAGACCGACATAATGAGATTAGTCACGAGGGAGCATTCACCAAATTCAACTTCAATAACAAAAACATAAAGTGGGACCAAGTAAGCCAAGTCCTAACCGATATAAGCTGGGAAGATATACTAAGCAACACAGACCCCCAACTTATGCCTAGAACAGATTAACTTGGTGGCACTCGATGTATGCACAAGACTTATACCTCTAAGAAAAAGGAGGAGTAGATGTAAAATAGAAAGAGACAGGCGCTCCCTTTACAGGCGACAGAAAAGAATAACAAAGCTGTTAAAAGAGGTCAATATATCTGAAATGCGTAGGGAGACACTGGTCAGAGAAATAGCAAGCATCGAACTTAAGCTAAAGGAATCTTATAGGAGTCAGGAATCGCGGTAAGAACTAAAAGCCATAAATGAAATCGAAAGAAACCCAAAGTATTTCTTCTCCTATGCCAAATCAAAGTCGAGAACAATGTCCAGTATTGGGCCCCTACTTAAACAACAGCAAGGAAATGAGTGAGCTACTCAAGTCCCAATATGACTCGGTTTTTAGCAAGCCGCTAACCAGACTGAGAGTCGAAGATCAAAATGAATTTTTTATGAGAGAGCCACAGAATTTGGTTAACACAAGCCTATCTGATGTTATCCTGATGCCAAATGACTTCGAACAGGCGATAAATGACATGCCCATGCACTCTGCCCCAGGGCCAGACTCATGGAACTCTGTGTTCATCAAGAACTGCAAGAAGCCCCTATCACGAGCCTTTACCATCCTATGGAGAGGGAGCATGGACACGGGAGTCGTCCCACAGTTACTAAAAACAACAGACATAACCCCACTCCACAAAGGGGGCAGTAAAGCAACAGCAAAGAACTACAGACCGATAGCACTAACATCCCATATCATAAAAATCTTTGAAAGGGTCCTAAGAAGCAAGATCACCACCCATCTAGAAACCCATCAGTTACACAACCCAGGGCAACATGGGTTTAGAACAGGTCGCTCCTGTCTGTCTCAACTATTGGATCACTACGACAAGGTCCTAGATGCACTAGAAGACAAAAAGAATGCAGATGTAATATATACAGACTTTGCAAAAGCCTTCGACAAGTGTGACCATGGCGTAATAGCGCACAAAATGCGTGCTAAAGGAATAACAGGAAAAGTCAGTCGATGGATCTATAATTTCCTCACTAACAGAACACAGAGCAGTAGTCAACAGAGTAAAGTCCGAGGCAGCTACGGTGAAAAGCTCTGTTCCACAAGGCACAGTACTCGCTCCCATCTTGTTCCTCATCCTCATATCCGACATAGACAAGGATGTCAGCCACATCACCGTGTCTTCCTTTGCAGATGACACCCGAATCTGCATGACAGTGTCTTCCATTGCAGACACTGCAAGGCTCCAGGCGGACATCAACCAAATCTTTCAGTGGGCTGCAGAAAATAATATGAAGTTCAACGATGAGAAATTTCAATTACTAAGATATGGTAAACACGAGGAAATTAAATCTTCATCAGAGTACAAAACAAATTCTGGCCACAAAATAGAGCAAAACACCAACGTCAAAGACCTGAGAGTGATCATGTCAGAAGATCTCGCCTTCAAGGACCATAACATTGTATCAATCACATCTGCTAGAAAAATGACAGGATGGATAATGAGAACCTTCAAAACTAGGGAGGCCAAGCTCATGATGACACTCTTCAGGTCACTTGTTCTATCTAGGCTGGAATATTGCTGCACACTAACAGCACCTTTCAAGGCAGGTGAAATTGCTGACCTAGAAAATGTAGAGAACCTTCACGGCGCGCATAACGGAGATAAAACGCCTCAATTACTGGGAGCGCTTGAGGTTCCTAAACCTGTATTCCCTGGAATGCAGGCGGGAGAGATACATGATTATATACACCGGGAAAATCCTAGAGGGACTAGTACCGAACTTGCACACGAAAATCACTCACTTCGAAAGCAAAAGACTTGGCAGACGATGCAACATCCCCCCAATGAAAAGCAGGGGTGTCACTAGCACGTTAAGAGACCATACAATAAGTGTCAGGGGCCCGAGACTGTTCAACTGCCTCCCAGCATACATAAGGGGGATTACCAACAGACCCCTGGCAGTCTTCAGGCTGGCGCTGGACAAGCACCTAAAGTCGGTTCCTGACCAGCCGGGCTGTGGCTCGTACGTTGGTTTGCGTGCAGCCAGCAGTAACAGCCTGGTTGATCAGGCTCTGATCCACCAGGAGGCCTGGTCACAGACCGGGCCGCTGGGGCGTTGATCCCCGGAACTCTCTCCAGGTAAACTCCAGGTAGTTGCCCAGTTTCAATGGATGTGTTGAAAACTGTTGTTAGTGACACAGTGTCTCTGCTCTCGCTTTTATTATGCCAGATGCGGCCCTGCTTTTCATTGGAGAACGTTGCATCATCTGCCGATGCTGAGGCTGTGGTGAAAACCGAGATAAGATACCTAGAGCATACCTGGAGAAGGTTTCGGGGATCAACACACATGTTGCCTGGTCTGTGACCAGGCCTCATGGTGGATCAGAGCCTGATTAATCAGGCTGTTATTGTTGGCCACATGCAAACCAACGTACCAACTACAGCCCGGCTAGCCAGGTACTGATTTTCAAAGCAGGCAAAACAGCAGACATGGAGAATGTAGAAAACTTCCATTGTATGTATAAGTATGATAAAGCACCTAAATTACTGGGAACGGTTGAAGTCCGTTGATTTGTATTCCTTGGAACGCAGGCGAGAAAAATACACGAGGGACTAGTCCTAAATTTGCACATGAAAATCACTACCTATGAAAGCAAAGGACTAGACAGGAGATGCAACATTCCCCCAGTGAAAAGCAGGGATGCCACAAGTACACTTAGAGACAACACAGTGTATGTCAGGAGCCCAAGACTGTTCAGCTGCCTCCCAGCATTCATAAAGGGGATTACCGATAGACCCCTGGCTGTCTTCAAGAAGGCACTGGACAGGCACCTTTGAAAGGGGCCATTAGTGTGCAGCAATATTCCAGTCTAGAGAGAACAAGTGATTTGAAGAGAATCATGAGCTTGGCATCACTAGTTTCGAAGGTTCTTATTGTACATCCTATCATCTTCCTAGCATATGTGGTTGATATGTTGTTGATATCTCTGAAAGTGAAATCCTTTGACATTATCACTCCCAGGTCCTTCACATTAGTTTTTCATTGTATTGTGTTGTATTTTAATTTCCTCGAGTTTTCCATATCAGAGTAACTGAAATTTCTCTTCAATGAATCTCATACTTTTTTCTACGGCCCACATAAAGATTTGGTTGATGTCCACTTGGAGTCTTTCACTGCCATCGATGAATGACACTTATGCAAATTTGAGAGTCATCTGCAATGGAAGACACGGTGCTGTAGCTTATACAGTGTATCTCTGTCACATATGGGGATAAGGGACAGGACGGGGGCAAGTACTGTTCCTTGTGGAACAGAGCTTTTCACTGTGGCTGCCTCAGACTTTACTCTGTTTACTACAGTATGACCATCTGTGTTCTATTAGGAAGTTATTCCTTTATCACACATTTTGTGCTCTATTACACCATGGTTGCACTTGCTGAAAACTCTTGCAAAGTCTGTGTATACTACATCTGTATTTTGTTTGTCCTCGGGTGCATCTAAGACCTTGTCATAGTGGTCCAGTAGTTGGGGCAGGCAGAAGTGGTCTGCTCTAAACCCATGTTGGTCTGGGTTGTGTAACTGATGGATATCTAGGTGGGTGGCAATCTTGCTTCTTAGAGCCTTTTCAAAGATTTTTATGATATGGAACTTTAGTGCTATAGGTCCGTAATTCTTTGCAATTGCTTTACTGCCACCTTTGTGGAAGGGGGCTATGTCTGTTTTTTTAGTGACTGTGGGATGACCCGTGTGTCTGTTCCCTTTCCACAGAATGCTGAAGACACGTGAAAGGCTTAAGAACATAACATAAGAACATAAGAAAGGAGGAACGCTGCAGTAGGACTGTTTGCCCATACTGGGCAGGTCCTTTACAATCCAACCCATTAGCAGAATATTTACCCAACCCACTTTCAGTGCTACCCTAACAGTAAGCTCTGATAAATCAGTTTACTCATGTGCTTCTTGAAGTTCTTACAATAATAATATCTTTATTTCTACAAGTACATGTACAAGGTATACAGGCCTAGCTGACATCAGTGACATATTACTATAGTATAGTGGACACTCAACTAACAGCATTAATCTGTTCCAGAGAGCTAGCAGTTAGTCGAATTTGCCGTTAGTCGAATTAATTTTCCCCATAAGAAATAATAGAAATAGAATTAATCCGTTCCAAACACCCAAAAGTATTGAACAAAATCATTTTTTTTACGTGAAATATACATTTCCCTACACAAAAACCTTTATTGTGGAGTTGATGAGCGATGAGATGGTAGGAGGGCAGATGATGCAGGTGTTTTATCGTTTATAAGGGGAATCCCCTTCCATAGAGACTTGAGGTACTAAATCCTTTGGTTGGGTTACCTCCCTTCTTGGTTTTTTAATGCCACTAGCACCAGCTTCAGAGTAACTGGACTCCTGTCGCACCAAAAATCTGTCCAGAGAGCTCTGTTTCTCACATGCCCTTATTATTTCCCTAAAATGGGACACGAGTGTCATTGTACATGTTGCCAATACGGCTTGCAACTTCTGTGACAGGATAAAATGCATCGATAAATGCTTGCACCTTTGTAAACATTGAACACATTTCCCTAATCCTTGAAGTCATCTTCCTCCTTCTCTTTTCCTCCTGCTCTGAAGAACATTCCTGAAATGTGATCTGTTGCTGTTGCTCCTGAAGCTCTTTCAGGTCTACAGTGGTTAGTTCTTCCTCATCATTCTGCACCAACTCTTCCACATCCTTGCCACAAACCTCCAACCCCAAGGATTTCCCCAATGACACAATAGCTACCACTACTGGCACAGACTCCTGAGGTTTAGCCACAAACCCTTCTAAATCCCTCCCTTGTACTCATTGTCACCACAGTTTCCTCCAAGCAGAGTTCAAGGTCCTCTTAGTCGCTCCCTCCCACGCAATACCTATAAGGTTTACACAACTGAGGATATTGAAGTGATCTTTCCAAAACTCTCTTAGGGTCAATTGAGTGAGGTCACTTCAAAGCACTTTTGAAACACTGCTTTTGTGTAGAGTTTTTTGAAGTTTGAAATGACCTGCTGGTCCATGGGCTGGAGAAGTTGTATTAGGAGGCAAAAACTTCACTTTAACAAAACCAAACTCCCCTGCAATTTGCTCTTGCAAGCCGTGAGGATGAGCAGGAGCATTGTCCATTACCAGGAGGCACTTGATTGACAATTTCTTTTCCTGGAGGTATATGTCACAGTGGGGCCAAACACACCATAAAACTAGCCCAAGAAAAGTTCCCTAGTGATAAACCAATAAAGGCTTCACTTTGCAATCACCACCAGCATTACTACACAACATTAATGTCAGCCTGTCTTCCACAGGTTTATGTCCTGGGAGTGCCTTTTCTTCTTGAGTAATGTAGGTCCTGTTTGACATTTTCTTCCATAACAGGTCTGTTTCATCACAAACACTTGTTCAGGTTTTAAGTTTTCAGTCTCTATGTATTCCTTAAAGTCCTTCATATATTTTTCAGCCACATTTTTGTCTGAACAGGCAGCCTCACCATGCCTTACCACACTGTGTATGCCACTACCAATCTTAAATCTCTCAAACCAGCCTTTGCTGGCCTAAAATTCATCAATATCATCACTATTTTGAGGCATTTTCTTAATGAGATTATGCAACTTCCTTGCCTTTTCAAAAATTATAGACTGAGAAACACTATCTCCTGATAATTGTTTTTTGTTTATCCATACCAATAACAGTCTCTCTACCTCTTCAATTATTTGCAGTCTCCGTTTTGAAAACATACTTCCTTTCGCAACAACAGCTTCCTTGATTGCCTTTCTGTTCGCCAAGATAGTACTGATGGTTGAAAGGGGTTTGTTGTATAGCGTTTCCAACTCGGACATACGCACCCGACTTTCATATTTTTCAATTATCTCTTTCTTTACTTCCATCATAATTTTTTTTAACACAGGCTTGGCATCAGAAGCTTTCTTGGGGCCCATGGTGGCTTATTTAGCAGTTTTTTTTTTTTCAACAAGTCGGCCGTCTCCCACTGAGGCAGGGTGACCCAAAAAAGAAAGAAAATCCCCAAAAAGAAAATACTTTCATCATCATTCAACACTTTCACCTCACTCACACATTATCACTGTTTTTGCAGAGCTGCTCAGAACACAACAGTTTAGAAGCATATACGTATAAAGATACACAACATATCCCTCCAAACTGCTTATATCCCGAAACCCATCCTTTAGAGTGCAGGCATTGTGCTTCACATTTCCAGGACTCAAGTCCGGCTATATAAAAATAACCGGTTTCCTTGAATCCCTTCACTAAATATTACCCTGCTCACACTCCAACAGATCGTCAGGTCCCAATTACCATTCGTCTCCATTCACTCCTATCGAACACGCTCATGCATGCCTGCTGGAAGTCCAAGCCCCTCGCCCACAAAACCTCCCTTACCCCTTCCTTCCAACCTTTTTGAGGATGACCCCTACCCCGCCTTCCTTCTCCTACAGATTTAAATGCTCTCCATGTCATTCTACTTTGATCCATTCACTCTAAATGACCAAACCACCTCAACAACCCCTCTTCAGCCCTCTGACTAATACTTTTATTAACTCCACACCTTCTCCTAATTTCCACACTCCGAATTTTCTGCATAATATTTACACCGCACATTGCCCTTAGACAGGACATCTCCACTGCCTCCAACTGACTCCTTGCTGCTGCATTCACAACCCAAGCTTCACACCCATATAAGAGTGTTGGCACTACTATACTTTCATACATTCCCTTCTTTGCCTCCATAGATAACGTTTTTTGACTCCACATATACCTCAATGCACCACTCACCTATTTTCCCTCATCAATTCTATGATTAACCTCATCCTTCATAAATCCATCCGCCGACACGTCAACTCCCAAGTATCTGAAAACATTCACTTCTTCCATACTCCTTCTCCCCAATTTGATATCCAATTTTTCTTTATCCAAATCATTTGATACCCTCATCACCTTACTCTTTTCTATGTTCACTTTCAACTTTCTACCTTTACACACTCCCAAACTCATCCACTAACCTTTGCAATTTCTCTTTAGAATCTCCCATAAGCACAATATCATCAGCAAAAAGTAACTGTGTCAATTCCCATTTTGTATTTGATTCCCCCATAATTTAATCCCACCCCTCTCCCGAACACCCTAGCATTTACTTCTTTTACAACCCCATCTATAAATATATTAAACAACCATAGTGACATTACACATCCCTGTCTAAGACCTACTTTTACCGGGAAGTAGTCTCCCTCTCTTCTACACACCCTAACCTGAGGCTCGCTATCTCATAAAAACTCTTTACAGCATTTAGTAACTTACCACCTATTCCATATACTTGCAACATCTGCCACATTGCTCCCCTATCCACTCTATCAAATGCCTTTTCTAAATCCATAAATGTAATAAAAACTTCCCTACCTTTATCTAAATACTGTTCACATATGTGCTTCAATGTAAACACTTGATCTACACATCCCCTACCCACTCTGAAACCTCCTTGCTCATCCGCAATCCTACATTCTATCTTACCTCTAATTCTTTCAATTATAACCCTACCGTTCACTTTTCCTGGTATACTCAGTAAACTTCTTCCTCTATAATTTTTACAATCTCTTTTGTCCCCCTTCCCTTTATATAAAGGGACTATACATGCTCTCCGCCAATCCCTGGGCACCTTCCCCTCCTTCATACATTTATTAAACAAAAGTACCAACCACTCCAACACTATATTCTCCCCTGCTTTTAACATTTCTGTCATGATCCCATCAGTTCCAGCTGCTTTACCCCCTTTCATTCTACGTAATACCTCACGTACCTCCCCCACACTTACATTCTGCTCGTCTTCACTCCTAAAAGATGGTATACCTCCCTGGCACTAAAAACTCTGGGATAATCCAAAATATATGGCAGGTACACGTGGAATCGACCGCAACAGCTTGTAAACAATGGCACACTGAGTCTTAGAGTGGCTGGGCCCGCTCAGGCCACGTTCTCGCCACATGGACACTTTCCGGACAAACGCCATTAGTCGAGTTTTTCGCCGTTGGTAGAGCCATTTTTTTACACCAAAGAGCGCCATTAGACGAATTTGCCGTTACTTGGTGCCGCCGTTGTGCGGGGGTCCACTGTATATAAAAAGCTGCTTGTTATGCTCAGAGCATTTCGGGCAAATTAGGTCAGTTTTGTCCCAGGATGCAACCCACACCAGTCAACTAACAGCCAGGTACCCATTTTACACTGATTGGTGAACAGAAACAGCAAGTATCTTATGGAAACATGTCCCTAATGTTTTCCAGCCAAACTGGAGATTCAACCTCTGGACCTCAGTGTGTGAGCTGAGTGTACTAACGATCGAGCTCTTAGCCAGGGGTCGAGTGCATGGGCATGTCATTTATTGCTTTTTCAAAGTCTTCTGGTGTTAAGAAAATATTGTCGATTTTCTAATTGACCAAATTTTGAGTCTCGGTCATAAAAAATTCCTTTAGATTGTTGACTCTTAGTCTGGTTAACAGCTCACTAAACAATCATATTGGGACTTTAGTAGCTCACTCATGTCTTTGCTGTCACCTGTGTAAGTCCCATTTCATCTAAGCAGGAGTCCAACACTGGATATTGTTTTGGCCTTAGATTTGGCATAAGAATTTTTTTTTTTTCCAGTTTCACTGATAGCTTTAAGTTCTTTCTGAATTTCCTGTCTCCTGTATGATTCCTTATGCTTAAGTTCAATATTTATTATTTCTCTGACCAGTGCCTCTCTTCATATTTCAGATATATTGGCCCCTTTCAGCAGCTCTGTGAATTTTTGTCTTCGCCTGTATAGAGTGTGTATGTCTCTAGTTTACATCTTCTCTTCCTTTTTCTTAAAGGAATGTACCTTGAGCATACCTCAAATGGTGCAGAGTTAACTCTTTCTAGGTAAAGGCTCGGATTTATGTTGTTTAGGATATCCTCCCAGCTTGTTTCATTTAGGACATGGTTGACTTGATCCCACTGTATGTTTTTGTTATTGAAGCTGAATTTGGTGAAGGCACCTTCATAACTGGTCACCTGCTGGTCAGGAGCTCTGCGCATACATGTCTGTACCTCTATTACATTGTGATCTTAGTGTACTGTCTTTGATACTCTTATATTCTGTATCAGATCATCATTGTTGGTGAAGATGAGGTCTTGTGTATTTTCCAGTTTTGTGTGCTCTATTATTTGCTTTTTTAATGGGAATTTGTTGGAGAGATTTAATAGCTCATTTGTGTGTAAATTTTTGTCAGAGTTTACCCCCGGGGTTATCTCTGCTAAAACATTATTTGCTACATTCTTCCACTTTAGGTATCTTAAGCTGAAATCATCCAACAGTAAGATGTCTAGGGCAGGAGTTGGGAGATTTTCCTCACACTGATCAATTTTCAAAACCTGTTGGGAAGTAGCATCCACAAGATTGTATACAACCACAATGACAAGGTTTTGGTTTTCGATCTTTACTGCCAAAACTTCAACTACATCATTTGAGGTGTTCAGTAATTCCGAGCAAATAAGCGACTCTATGACATACAGGCCAACCTCTCCTTGTTGCCTGTTCATTCTGTTGCAACTGAATAGGTTATAGCCTGGGATGCATATTTCGTTGTCAAAGTGATCCTTTATGTGAGTCTCCATGAAAGCTGCAAATATTGCATTCAGCTATGTGTGCAGTCTGTTGATGAAAGGTATTTTGTTGTTTGTTGATGGCTTTAGATCCTGTATGCTTTGCAAAGATAAATGTCATGTAGATGGTACGTAGAGGGGGGGCTTTGTTTGCTGGCATTATCTGTTGTTCTATAGTTCTGTAGGGTTTCTGTCATTTCTTGCCAGTTTCCTTCTTTCCCTGGCACTAAAAAACCTCCATCTCTGGAGTTATGGCTTCCCTGCTTTGTTTTCCATAAGGGTGGTCTGTATCTTCTTGTCCCCTTTAGAAGGTGCACCTGACAATATAGGTTGTTGCATTCTCCTTTTGTCATGTGTGTGGGATTTGTTGGAATATTCAAAATTGCACATCCCATCTGTTCTTCCAGATATTCCATGCCTGCAGACACTCAAGGCATAGAATTTGCATAGATTTGATGTCTGTACATATTACTAAATTTTAAAAGAGAAACTTTTTTTTTTAGGTCGCCCTGCCTCAGTGGGATATAGCCAGTTTGTTGAAAAAAAAAAAACTAAATAAAAAATTTAAAGTATCATTTCCCTTAAGTTTTCAATAATACAAGTAAGAGTAGCAAGGAGCAGTGTGGAAGTAGGCTCACAATGTGGTGGCCATTAATACCACTGACATGAATAACCCCTCACACAACCTAGTTTATCAGAATAGTTGGTACACTCATATTAACTGATGCACAATATACATGAGGAAGGTACTGTATACACATTATATATAGGTGTCTTTTATTTTTTAACTTTGGTTATACAACTGAGGAGAAGCAGAGGATATATAAACACTGTTGGGAGTTGCTCTTATGGACAGGAGCTCTTTTTGTAAACTAACAATATATAAACGATTTATCACAAAATTAAAATTTATCAACTAAACTGATGCACAGTATATACAATATACACAAGGTATTTATTGTATTCACATTATATTTAATTTCCCCTCATTATAACCCTATTATATAAACAGAAAAAAGCAAAGGATATATAAATCTTGGAGTCCTCTCTTAATTTGTATAAAAACAGTCTCCAGTATCTTCACATTTTAACACTGATAATGCAGAGGATATGAAAGTACTGCATGTATTGTCTGGAATTAAGGAAACAATGAATTTAGTCACATTCGTTTCTTTTGCTACGACTTCCATGGTGATAATTTATTCATAAACTGTGTACACTGTAGTGGTGATCTGAACTTCCATGACAAACACTGATCATGGTGATGCCTTCACTTTCTCTTTTAATTACCATACTTTCACTTATTATTATCAATCAGTAACATATTCAACATTTGTATTAATACCCCAGCAGTAGGTGAATGACTGTTGAGGGAAAAGTAATGTGTAGTTATTTTTTTTTTTAAGAACACATCGGCTATTTCCCACTAAGGCAGGGTGACCCGAAAAAGAAAAACTTTCACCTTCATTCACTCCATCATTGTCTTGCCAGAGGCATGCTTACACTACAGTTATAAAACTGCAGCATTAACACCCTTCCTTCAGAGTGCAGACACTGTACTTCCCATCTCCAGGACTCAAGTCCAGCCTGCCAGTTTCCCAGAATTCCTTCATAAATATCACTCCGATCACACCCCAACACCACGTCAAGTCCTAAAAACCATGTGTCTCCATTCGCCCCTATCTAACACACTCATGTAAGCTTGCTGGAAGTCCAAGCCTCTTGCACACAAAACCTCCTTTACCCCCTCCCTCCAACCTTACCTAGGCCGACCTCTATCCCACCTTCCCTTCACTACAGATTTATACACTTTTGAAGTCATTCTATTTTGTTCCATCCTCTCTACATATCCGAACCACCTCAACAACCCCTCCTCAGCCCTCTGGATAATAGTTTTGGTAATTCTGCACCTCCTCCTAATTTCCAAACTATGAATTCTCTGCATTATATTCACACCACACATTGCCCTCAGACACAACATCTCCACTGCCTCCAGCCTTCCCTTTGTTACAATATTCATCACCCATACTTCACACCCATATAAGAGTGTTGGTATAACCATACTCTTATACATTCCCCTTTTTGCTTCCATGGACAAAGTTCTTTGTCTCCACAGACTCCTTAGTGCACCACTCACCTTTTTTCCCTCATCAATTTTATGATTCACCTCAACTTTTATAGAACTATCTGCTAACACATCCACTCCTAAATATCTGAATACATTCACCTCCTCCATACTCTCTCCAACCTGATATTCAATCTTTTGTTACCTAATTTTTTTTATCTTCATCACTTTACTCTTTCCTATATGTATTCACTTTCAATTTTCTTCTTTTACATACCCTACCAAACTCATCAACCAACCTCTGCAAATTCTCTTGAGAATCTCCCAAAAGCACAGTGTCATCAGCAAAGAGCTGTGACAACTGCCACTTTGTCTTAGATTCTTTATCTTTTAACTCCAAACCTCTTGCCAACACCTGAGCATTCACTTCTCTTACAACCCTATCTATAAATATACTGAACAACCACAGTGACATCACACATCCTTGTCTAAGGCCTACTTTTACTGGGAAATAATCTCCCTCTCTCCTACATACTCTAACCTGAGCTTCATTTTCCTCGTAAACACTTTTCACTGCTTTTAATAACCTACCTCCTATTCCATACATTTACAACATCTGCCACATTGCCCCCCTACTCACACTGTCATATCCCTTTCCCAAATCCATATATGCCACAAAAACCTCTTTACCCTTATCTAAATACTATTCAACTGTGTTTCACTGTAAACACTTGGTCTGCACACCCTCTACTCTTCCTAAAGCCTCCTTGCTCATCTGCTATCCTACTCTCCATCTTACTCTTAATTCATTCAATAACTCTACCATACACTTTACCAGGTATACTCAACAGACTAATCACCCTTTGACTTTTGCATTCTATTTTGTCCCCTTTGCCTTTATACAAAGGAACTATGCATGCTCTCTGCCAATCCCTAGGTACCTTACCCTCTTTCATACATTTATTAAATAAAAGCACCAACCACTCCAAAACTGTATCCCCACCTGCTTTTAACATTTCTATCTTTATCCTATCAATCCCAGCTGATTTACCCCCTTTCATTTTACCCACTGCCTGATGAATTTCCTCCACACTCACAACTCTCTCCTCCTCACTCCTACAAGATGTTATTCCTTCTTGCCCTATACACAAAATCACAGCTCCCCTATCTTCATCAACATTTAACAATTCCTCAAAATATTCCCTACATCTTCCTGATACCTCTAACTCTCCATTTCATAACTCTCATCTCCTATTTTTAACAATTTTAACATTCAAATCCATTTGTTCCCTAGGCTTCCTGAACCTATTAATCTCACTCCAAAACTTTTATTTATTTTCAACAAAATTTCTTAATAACATCTTGCCCACTCTCTCATTTTCTCTCTTTTTATATTGCTTCACCATTTTCTTAACCTCTATTTTCCTCTCCATACACTCCTCCCTCCTTGCATCACTTCTACTTTGTAAAAACCTCTCATATGCTAACTTTTTCTCCCTTACTACTCTCTTTACATCATCATTCCACCAATCACTCTTCTTCACTCTCACACCCGCTTTCCTGCAACCACAAATTTCTGCTGTAATAATGTTGGTAGAGTTACCGACAATATGTAAAGTAAAAGGACACAAGTGCAACTAATGTGACATTTTATTGTGACAACGTTTTGCTCTCCAGGAGCTCCTGGAGAGCGAAACGTTGCTACAATAAAATGTCACATTAGTTGCACTTGTGTCCTTTTACTTTACAAACTTCTGCTGAACATTCTAACACTACATTTTTAAACCTGCCCCATACCTCTTCAACCCCATTGCCTATACATACTCTCACTAGCCCTTCTATTATCCAATAGTTGCTTATATCTTACCCTAACTGCCTCCTTTAGTTTGTAAGTCTTCACATCTCTCTTACCTGCTGCTTCCATTTTCCTTGTATTCCATCTACCTTTTACTCTCACTGGAGCTACAATTACAAAGTGGTCTGATATAACTGTGGCCCCTCTATAAACGTGTACATCTTGAAGTCTACCCAACAGTCTTTTATCTACTAATACATAGTCCAACAAACTACTGTCATTGAACTCTGCATCATATCTTGTATGCTTATTTATCCTTTTTTTCTTAAAATATTTATTACCTATAATCAAACCCCCTTTCTATACAAAGTTCAATCAAAGGGCCCCTATTATCATTTACACCTGGCACTGCAAACTTACCTATGATACCCTCTTTAGATGTTTCTCCTACTTTAGCATTTAGGTCCCTTACCACAATTACTCTCTCACTTGGTTCAAAAGTTCCTACACACTCGCTTAACATCTCCCAAAATCTCTCTCTCCTCTACACTCCTCTTTTCTCCAGGTGCATACACACTTATTATGACCCACTTTTTGCATCCAACCAATATTTTATTCCACATAATCCTTGAATTTATACATTTATATTCCTTCTTCTCCTTCCAAAAATGATCCTTCAACATTATTGCTACCCCTTCCTTAGCGCTAACTCTCTCAGATACTCCTGACTTAAACCCATTTATTTCTCCCCACTGAAACTAGCCTACCCCCTTCAGTTTTGTTTCGCTTAGAGCTACAACATCCAACTTCTTTTCATTCACAGCAATCATCTCTTTCTTCTCATTTGCACTATATCCATGCACATTCAAGCATCCCAGTTTTATAAAGTTTTTCTTCTTCACTTTTTTAATATTTTCTAGAAGAGAAGGGGTTACTAGCCCATTGCTCCCTGGCTTTTTAGTCACCTCGTACAACATGCATGGCTTACGGAGGAAAAATTCTTTTCCACTTTCCCATGGAGAATAGAGAAAATAAAGAACAAGAACTATTAAGAAAAAAGAAACCTAGATGTGTGTATGTATATATATGCATGTGCATGCCTGTGTAGTGTGAACTAAGTGTAAGTAGGAGTAGCAAGATATACCTGTTATCCAGCATGTTTATGAGACAGAAAAAAGAACACTGGCAGTCCTACGATCACGTAAAACAGTTCCAGGTTTCTGTTTCACACACACTTGGCAGGATGGTAGTACCTCCCTCGGTGGATGCTGTCTACCAACCTACTACGTAATGTATAGTTAAAATGAAATTATCTGTTATTAGTTTTCTTCCACTGGCTTTTAGGTTTTTTCCCCATATTTACACAATTATAAAATAAACATCATGGTACCACAATAAAAATACTGCTGTAATCAGTTGTGGATCTACTATGAAACTAATGAAGCTTAACCTTCAGGGCCCCTAATCCCAGAGGGGCCCCAGAAGCAACTTTAGTCCACATTGCTTAAAAATTCTGGGTCTACTGTATGAGAAGGGGTTGAGATGGGGCCCCCAAAAATATAGGTCCAACGCTGGCTGTAATTCTTAAACTATCATATAGTGAAAGTGCCCTAAAAGATTGTGTTTTAATTGACAATCTACTGTATATGAAGTATGATATTTTGAGATTATATGTGTTGAAAAGGAATAGTGATAAGAACATCAGTATGAATCATAATATGATCTGGATCAACAGGGCTGCAAATGATACATCGGCCATAAACATAAATTGTCCAAGCAGGTTTAAGCCAGGTGTAAGAAGCACCTTTGACAATATTTTTGAAGCTGGAAACTGAAGGAAAATGTTTTGCATCATCTGAAAGGAATTTTCAAATTTTAGGGTCCTTTATTTGCAAGGAGTTGCAGTACAGGTTGAGTCTTGTATATATAAAATACACAGTAGCAAGTGTGGATGTGTGGTATGTAGAATAAGTGGAGACTTTTGAACAGTAGGGATGTCTGATGTATGGAACCTGAATTTATGATTATTATAACTGATTCCTGTTGGGTAACACTGACTTAAATTTAGAGGATTTGATGTGGGAGATCCCCAAGCATAAATACCATAAAATGATTGTAAAACAGAAATCTGTAATTGTTTTACATGATGGTAGGATTGCTGGTGTCCATTTTTCTGTCTCATGAGCATGCAAGATTTCAGGTACGTCTTGCTACTTCTACTTATGCTTAGGTCACACTACACATACATGTACAAGCATATATATACACACCCTCTGGGTTTTCTTCTATTTTCTTGCTAGTTCTTGTTCTTGTTTATTTCCTCTTATCTCCATGGGGAAGTGGAACAGAATTCTTCCTCCATAAGCCATTCGTGTTGTAAGAGGTGACTAAAATGCCAGAAGCAAGGGGGCTAGTAACCCCTTCTCCTGTATAAATTACTAAATTTAAAAAAAGAAACTTAAATTTTTCTTTTTGGGCCACCCTGCCTTGGTGGGAAACACCGGTTTGTTGAAAAAAAAAAAAAAAGTGCAAGATTTCGGGTATGTCTTGCTGCTCCTACATACACTTAGGTCACACAATACACACACATGTACAAGCATATATATACACACACCCCTCTGGGGTTTCTTCTATTTTCTTGTCAGATCTTGTTTTTGTTTACTTCCTCTTATCTCCATGGGGAAGTGGAAAATAATTCTTCCTCCGTAAGCCATTCGTGTTGTAAGAGGTGACTAAAATGCCAGCAAGGGGCTAGTAACGCCTTCTCCTGTATACATTACAGGTCAGCCATCACTAATCCAGCATCATTGGGACCCGTAGTGTGCCGGATTAGTGAGTTTGCTGGATAACAGAGTGGTTAGGTTAGAATACACTTAATTAACCTATCAATAGAGACTTTCTGTTACATCTTCCTCATTTTCATCACTGCTTTCTCCTCTGCTGGCTTGCTGCTGTGGATTTACAACCATCTGCACAATTTCTGAGTCAGAATAATGATGAAATTTGAATCAATATAATGATTTCACTCAGTATAATGATGAAATTTGAAATTAGGCTAATTGAAATTAGTGCCGGGTTACTGATGGAACCAGGTAACTGATTGCCCGATTAGTGATGGTCGACCTGTACTAATTTTAAAAAGAGAAACTTTCATTTTTCTTTTTAGGTCACCCTGATTCACCACGAGGCCTGGTCTCAGACTGAGCTGCGGAGGCGTTGAACCCTGAAACCCTCTCCAGGTATACCCTGCCTCGGTGGGATATGGCTTGTTCATTGAAAAAAAAAAATAATGTAGAAAAATGCATTAGTACAATAGTAGGCATAGAAGAAAGCCACTAATTATACAATACATTTCTAACATGTAATCATAAGTCTTACAATGTTACTTTAAGAACTAGACATAGCTATTATGTAAGACTTTTTGTGTTGTTAATTACAATCATAAGTACACCTACCATCCAACTTAGGACCGAGTTCGGTTCCGAGAAACCGGTCGTAAGTCGAAATGGTCGTAAGTCAAACTTTACTACTGAATATCAACAAAACATTTTTGTAATGACTTTATTTTATTGTTTTATTTTGGTATTTCATGTTTTACTTTACTTTTTATGCTGTTAGTACAGTGGACCCCCGCTTAACGATCGCCTCCCAATGCGACCAATTATGTAAGTGTATTTATGTAAAAGCGTTTGTACTTGTATGTTTGGGGGTCTGAAATGGACTAATCTACTTCACAATATTCCTTATGGGAACAAATCCAGTCAGTACTGGCACCTGAACATGCTTCTGGAATGAAAACATATCGTTAACCGGGGGTCCACTGTACTGTATTTTATACTTTAAGGTTTAGGATAAACACTGTGTACAACACAAATACAGTAGGACCCCGCTTCACGGCGTTTCACTTTACGGCGTTCCGCTAATACGGTCATTTCAAATTATGACCAAAACTCGCTATACGGCTCCCCCCACCTGACTTTCTAATACGGTCACCGAGCCCCACCCGGTTTGTTTACATTCTCTGTGAGACCCGTAAGCACTAAGTCTTTCCATTTTGTCTGGAAACTCCAAAATTTCAAGTGTTTTTAAAAGTTGTTTCATATTTTATATATACTCTGATAATTATACTTATGTATACCTGTACCTAAATAAACTTACATACTGTGCTGGCATGCAGGTACACATTAAAATCAGTAAGAGTGTCTTATGTCTCCAGACGTCATATTAGTAATGATAATAATCATCGAGTCTCATTTAAATGTTGTATATTACGTTAATACACATTTTCATTAATCCATCTATGATATTTTTTCAAAATTATATAATAAACACGATGCATAACATATAAATAAGATAAATACACCCCACAGTAGAATAAATGAACATAAATGTGAGATGTGGTAGCAGACGACTTGCACAAGTGACGCCATATTAGAAATGATAATAATAATCACCGAGTCTCATTAAATGTCGTATATTACGTTAATATACACATTTTCATTAATCCATCCATGATATTTTTTTCAAAATTATATAATAAACACGATACATAACCTAATAAGATGATAAATACACCCCACAATAGAATAAATAAACATAAATATGAGATGTGGTAGCCAGATAACTTGTACAAGTGACGCCAAGAATAACATTTTCTCTAATCTAACATAAGAGAAAATGTGTTACTGGGGTAACTGTAGAAAATTATTCCTTTCGTATGTAAGTTTATTCAGGTATACACAAATACAGTTACATAGAGTATCATACATAACAACATATGTGTAGAGAACCCAGGATAACCAAAAAAAAGTCAGTGACTTATTTCCATTGCCTTCACTCAGAGCGTCATTTCTTCTCAAAATGATGTTACATGAGAATGGGAGTGTTCTTCTTTATTTATTCTACCGTATCAATGTAGAGACAACTTGTACACAATGTAACTTGTACACAAACCAGACGTGTGCAATTTTTTTGTTTACAAAACTTACGTTTGCCTGGTTTGTTTACATAGCTCTGCGCCTGTCCTCTCTCATGCACTCATTCTTTCTCTTTCATTTATTCGTTTTATCTCATTTACTTACTCCTGACCCTACATTAAGACTACAGATATTTTAAGGTAAGTAATGAGTGAACTGTATAAACATTTTATCGCTCTGGGATGCTTAAATATCATAGAATAGTATGGGTGGGTTGGCCTGGTATGGTAGCCCGGCTGACTACCATACATACCACACTTAATTTCTTACAATAAATACTACTCATCTCACCCTAGATTAAGACTACAAATATTTTAAGGTAAGTAATGAGTAAACTGTATATGCATTGTATCACTCTTGGATGCTTAAATGTAATAGAATATTATGTGGCCTGGTATGGTAGCCTGGCTGACTACCATACATACCACACTTGATTTCTTACAATAAATACTACTTGTCTCACCCTAGATTAAGACTATAAATATTTTAAGGTAAGTAATGAGTGCACTATGTGTGTATTGTACTTTTTTATTGTTTTTTGATGCCTGGTTCTATTTCTAACTTAATATATGTTAGTGTAAACTTGTTATCTAGTGTTTGTATGCATTTATAAGTGGAAAAAAAAGGTGTTCCACTTTACGGCGGTTTCCGCTTTACGGCGGTAGCCTGGAACCTAACCTGCCGTATAAGTGGGGCCCTACTGTAGTTGTTTATTTCCCAGAAATTTGGCAAAAAAAACAAGGTCGTAAGTCGAGTGGTCGTAAGTCGAGCAGGTCGTAAGTCGGATGGTAGGTGTACAATACGAAAGGTAGCTAATTAAAAAGGTTAATTACAAAAGAATTACATATTATATAACTGATTTCAATGATCTTCAGTTTTATGGAGTAACTGAATAGAGACAGTGAAGATACAGGTTATTTTTGACAAACACTGTGTTGCTGTCTGGATTACATTACAGAAATGAGGTGCTTTTTAACAATAGCTCTGAACTGATTGCCAAAGAGGGAACCATTAGGGACTTTAGGCAGAGAATTCAAGACCTTAGGGCTTTTTATGTCCATGAAGTTTTTACACAGGTTGAGTTGGACATGGGGAAAGTTGAGGAAGTTTATATATCTTTTGTTATGCCTATGAGTTCTGTTGCAGCTATCAAGGAATGTTAGTGTTGAGTTGCAGACTCCAGTCAAGGTGTATTCCTAAGAATTTTCTTTCATCTTGCCTTTCTGCATGTGAATTATTTGTTATGTTGATTTTTTTTTTTAGCTTTATTCACAAACAAATAAAAGAGACTGTCAATATTTATATAAAGTTTAACAGTCTATGGCATGACAGAAGACAGACTAGCCAGGGTACCTATTTTGGGGTCGGAGAGAAGAGGGGTCAAAACTACTCATCTTAAAGCCAACTAAATAGGATGTCATTGAAAATGTGCTCTTTCTTATGAGTGTAAATATTAACCACTTTGAATATTAAAACAAAATAACCAACAAATATATTGATAAAGAACACAAAAATCCAGTATAATAAGAGCCTCTCTTAACCCTTTGAGGGTTTTCGTCGTACTAGTACGTCTTACGCGTAGGGGTTTTTGACGTACTAGTACTCATAAATTCTAGCGGCCTCAAATCTAGTGGGAGAAAGCTGGTAGGCCTTCATATGAAAGAATGGGTCTATGTGGTCAGTGTGCACAGTCTAAAAAAAATCCTGCAGCACACAGTGCATAATGAGAAAAAAAAAACTTTGACCATTTTTTTTTAATAAATCAGCGACTTTGCAGTGTATTTTCGTATGGTATTTATTGTTGTATTCTAGTTTTCTTGGTCTCATTTTATACAATGGAAGACATATTTCAGAAATTGAGATGATTTTGACTGGTTTTACAATGAAAGGTGCCTTGAAATTGAGCTCAAAGTAGCAGAAATGTTCGATTTTTACCAAACTTCAAAAGTAAACAAATCGTGCCAAGCGTGCAATACACGTCAACTGGTGAGACTAATATTCTTTCACAAGTGCACCAATAATATTTATACCATTTTTTACACTAATGCAGTAGTCTGCATAACAGTAAATCTTATATTTTTTGTGAAAATAAAAATTCAAAGTGGAAAGCAAAAGAATATAAGAGGGGCCTTGAGACGTGACTAATGACTAGAGGAAATGTCATTTTAGTGCCAGGAATGTCTTTCTTGTTTATTCTGGACCCTATTCGGAAATTGGCATCTTTTGAAATTTGTGTGAAATTGGAAAAATTGCTAAATTCTGACCACTGTACTGGATAGTTGAATTTCATAAATGAGTGGTTTCTTGCACCCATTCGATAGAAAAAATGGAGTTCTAGCGAAATATTCATGTTTTTTGTCGACTAGTACAGTGAAATTGGCCGAAAATGGGGCTCAAAGTGGGCAAAATCGCCGATGCGTAAACATCGCCGAGACCGCTAACTTTGCGAGAGCATAATTCCGTAAGTTTTCTATCAAATTTCAAACTTTTGGTGTCTTTATGATCGGGAAAAGATTCTCTATCTTTTCATAAGAGAAAATAATTTTTTTTTTTTTTTAATTTGGCCGACCCTGAGAACGAGTTTCGGAGAGGGCCTGTCGACCCTCAAAGGGTTAATGATGTTTCACCCACACAGTGAGCCTTATTAAATAAATTGTTTAGTTTGCGACTTAACCCTTTCATTGTTCATCATGTAGAACTACGTCACGAGGTCAGGATCCATCACGTAGAACTATGTTATGAGGTCAGGATCCATCATGTAGACCTATGTCGTGACGTCAGGGTCCGTCATGTAGAACTACGTTATGAGGTCAGGGTCCATCATGCAGAACTATGTCATGAGGTCAGGATCCATCATGTAGAACTACGTCATGAGGTCAGGATCCATCAAGTAGAACTACATCATGAGGTCAGGGTCTATCACATAGTTCTAAGTCACTTAAATAAGCTGTGGGTGGTAAATTTTGGTCTAGATAAAGAGTGTACACAGAATAAAAAAAATTCTGCCCCATGCTGTGCATAATGGGAAAAAACTGCAACTGTGCATATGGTTTAAAATAATTCTGAGGTGAATTATTTGAGACTCTATGACCGCGGGTTCAATCCCGGCCGGGGGTATGGTTTAATTCTGAGGTGTTTTCTTGAATTTTTTTTATAGTTTCACTGGCTGTTTTTTTAGTATCATTTGATAGAATGGAAGACATACTACTGAAACAGAGATGGTTTTAATTGGTTTCAGGACTAGAAGTAGCATGAAACTGATCTCAAAATAAAAATCTTAGATTTTTGTTGATATTCCAGAGAGTGGGTAAGTCTGTTTCATTGGTTTTTAATAGGTTTGATTTAATTTTTGGGACACTGTAAACCATGACCAATTTTTCCTGGTTATATTTTATTCCAGAAATAAAGTAAATCATCTATTTTTGCATGAATAAGAATTCAAAATGGAAGGCAAGTGTAATATAAGAGAGGCCTGGGAATGTGACTGTTGAACACAGGAAATGTTTGTGTCAGGAATGTCAACATTGATTATGAACTGCTTTTTAATTGGTATCTTTTAATATTGTGTAAAATTGGCCAATTATTGATTTCTGTGCACTTTACAAGGCAACCGACAAAACAGAAGGCATACTAACAAATTTATTTTTTTATTAACATATTGGCCGATTCCCAACAAGGCAGGGTGGCCCGAAAAAAGAAAAACTTTAACCATCATTCACTCCATCACTGTTTTGCCAGAGGTGTGCTTTCATTACAGTTATAAAACTGCAACATTAACACCCCTCCTTCAGAGTGCAGGTGGCAATGTACTTCCCATCTCCAGGACTCAAGTCCGGCCTGCCGGTTTCCCTGAACCCCTTCATAAATGTTACCTTGCTTACACTCAACAGCACGTCAAGTCCTAAAAACCATTTCTCTCCATTCGCTCTTATCTAACTTGCTCACACATGCTTGCTGGAAGTCCAAGCCCCTCATACACAAAGCCTCCTTTACCCCCTCCCAGCCTTTCCTAGGCTGACCCCTTACCCCATTTTCCCTCCACTACAGATTTATACACTCTCTAAGTCATTCTATTCTGTTCCATTCTCTCTACATGTCCAAACCAGCTCAGCAACCCCTCCTCAGCCCTCTGGTTAATAGTTTTGGTAATCCCGCACCTCCTCTTAACCCTTTCAGGGTCCGTCCCGTAGATCTACGGCTTTACGTTCAGGGTCCAAACCGTAGATCTACGCCATGAGCTCAGTTCACTCTGATAAACTGTGAGTGGTACATTTGGGCCTAGATATGAGAGAATACATCTATGTGGTATGTGTGCACCACATAAAACAAATCCTGCAGCACACTGTGTATAATGAGAGAAAAAAACTGAGACCATGATTTTCGATAAAAACAGCGACTTTGCAGTGTTTTTTCGTATGTTTTTTATAGTTGTATTTGCAATTTCTTGGTCTCATTTGATAGAATGAAAGACATATTACAGAAATAGAGATGATTTTGATTGGTTTTAGAACTGGAGCTGTATAGCCCTTGTGGCTTAGCGCTTCTTTTTGATTATAATAATAATAATTTAGAACTGGAAATGGCTTGAAACTGAGCTCAAAGTAGCAGAAATGTTAAATTTTTGCCGATGTTCAAGAGTAAACAAACGACCTCACATGTCTAATACACGCCAGCTGGTGGGTCTAATATACATTCACAAATGTGATGATGATATTTATACAATTATTACAATATTGCATAACAGTAAATATTCTATTTTTTGGTGTGAATAAAAATTCATTATGTGAATAAAAAATCAAAATGGAATTTATTTGTAAAGCCTCAAAACATAACTAATGAACAGAGGAAATGTTAGTTTAGTGCCAGGAATGTCTGCATTGTTTATTCTGGACCCTATTTTGAAATTGGAATATTTTGAAATTTGTGTTAAATTGGCCAAATTGCCAATTTCCGATCACTTTATTTTGTAGTTGAAACAGTTGACTTGGCAATTTCTTGTGCTCAATCAATAGAATGGAAGTAATACTAGTGAAATAGCTAAGAATTTGGTCGACTGGAATAATGTAATTGGCCTAAAATGGGAGTCAGTCGGCAAAATCGCTGACACATTAAAATTTGTGAGAGCATAATTTCGTCAATTTTCCATCAAATTTCATACTTTTTGTTTTATTACCTTCACAAAAAGATTCTCTACCATTTCAAAAGAAAAAATAATTTTCTTTTTTAAATTCTTGGACACTGGGGCACCACTTCAGATTTTGGCCTTGGACCCTGAAGGGGTTAATCAACAAACTATGGATTCTCTTCATTATACTAACAAAATAGCAAAGAATTTGGTTGAATGGAATAATAGAATTGGCTTAAAGTAAGCCATAAATTGAGCAAAATCACTGAAGCATAAACTACACTTAGATTGCTAACTTTGCACCTTGACTCGAGCAGCATCAAGGTACCTTCAGCATAGCAGCCCTGAAGTACACTACTGCTAGATAACTTTCCCACATAATGTCCTCTGTAACTTGATCTTCCTCGTCTGCCCTCCTCTCCACCTTACCATAATGTATATTTAGGAAGTAATATTTTGTATTTTCCTATAAACTTGATACAGCTTAATGCAACATTATCCAAAATAAAGTTTGTTAAGCATTACTTTACACTCAGGTGAGCGATGACTAACAACTTTTACTTTTATGTAGTTTCAAATAATTATATTAAATTACACAATACACTGTAACCACTTATCAATTAGTCATACAAAATACTGGCAGAAGATAGTCCATAACAAATAGATGAGCCAGTAATATTATTAAGTCCTGACCCACCTGTCACCTTCCAACATCTCTCCTCACATGGTGTACTGACCCACCTGTCACCTTCCAACATCTCTACTCACATGGTGTACTGACCCACCTGTCACCTTCCAACATCTCTCCTCACATGGTGTACTGACCCACCTGTCACCTTCCAACATCTCTCCTCACATGGTGTACTGACCCACCTGTCACCTTCCAACATCTCTCCTCACATGGTGTACTGACCCACCTGTCACCTTCCAACATCTCTCCTCACATGGTGTACTGACCCACCTGTCACCTTCCAACATCTCTCCTCACATGGTGTACTGACCCACCTGTCACCTTCCAACATCTCTCCTCACATGGTGTACTGACCCACCTGTCACCTTCCAACATCTCTCCTCACATGGTGTACTGACCCACCTGTCACCTTCCAACATCTCTTCTCACATGGTGTACTGACTCACCTGTCACCTTCCAACATCTCTACTCACATGGTGTACTGACCCACCTGTCACCTTCCAACATCTCTACTCACATGGTGTACTGACCCACCTGTCACCTTCCAACATCTCTACTCACATGGTGTGCTGACCCACCTGTCACCTTCCGACACCTCTACTCACATGGTGTGCTGACCCACCTGTCACCTTCCGACATCTCTACTCACATGGTGTACTGACCCACCTGTCACCTTCCAACATCTCTTCTCACATGGTGTACTGACCCACCTGTCACCTTCCAACATCTCTACTCACATGGTGTACTGACCCACCTGTCACCTTCCAACATCTCTACTCACATGGTGTACTGACCCACCTGTCACCTTCCAACATCTCTACTCACATGGTGTGCTGACCCACTTGTCACCTTCCAACATCTCTACTCACATGGTGTGCTGACCCACCTGTCACCTTCCGACATCTCTACTCACATGGTGTACTGACCCACCTGTCACCTTCCAACATCTCTACTCACATGGTGTACTGACCCACCTGCCACCTTCCAACATCTCTACTCACATGGTGTACTGACCCACCTGTCACCTTCCAACATCTCTACTCACATGGTGTACTGACCCACCTGTCACCTTCCAACATCTCTACTCACATGGTGTACTGACCCACCTGTCACCTTCCAACATCTCTACTCACATGGTGTACTGACCCACCTGTCACCTTCCATAACTTCTCCTTACACAGTACAAGTATTATATAAGTTGTAGTTGTGTGTTTCTCTATAGGATTAACATAGCTTATACTTAACCCTTTAACTGTCGGTCCCGTAATATGCCAAAATTCTAGCGACTTCCAATCTTGTGGGAGAAAGCTGGTAGGCCTACATCTGAGAGAATAGGCCTGAGTGGTCAGTGTGTGCAGTATAAAAAAAATCCTGCAGGATGCAGTACATGAGAAAAAAAAAACAGTGCTTTTGGATTAAAACACCGACTTTACGGATTATTTTTTGTATGGTGTTTATAGTTGTATTCTCGTTTTCTTGGTCTCATTTGATAGAATGGAAGATATATTGCAAAAATAGAGATGATTTTGAAGGGTTTATGAAATTACCTTGAAATTCATCTCAAAGTAGCAGAAATGTTCAATTTTTGCCGATATTCAAGAGTAAACAAATCAAGTCACGCGTCCAATACACGTCAATTGGTGAGTCTAATATGCTTTCACAAACGTGCTGATATTATTTATACCATTTTTACAATAATGCAGTTGTCTGGATAATAGTAAATCTATTTTTTTTGTGTGTGAATAACCATTCAAAATGGAAAGCAAGCGTAATATAAGAGGGTCTGGAGACATGACTAATGAACACAGAAAATGTTATTTTTGTGCTAGGAATGTTTGTATTGTTAATTCTGGACCCTATTTTGAAATTGGCCTTGAATGTATATGAAATTGGCCAAATTACCAATTTCTGATCTTTATTGGGTAGTTGAAATCGGTAAATGGGCAGTTTCTTGTACTCAATCGATAGAATAAATGGAGTTCTAGCGAAATAGCTATGAGTTTGGTCGACTGAAACAATGGAACTGGCTGAAAATAGGGCTCAAATTGGGCAAAATCATTGATGCATAAATACTGCCAAGATCGTTAACTTCGCAAGAGCATAATTCCGTAAGTTTTCTATTAAATTTCGTACTTTTGATGCCGTTACCATCAGGAAACGATTCTCAATCATTTCATGAGAAATTATTTTTTTGTTTTAAATTCTTCAACAAGAGCAAGTTTGTGAGCAGCAGCGGTCTCAACAGTGAAAGGGTTAAGTGAATTACTGTACACTAAAACTTACTTAAGTTTTTTTTTTTCTTACTTTACATCATAAAGATCAAGTTAACACAAGTAATACCTGGTGCTTTTATTTCAAGGAAATTACTTAATACCTTCTCAAGAGAGTCTGAGTTGATGTAAACTTTCATTCAAACACTCTACATCAGTAACATTCTCACTGCTGATACTTTCAGTAACTTCTGCACACTCTTTGTCCTCCAGCAAACTATCATTCTCTTGTTGCTGTTCCTTTCCTTCTTGGCTCTTACTATCTTGTTTCTCAACATCCAAAGTCTCTGATTGCATTGTATTCTTATACTCCATTTCCTGAAATTAAAATACAATGGAATTATGAATAGAACAGACAATAAAATCTTTTTTTCAAATTTCTTCATACAGTATAATGAAATTCAAGAATTAGTAGTATAAAGCCTATAAAAATACACAAAATATAATAAATTATCAGGAGTGAAAACATCAGAAGAGAAAGCAGAGACAAGCATGATAAGAGAGAAAAAGACATTATCTTAGTCACTAATAATTTTACTCAGAAAACCAAACAAATCCCCCCAGGCCCTGATAAACTATTCTCAAGGCTAATAATGTAATGTAAGGAGCAACTTAACAAACCTCTGGATAGTCTTTTCAACAGATCACTACAAACTGGCATAGTGCCTGATAAATAGAAAATGGCAAATGTGATAGCTATCTACAAAGCAAGAGGCAGGTCCTTAGCTCCAAATTACAGACCAATTAGCTTAACCTCCACTGTGGGAAAATTCATAGAATCCATAATTGCCAAGGCTATCTGAAGCCAATTTGAAAGATGTATATTGATCAGTGAATCACAGCAAAGTCTGACAAATGGGCATTCCTGCCTTATAAATTTACTAACTTTTTGCACTAAGGTATTGGAGGAGTTAGATCAAGGTAATGAATATGATGATGTGTACATGGGCTTCAGTAAGGTTTTGATAGAGTTCCACATCGGAGATTGCTGAGGTAGGTAGAGGCACACAACAGGAATTTTTTTTCCTGGACAGTGTAGATGACCAGTGGGCAACAGTGTGTTTGCATAAATAGGGCAAAATCAGAGTGGGAATGCATCATAAATGGTGTTGCACAGTGGTTGTTCGTGTTGGGCCCTTTGTTGTTCACAATTTACATACATGACAGAGATGAGGGAATAAACAGCGACATTAGTAAGTTTGCTGATGACACCATAATAGGCCATCAGATTAATTCTGATGAGGAAACAAAACAAACAAATTTTATTCCTTTGCAAAGGTTACAATGCATGATTATATTTTATGAAGTGCTGTTAAGTACAAAGAAAGCCACTAGCATGCCAGGGCATTTTGGGCAGACAATTACTAATGCTCACACACTACTTAAAACCTGACATAGGTTACAATGTTAACTGTCAAAGTAGAAGATACTCATGACTTCATAATGAACAAGGATCCGAACACTGAATGAAACAGAGTTAGGCAGGTGTTACACAATAATATTCCATGCTATAAAGATACAAATAGAAAAATCCTGTGCAAAATTTGTTGTGCAACTATTTTTCACAATAAAATGATCTTTTTCTTTACTGAATGTATGGTACATTATTTACAACTGTAATAAAAAACTTTAGTACTATTTTTTTGTTTTTATTTTTTGTAATTTCTTTATTTGCAAGTGTGTGCAAGAGTTTCCTGTGCACTGATTACTACTAAGCAACAGCCTAAATATTTTTGTGATCTGATGTATTTAATGGTATTACTTTAACATATTACATTAAAACACATTATAATACCTTGATCAGTATGGTACTGCATAGTAACGTATTTTTTTGACGTGCATTAACCGCACTATGCAAGTTATTGCATAGTGCAGGAGAGGGCAGGAGGTGCACTATAAGGGTCATAAACAACACTATGGAAAAGGGAGGTAATGAAGCTTGATCCAGGGAAAGAAAGAGTAGTTTCAATTAGATCAAGAGCTCTTCACCTTCATAAAGGCATCTTCTCCCTTGAGGGATACAAGAAAATAATTATAATAAAAATAAACTTACCTCACGTGTTTTAAGATACGCAACATAATTATCATAATGTTCACGTGAAGAAAAATGGACTTTTGCATCTTTAAATGACCCCATTAGTTTTGTTGGACAGATCCTGCAATAATATTCTGCTGACTTGTCCATGAAGTGCAAACCTGAAATATATAGGACAATTATTATACACTAAGAGATATTGTTTATTTAGTGGAGGACCAGAGTTCAGCAAGACATTCATGTGTAAATTAAGATGTTGATGAAGTATGTGAAAGATGGTGGAGTTGTCAGGAAGTGGAATAGCCTAGAAGGTGACGTAGTGGAGGCAGGAAACATATGTAGTTTTAAGACGAGGTTTAAAAAAGCTCATGGAGCAGGGAGAGAGAGGACCTAGTAGCGATCAGTGAAGAGGAGGGGCTAGGAGCTATGACTCGACCCCTGCAACCACAAATAGGCGAGTGTACACACACACACACACACATATATATTATTTTTTTTTTTTATCACATTGGCCGATTCCCACCAAGGCAGGGTGGCCCGAAAAAGAAAAACTTTCACCATCATTCACTCGATCACTGTCTTGCCAGAAGGGTGCTTTACACTACAGTTTCTAAACTGCAACATTAACACCCCTCCTTCAGAGTGCAGGCACTGTACTTCCCATCTCCAGGACTCAAGACCGGCCTGCCGGTTTCCCTGAACCCCTTCATAAATGTTACTTTGCTCACACTCCAACAGCACGTCAAGTATTAAAAACCATTCACTCCTATCAAACACGCTCACGCATGCCTGCTGGAAGTCCAAGCCCCTCGCACACAAAACCTCCTTTACCCCCTCTCTCCAACCTTTCCTAGGCCGACCCCTACCCCGCCTTCCTTCCACTACAGACTGATACACTCTTGAACTTATTCTGTTTCGCTCCATTCTCTCCACATGTCCGAACCACCTCAACAACCCTTCCTCAGCCCTCTGGACAACAGTTTTGGTAATCCCACACCTCCTCCTAACTTCCAAACTACGAATTCTCTGCATTATATTCACACCACACATTGCTCTCAGACATGACATCTCCACTGCCTCCAGCCTTCTCCTCGCTGCAACATTCATCACCCATGCTTCACACCCATATAAGAGCGTTGGTAAAACTATACTCTCATACATTCCCCTCTTTGCCTCCAAGGACAAAGTTCTTTGTCTCCACAGACTCCTAAGTGCACCACTCACCCTTTTCCCCTCATCAATTCTATGATTCACCTCATCTTTCATAGTCCCATCCGCTGACACGTCCACTCCCAAACATCTGAATACATTCACCTCCTCCATACTCTCTCCCTCCAATCTGATACCCAATCTTTCATTGCCTAATCTTTTTGTTATCCTCATAACCTTACTCTTTCCTGTATTCACTTTCAATTTTCTTCTTTTGCACACCCTACCAAATTCATCCACCAATCTCTGCAACTTCTCTTCAGAAACTCCCAAGAGCACAGTGTCATCAGCAAAGAGCAACTGTGACAACTCCCACTTTGTGTGATTCTTTATCTTTTAACTCCACGCCTCTTGCCAAGACCCTCGCATTTACTTCTCTTACAACCCCATCTAAAAATATATTAAACAACCACGGTGACATCACACATCCCTGTCTAAGGCCCACTTTTACTGGGAAATAATTTCCCTCTTTCCTACATACTCTAACTTGAGCCTCACTATCCTCGTAAAAGCTCTTCACTGCTTTCAGTAACCTACCTCCTACACCATACACCTGCAACATCTGCCACATTGCCCCCCTATCCACCCTGTCATACGCCTTTTCCAAATCCATAAATGCCACAAAGACCTCTTTAGTCTTATCTAAATACTGTTCACTTATATGTTTCACTGTAAACACCTGGTCCACACACCCCCTACCTTTCCTAAAGCCTCCTTGTTCATCTGCTATCCTATTCTCCGTCTTACTCTTAATTCCTTCAATAATAACTCTACCATACACTTTGCCAGGTATACTCAACAGACTTATCCCCCTATAATTTTTGCACTCTCTTTTATCCCCTTTGCCTTTATACAAAGGAACTATGCATGCTCTCTGCCAATCCCTAGGTACCTTACCCTCTTCCATACATTTATTAAATAATTGCACCAACCACTCCAAAACTATATCCCCACCTGCTTTTAACATTTCTATCTTTATCCCATCAATCCCGGCTGCCTTACCCCCTTTCATTTTACCTATTGCCTCACGAACTTCCCCCACACTCACAACTGGCTCTTCCTCACTCCTACAAGATGTCGTTCCTCCTTGCCCTATACACGAAATCACAGCTTCCCCATCTTCATCAACATTCAACAATTCCTCAAAATATTCCCTCCATCTTCCCGATACCTCTAACTCTCCATTTAATAACTCTCCTCTCCTATTTTTAACTGACAAATCCATTTGTTCTCTAGACTTTCTTAACTTGTTAATCTCACTCCAAAACTTTCTTATTTTCAACAAAATTTGTTGATAACATCTCACCCACTCTCTCATTTGCTCTCTTTTTACATTGCTTCACCACTCTCTTAACCTCTCTCTTTTTCTCCATATACTCTTCCCTCCTTGCATCACTTCTACTTTGTAAAAACTTCTCATATGCTAACTTTTTCTCCCTTACTACTCTCTTCACATCATCATTCCACCAATCGCTCCTCTTTCCTCCTGCACCCACTTTCCTGTAACCACAAACTTCTGCTGAACACTCTAACACTACATTTTTAAACCTACCCCATACCTCTTTGACCCCATTGCCTATGCTCTCATTAGCCCATCTATCCTCCAATAGCTGTTTATATCTTACCCTAACTGCCTCCTCTTTTAGTTTATAAACCTTCACCTCTCTATTCCCTGATGCTTCTATTCTCCTTGTATCCCATCTACCTTTTACTCTCAGTGTAGCTACAACTAGAAAGTGATCTGATATATCTGTGGCCCCTCTATAAACATGTACATCCTGAAGTCTACTCAACAGTCTTTTATCTACCAATACATAATCCAACAAACTACTGTCATTTCGCCCTACATCATATCTTGTATACTTATTTATCCTCTTTTTCTTAAAATATGTATTACCTATAACTAAACCCCTTTCTATACAAAGTTCAATCAAAGGGCTCCCATTATCATTTACACCTGGTACCCCAAACTTGCCTACCACACCCTCTCTAAAAGTTTCTCCTACTTTAGCATTCAGGTCCCCTACCACAATTACTCTCTCACTTGGTTCAAAGGCTCCTATACATTCACTTAATATCTCCCAAAATCTCTCTCTCTCCTCTGCATTCCTCTCTTCTCCAGGTGCATACACGCTTATTATGACCCACTTCTTGCATCCAACCTTTACTTTAATTCACATAATTCTTGAATTTACACATTCATATTCTCTTTTCTCCTTCCATAACTGATCATTCAACATTACTGCTACCCCTTCCTTTGCTCTAACTCTCTCAGATACTCCAGATTTAATCCCATTTATTTCCCCCCACCGAAACTCCCCTACCCCCTTCAGCTTTGTTTCGCTTAGGGCCAGGACATCCAACTTCTTTTCATTCATAACATCAGCAATCATCTGTTTCTTGTCATCCGCACTACATCCACGCACATTTAAGCACCCCAGTTTTATAAAGTTTTTCTTCTTCTCTTTTTTAGTAAATGTCTACAGGAGAAGGGGTTACTAGCCCATTGCTCCCGGCATTTTAGTCGCCTCATACGACACGCATGGCTTACGGAGGAAAGATTCTTTTCCACTTCCCCATGGACAATAAAAGAAATAAAGAGGAACAAGAGCTATTTAGAAAAAGGAGAAAAACCTAGATGTATGTATATATATATGCATGTGCGTGTCTGTGAAGTGTGACCAAAGTGTAAGTAGGAGTAGCAAGATATCCCTGTTATCTAGCGTGTTTATAAGACAGAAAAAGAAACCAGCAATCCTACCATATATATATATATATATATATATATATATATATATATATATATATATATATATATATTACATATATATATATATATTATATACAGCAGGGCCCCGCTTTACGGCGTTTCGCTTTACGGCGTTCCGCTAATACGGACATTTCAAATTATGACCAAAACTCGCTATACGGCTCCCCCCACCTGTCTTTCTAATACGGTCACAGCAGCCCACCGAGTTTGTTTACATTCTCCCTGAGCACATCTCCTTATTATGTCTGGAAACTTTCCAAAATTTCAAGTGTTTTAAAGTTATTGTATATTTTATATGTATTGTACTTGATAATTAAACTTGTGTACACCTGTACCTAAATAAACTTACACACTGTGCTGGCATGTAGGTACACATTAAAATCACTAAGAGTCTCTCTACTCTTGATGCAATAATAATAATAATAATAATAATAATAACAATCTCTTGGGCGCATTAATGTCGCATATTACGTTAATATAGACATTTCCCTTAATCTATCTATGATATTTTTTTCAAAATTATATAAGAAACACATTATGTAACACACAAACATGATACATGCACCCACAGTATAAAAATTTATAGAAATATATATGAGATGTTTACCAAATGGTTTGTAGAAGTGTCGGAAGAATTACGTTTTCTCTAGCCCGTCACCTGTTACTAGGGATAACTGTAGAAAAATATTCCTTTCGTATGCCTTCACTTTATAGCTATAATTCTGTACTAACTTGTACACAGTGTAAGAGTATTTGTTTCGTGATTTAATTATTAGAATAATAATAAAAATATTATAAGGTAAAAGTTTCACAAACTCTTACAAATGTACATGAATGAACTAAAACTGGACACGTATTAATACCGTCTATTTCGCCTGACCGAGTGATCGTCCACAACCTGTTCAGTTTGTTTACGCTGTCTGAGCTCGGTGTATCATTAAATGTTGTATATTACGTTAATATACACATTTTCATTAATCCATCCGTGATATTTTTTTCAAAATTATATAAACACGATACATAACATAAATACATAACAACATATGTGTAGAGAACCTAGGATAACCCAAAAAAGTCAGAGTGACTTACTTCCATTGCCTTCACTCAGAGCATCATTTCTTCTCAAAATGATGTTACATGAGAATGGGAGTGTTCTTTTTTATTTATTCTACCATATCAATGTAGAGACAACCTGTACACAATGTAACTTGTACAGAAACCAGACGTGTACACTGTTTACAAAACTTACCTTCGCCTGGTTTGTTTACATAACTCTGCGCCTGTCCTCTCTCATGCACTCATTCTTTCTGGTATGGTAGCCTGGCTGACTACCATACATACCACACTTGATTTTTTACAATAAATACTACTCATCTCACCCTATATTTTAAGGTAAGTAATGAGTGAACTGTATATACATTTTATCGCTCTGGGATGCTTAAATATCATAGAATAGTATGTGTGGGTGGGGTGGCGTGGCCTGGTATGGTAGCCTGGCTGACTACCATACATACCACACTTGATTTCTTACAATAAATTCTACTTGTCTCACCCTAGATTAAGACTATAAATATTTTAAGGTAAGTAATGAGTGCACTATGTGTGTATTGTACTTTTTTATTGTTTTTTTTATGCCTGGTTCTATTGCTAACATAATATATGTTAGTGTAAACTTGTTATCTAGTGTTTGTATGCATTTGTAAGTGGAAAAAAAGGGTGTTCCACTTTACGGCGGTTTCCGCTTTATGGCAGTAGCCTGGAACCTAACCCGCCGTATAAGTGGGGCCCTCCTGTATACAGTGGACCCCCGGTTAACGATATTTTTTCACTCCAGAAGTATGTTCAGGTGCCAGTACTGACCGAATTTGTTCCCATAAGAAATATTGTGAAGTAGATTAGTCCATTTCAGACCCCCAAACATACACGTACAAACGCACTTACATAAATACACTTACATAATTGGTCGCATTCGGAGGTAATCGTTATGCGGGGGTCCACTGTATATATATATATATAATGTAAAGGGGGTAAAGGAGGTTTTGTGTGCAAGGGGCTTGGACTTCCAGCAGGCATGCGTGAGTGTGTTTGATAGGAGTGAATGGAGACAAATGGTTTTTAATACTTGACGTGCTGTTGGAGTGTGAGCAAAGTAACATTTATGAAGGGATTCAGGGAAACCGGCAGGCCGGACTTGAGTCCTGGAGATGGGAAGTACAGTGCCTGCACTCTGAAGGAGGGGTGTTAATGTTGCAGTTTAAAAACTGTAGTGTAAAGCACCCTTCTGGCAAGACAGTGATGGAGTGAAAGATGGTGAAAGTTTTTCTTTTTCGGGCCACCCTGCCTTGGTGGGAATCGGCCAGTGTGATAATAATAATTATATATATATATATATATATATATATATATATATATATAAATATATATATATATATATATATATATATATATAGAGCAACCACTGTGAAAAATTAGGGAAATTCCAAGTGCTTTTGTGACTTAACACATTATCAAGGAACTATATATATAGAAAATGAGGCCCCAGAGAGGAAGTCGGAAACTCAGGGGACAAGAGGAAGATAGGCCTGTGAGGGAGGAGCTATGGGAAAAGATGGACCAAGTGTGGGAAGGCAAACTAGATGAGCTTACCACAAAATGGAGAAGAGGATGGAGGCAGAGAAGAGGTGAGAGTCACAAGCTGAAGTTGCAGAAGCCAAGAAATGGGCCCTAGAAGATGAAGTAAATATGCTGAAGTGAAGTATAGGGCCAACAACTAGGGGTCCATGGTATCTGGAGCAGGTACCAGAATATTAACCCCTAAACGGTCCAAACGTGTATATACGTTCACTCGCGTAGCACCCTAAATTTTTTGAGAAAATTTTTTTCTTTTAATAGGAAAAAGGAGCATATGATACCCAGGCATCCCCAATGATTTTAATATGGTGCACAGTGAGTGCGCACACCCATTCTCTCAAGTCTAGGTGACTCAGGCTTATTGTGGCAGTGTTGAATGAATGACAAAGAAAACGTATACAGTGGACCCCCGCATACCGATTTTAATCCGTGCAAGAGGGCTCATTGGTATGCGGATTAATCGTTATGTGATGCCAACGGTATGCGGGGGTCCACTGTATATATGTTCGGGGCACTACGCACGTGAATGTATATATACGTTTGGACCGTTTAAGGGTTAAACAAAGGTCCAAAGGAAAGAAAGGAGACAAAACTTACACAGAGGCCCTAACAGGTCAACAGGAAAGGTCGAGGAATGAAGGGGGGCACAATGTTGGGCACAAGAACAGCAGTATGTGAGGGAGAGCAGGCATATGTGAGACACACACAAGCAGAGGAAATAGGTCTCGTGCGGAGGCACAACCAGGAGACCAGGGCACCAGGAGATACAGGAATTAATAAAGGAGGCAATGGCTATACAGCCTCTCCTCACTTAACGATGGAGTTATGTTCCTGAGACCACGTCATTAAACAAATTCGTCACTAAGTGAGGAGCATACTATAATGGTAGTGAATTTGTGTCAACCATCTCTGATATTGTTTAAATGTCACCTTTGCACTATTTATAGCATTACTGGTATATTTTTAAATGCTTATAGAGTAGTGTACTGTATATTAAAATAAAAAGGAGAGAGGAAATCAGCTCTAATATACATTATTTAGGTATGAATACTCCTCAGAGAGCCCGTCATAAGTCCAAGGCTTTGGTAAATGAGTACATCGCTAAGTAAGGAGAGGCTGTATATAAACTGGATCCAGAGATGCGGAGAGTAAAGCAATGAGAGGAGAGGGAGAGGTCAATCTTTGTCCACAGGCTTCAACAGAGTGAAGGAAAGACACAGAACCACCCCAAGAACACAGGTGCCAAACATAAACCCCACACTTACAGCCCCGCCCCACAATAAAATCCCACGTACCAATGCCCATGCCGGGGACTACCTATATGGGAATTTCCCAAATTCCTTCTATCTTGCTCCAACTGAGCCCACGGAAGTCACCGAGATTATAAAGTCACTTAAAAATAACTCGGGGAATCTGTCTCATGTCCCACCATTATTGTACAAGAGAGTGGCCCATGTCCTCTCGCATACTATCTCATTGCTTTTTAACAAGCCACTAGAAGCTAGCACCTTCCCGAAACTACTCAAGACGGCAAGGGTTACACCAATACATAAAGGTGGTGACCCTACAGATTTAAACAACTATAGGCCAATATCAAACTTACCATTGCTATCCAAAATCTTTGAGAAACTCGTGCACAGGAGACTATATTCATTTATAACGTCACAAAACATACTCAACCCCTGCCAATTTGGATTCAGGAAAAATAAAAGCACTAACGATGCAATTATAAAAATGCTAGATCTGCTTTACACAGCATTGGAAAATAAGGAATATCCACTAGGAATTTTTATTGACACAGTAGACCACGGCATCCTACTCCACAAACTTGACCATTATGGTATAAGAAGCTATGCGCTTGCATATTTCAAATCTTACCTTACTAATAGGTATCAGTATGTCACCATTAAATTATTATTATTATAATCAAGGGGGAAGCGCTAAACCCGGAGGATTATACAGCGCCTGGGGGGGGGATGTGGAAGGCATTCAGGCTTAATTCGGGGAACTGGAGCACAGATCCAATTCCCTAAATCAAGAGCCCCTCACCAACATCAAGGAACCTTCCTTGAGGGGTCACCATTAAAGACACAGCATCAACACAGCCACTTGATACTGGAGTTCCGCAGGGAAGTGTCCTTGGTCCCCTGCTCTTCCTCATATACATCAATGATCTTCCAAACGTATCTCGACACCTGAACCCCATTCTCTTTGCTGACGACATGACTTGTGTCATCTCTCACCCTAATCTTGCAACCCTCAACACCATTGTTAATGAGGAACTGATCAAAATATCGACTTGGATGACAGCCAATAAACTTACGCTTAACGTTGACAAAACCTACTACATTATGTTTGGTAGCAGAGCAGGAGATGCGCAAATTAACATTAAGATCGACAACACTCTAATTACCAGGCATAATGAGGGCAAATTCCTAGGCCTATACCTCGACAACAACCTGAACTTCAGCACCCATATCCAACACATAACCAAAAAAGTATCCAAAACGGTTGGGATCCTCTCCAAGATACGATACTACGTGCCGCAAAATGCCCTTCTCACACTATACCATTCACTTATATATCCATACCTCACCTATGCTATCTGTGCTTGGGGTTCAACTGCAGCAACACACCTAAAGCCAATAATAACCCGACAAAAAGCTGCAGTAAGAATAATCACTAAATCCCATCCCTGGAAACACACCCCCCCACTCTTCATAGATCTAAATTTACTCCCTGTTCAGTACATCCACACTTACTACTGTGCAATCTACATCTACAGGACCTTAAATTCCAATATTAACCTTGACCTAAAACGCTTTCTTGATAGTTGTGACAGAACCCACAGGCACAACACCAGACACAAACATCTCTATGACATTCCCCGTGTCCGACTAAACCTTTACAAAAATTCAATGTATGTCAAAGGCCCTAAAATCTGGAACACCCTACCTGAAAATTCCAAAACTGCAGACACATTCATTACCTTCAAAACTACCATCAGAAAACATCTTATCTCCCTGATACACCCTGTCAACTAATAATACGAATACCACCTGGTGGTTCACACTTACACTCACTCACCCATTTGACCATAAACAGAAATATCAATCTCAATCTCAAAATAATGAATCTTAACTAGTCATAAGTTGGCCTGTGATACTCCAATACTGAAACTACGTATAGTGCCAAAACAAAAGCATTCACATTGCTAAACTCGCAACTAGTATTTAGTCACTTAGCCATAATACCAACTTATCTCATAATTTTGTAACATTTTAAACCTAAGATTTAATATAAGTCTGCCCGAAATGCTTAGCCATGCTAGGCGTTCTAGTGGTACACTCTGTAATTATTATTTTACTACATGTAAACCACACAATAACCAAATTCTGTAAACTCAGCATTGTAATACTTATAGAGAATAAAGTTTGAATTTGAATTGAATGCACAGCAGAATCCTATAGCACCCTGCCAGGGCCCCCCATCCCCCAAACCCCCAAAATACAGTATTGGAGAGGAAACTAAAGGTCTTTTCAACGCACCAGCCGTATCCCACTGAGGTGGGGTGGCCCAAAAGGAAAAACGAAAGTTTCTCCTTTTAAATTTAGTAATATATACAGGAAAAGGGGTTACTAGCCCCTTGCTCCCGGCATTTTAGTCGCCTCTTACGACACGCATGGCTTACGGAGGAAGAATTCTGTTCCACTTCCCCATGGAAACTAAAGGTATGGTACACAAATGCTGATGGTATAACAAATAAGTGGGAGGAGTGGCACAAAAGAATCAGAGGCATCACCAGACATTATAGCCCTCACAGAAATCAAGCTCTCAAGAATGAAAACAAATGCCATCTTTCCAAGTGGATATCAGATTCTGAGGAAAGATGGAGGGAACAGGGGGAGAGGGTGGAGGAGTTGTACTACTAATCAAAAACAAATGGGATCTTGAAGAGTTGGAGAGAGGGGACAAAGGAGAAGCAAGGGATTACATAATGGGAACACTTCAGACTGGGGGTCCTAAGGTGGTGATTGCAGTGATGTATAACCCACCACAGAACAGCAGGAGGCCAAGACAAGAATATGATTAGAGTAACAGAGAAATGGCTGATACACTGGTGGAAATGGCCAGAGGGGTTCATGTGGGCAGGGAAAAGCTACTGGTTGTGGGCGATTTCAATCACAGAGAAATTGACTGGGAAAACCTGGAGCCACGTGGGGGCCCAGAAACGTGGAGGGCTAAAACGTTGAAGGTGGTACTGGAAAAACCTCATGCATCAGCATGTTAGGGACACTACCAGAGAGAGGGGAGAGGATGAACCAGCAAAACTGGATCTAGTATTCACCTTGAGCAGCATAGATATTGAAGACATCACATATGAAAGGCCTCTTGGAGCTAGTGGTAACTTCGTTCTAAAATTTGAATACATAGTAGAGTTACAAATGGAGAGGGAGGCAGGAAGAATGAAGCTAAACTACAAGAGAAGGGACTACAAAGGCATGAGGAATTTCCTGCATGAGGCCCAGTGGGACAGAGAACTGGCAGGGGAAACACTAAATGAGATGATGGAATATCTGACAACAATATGCAAGGAAGTGGAGAAGTAGTTTGTACCCAAGGGCAACAGACATAATGAGAAGGCCAGGATGAGCCCTCAGTTCACCCAAAGGTGTAGAGGCTAAAACCAAGTGTGCTAGAGAATGGAAGTAGTAAAGAAGGGAAAGAACCCAGGAGTGTAAGAAGAGTAGCTGAAGAGCAAGAAATGAACATGCACAGGTAAGGAGGGAGGCCCAACAATAATACGAAAATGACGGCAGTAAAAGCAGTCTGACCTGAAGCTGTTGTACAGTCACATCAAGAAGAAAACAACAGTCAGACACCAGGTAATCAGGCTAAGGAGGGGAGATCACAAGTAATGGCCTTGAAGTTTGTTAGTTAAACATGAGATTCAAAGAAGTATTCACAGTGGAGACAGAAGATACAGTCACCTCACATACTGTGTCACCTTACACATCGTGTCACCACCACACACCGTCACCTCACACACAGTGTGTCACCTTACACACCACTCTTCATCACTGGCCTACAAGATTAAACACTATATTCACTGTGCAGACAGACCACAAACACACATCTTACCAAAGGGAACAGCAGGGTCATAGCAAGGTAGATGTGATGCATTCCACAAATCTTTGGTAATGTAGGCATCCTTCAGTGCTGAAACTGCGTCATGAAAATCTTTCATTGATTCTGTAAAGGAATGAAAACAAAAATATAATCCACACAATGAAAGTAACTTTCCAATACCTGAAAAGTATACCTGGAGAGGGTTTCGAGGGTCAACGACCCCGCAGCTATGTCTGTGACAGGCCTCATTGTGGATCAGGGCCTGATCAACCAGGCTGTTACTGTTGGTCGCATGTAAGCCAACGTACAAACCACAGCCCGGCAGATCAGGTACTGACTTTAGATACCTGTCCAAAACCTCCTTGAAGACAGCCAGAGGTCTATTGGTAGTATGCTAGGAGGCAGTTGAACAGTCTTGGGCCCCTGACACTCAATGTGTTGTCCCTTATCGTGCTAGTGGCGCGCCTGCTTTTCATTGGCGGGATGTTGCATTGCCTGCAGAGTCTTTTGCTTTCACAGGGAGCGATTTTTGTGTGCAAATTTGGTACTAATCCCTCTAAGATTTTCCAAGTGTATATAATAATATATCTCCCGCCTGCGTTCCAGGGAGAACAGTTTAATCTTTGACCAAATATTATTCACAGACTGCTATCTTAACCCAATATAATAAATATCCAATCAAAATGTTAACCCTTAAACGGTCCAAACATACGTTCTCTCGCATAGCGCCCCAAACGTATACATATGTTTCCTTTGTCATTTATTCAACACTGGCACGAAAAGCCCGAGTCACCTAGACATGAGAGAATGGGTGTGCGCACTCACTCTGCGCCATATGAAAAAAATTGGGGATGCCTGGGCACCATATGCTCTTTTTTCCTATTTAAAAAAAAAATTTTTTTTTGTCAAAATTCGGGGTGCTATGCAAGAGAACATATATATACATTTGGACCGTTTAACCCTTAAATGGTCCAAACGTATATATACGTTTTTTCAACATCTGAAAGTATGTAAAAAAATGTAGATTGTTTTTTTTTGTTTTACATGTGAAAACGTGTAAAAAAAAACTTTTATCTACATTTTTTTTTTGTTATATTTCAGCAGAAGTTTGTGGTTACAGGAAAGTGGGTGCGGGAGGGAAGAGGAGCGATTGGTGGAATGATGATGTAAAGAGAGTAGTAAGGGAGAAAAAGTTAGCATATGAGAAGTTTTTACAAAGTAGAAGTGATGCAAGGAGGGAAGAGTATATGGAGAAAAAGAGAGAGGTTAAGAGAGTGGTGAAGCAATGTAAAAAGAGAGCAAATGAGAGAGTGGGTGAGATGTTATCAACAAATTTTGTTGAAAATAAGAAAAAGTTTTGGAGTGAGATTAACAAGTTAAGGAAGCCTAGAGAACAAATGGATTTGTCAGTTAAAAATAGGAGAGGAGAGTTATTAAATGGAGAGTTAGAGGTATTGGGAAGATGGAGGGAATATTTTGAGGAATTGTTAAATGTTGATGAAGATAGGGAAGCTGTGATTTCGTGTATAGGGCAAGGAGGAATAACATCTTGTAGGAGTGAGGAAGAGCCAGTTGTGAGTGTGGGGGAAGTTCATGAGGCAATAGGTAAAATGAAAGGGGGTAAGGCAGCCGGGATTGATGGGATAAAGATAGAAATGTTAAAAGCAGGTGGGGATATAGTTTTGGAGTGGTTGGTGCAATTATTTAATAAATGTATGGAAGAGGGTATGGTACCTAGGGATTGGCAGAGAGCATGCATAGTTCCTTTGTATAAAGGCAAAGGGGATAAAAGAGAGTGCAAAAATTATAGGGGGATAAGTCTGTTGAGTATACCTGGTAAAGTGTATGGTAGAGTTATAATTGAAAGAATTAAGAGTAAGACGGAGAATAGGATAGCAGATGAACAAGGAGGCTTTAGGAAAGGTAGGGGGTGTGTGGACCAGGTGTTTACAGTGAAACATATAAGTGAACAGTATTTAGATAAGGCTAAAGAGGTCTTTGTGGCATTTATGGATTTGGAAAAGGCGTATGACAGGGTGGATAGGGGGGCAATGTGGCAGATGTTGCAAGTGTATGGTGTAGGAGGTAGGTTACTGAAAGCAGTGAAGAGTTTTTACGAGGATAGTGAGGCTCAAGTTAGAGTATGTAGGAAAGAGGGAAATTTTTTCCCAGTAAAAGTAGGCCTTAGACAAGGATGTGTGATGTCACCGTGGTTGTTTAATATATTTATAGATGGGGTTGTAAGAGAAGTAAATGCGAGGGTCTTGGCAAGAGGCGTGGAGTTAAAAGATAAAGAATCACACACAAAGTGGGAGTTGTCACAGCTGCTCTTTGCTGATGACACTGTGCTCTTGGGAGATTCTGAAGAGAAGTTGCAGAGATTGGTGGATGAATTTGGTAGGGTGTGCAAAAGAAGAAAATTAAAGGTGAATACAGGAAAGAGTAAGGTTATGAGGATAACAAAAAGATTAGGTGATGAAAGATTGAATATCAGATTGGAGGGAGAGAGTATGGAGGAGGTGAACGTATTCAGATATTTGGGAGTGGACGTGTCAGCGGATGGGTCTATGAAAGATGAGGTGAATCATAGAATTGATGAGGGAAAAAGAGTGAGTGGTGCACTTAGGAGTCTGTGGAGACAAAGAACTTTGTCCTTGGAGGCAAAGAGGGGAATGTATGAGAGTATAGTTTTACCAACGCTCTTATATGGGTGTGAAGCGTGGGTGATGAATGTTGCAGCGAGGAGAAGGCTGGAGGCAGTGGAGATGTCATGTCTGAGGGCAATGTGTGGTGTGAATATAATGCAGAGAATTCGTAGTTTGGAAGTTAGGAGGAGGTGCGGGATTACCAAAACTGTTGTCCAGAGGGCTGAGGAAGGGTTGTTGAGGTGGTTCGGACATGTAGAGAGAATGGAGCGAAACAGAATGACTTCAAGAGTGTATCAGTCTGTAGTGGAAGGAAGGCGGGGTAGGGGTCGGCCTAGGAAAGGTTGGAGGGAGGGGGTAAAGGAGGTTTTGTGTGCGAGGGGCTTGGACTTCCAGCAGGCATGCATGAGCGTGTTTGATAGGAGTGAATGGAGACAAATGGTTTTTAATACTTGACGTGCTGTTGGAGTATGAGCAAAGTAACATTTATGAAGGGGTTCAGGGAAACCGGCAGGCCGGACTTGAGTCCTGGAGATGGGAAGTACAGTGCCTGCACTCCGAAGGAGGGGTGTTAATGTTGCAGTTTAAAAACTGTAGTGTAAAGCACCCTTCTGGCAAGACAGTGATGGAGTGAATAATGGTGGAAGTTTTTCTTTTTCGGGCCACCCTGCCTTGGTGGGAATCGGCCAGTGTGATAATAAAAAATAAAAAAAAAAATAATAATTTGAAAATATGTAAAAAAAAGTAGATCTACTTTTGTAGCACTACGAATTTGAACGTCGATCTGTTTGGACCGTTTAAGGGTTAAACATTACCAAGCATGACAGTGTTGACAACGTATTAACTGACTTAGACAATTATGATATTAATCATCACACTCATTAAACTTAGAAAATAATAATATTTATATAATGTATACGATAATGTAGAGTAGTAATAATGTATATACCAGTATAATGTATATTTGTATACTAGCCAAAATGTACATTAGTAGCAATATTCACCAGTAACAATGTACACCAGTAATACCTCGTCACTATGACCAGTAACACCTGGCCACCATGACCAGTAACACCTGGCCACCATGACCAGTAACACCTGGCCACCATGACCAGTAACACCTGGCCACCATGACCAGTAACACCTGGCCACCATGACCAGTAACACCTGGCCACCATGACCAGTAACACCTGGCCACCATGACCAGTAACACCTGGCCACCATGACCAGTAACACCTGGCCACCATGACCAGTAACACCTGGCCACCATGACCAGTAACACCTGGCCACCATGACCAGTAACACCTGGCCACCATGACCAGTAACACCTGGCCACCATGACCAGTAACACCTGGCCACCATGACCAGTAACACCTGGCCACCATGACCAGTAACACCTGGCCACCATGACCAGTAACACCTGGCCACCATGACCAGTAACACCTGGCCACCATGACCAGTAACACCTGGCCACCATGACCAGTAACACCTGGCCACAATGGCCTAGCTTAATATTGTTACATGATTACTAACATGATTGTTAAGTTGGTAAATTAGTTATTTTTGTTATCAACAGTTACATTGTTTATAATGAAAAAATCAAAATGAGTGTTTATTTCCTTGCAAAACTTACAATGTGTGGTTTATGTAAGATATTAATTACAAAGAAAGCCACTAGCATGCCTAGGCATTTCGGGCAGACTAATCTTAATTCTTATTGACTATTCTATATTGACACAGGTTATGGAGCAGTACATTTTAATATTCATTATTGCATATTAGTATAAAAGTTAGGTAATTAAAAAGTCTATCATTAATAAGATTGATAACAGTGAGATAGTACAAAACATAAGAGTATTACAATTAGTATAATTTAGTAATGAGAATGGTTTTATCTCTGTGTGGCATGCAAAGAGTACATAACCTTTATTCGGCACATGTACACATCCTCATTAACCCCTAAACGGTCCAAACGTATATATATGTTCTTACCGCTAGTGCCATGAACTTTTTCCAGTTATACTTTGACGAGCCTGTGATGAACTTGATAGTGACCCAGACGAACAATGTCATGAACAACACAGCACAGGTTAGAGAATTGTCATGGCTGCGCAGGTGGAAAGACGCAACAGTGGCTGAAATGTATTTATTCCTTGCCACTGTCATGCTTATGCCACATACCTATAAGAACAATATGTATGTAACTACTGGTGCACAGATCACTTCATCAGTACTCCAGCTTTCCGTGACCTCCTTCCCTGCAACAGATTCACTCTTGCTATGAATGTTGCACTTCTCAGACAGGAATACGCCCAACAGAAATGACCTTCTCTACAAAATCCAGGAAGTGTTTATGTATTTGAAGCAGAAATTCAGTGCATACCTTTATCCCTTCAAGAACATTGTTGTTGATGAGTCTTTGATTCTATTCAAGGGACACCTGTCATTCAAGCAATATATACCGAGCAAACGTAATCGCTTTGGTATAAAACTTTCTGTTATGTGTAACTGTGAGAGTGGTCATGTGTTGGATGTCACTGTATACACCGGAAGAAACACTCGATGATGACAGACGGAAGTTGGGCATTTCTGGTGATGATAATCGCAGGATGATGGAACCATATCTTGGTAAGTACTGACCCTAAATTTTTTTTTTATCCTATAACACTTAAAAAAAATGTGCTCTTTATTTCTAAAAAAAAAAAAAAAATTTTTTTTTTCAAAATATTCGGGGCACTGGGCGATAGAACGTATATATACGTTTGGACCATTTAGGGGTTAAAAGGCTACCTCCCCAACCAGTGAACCAGATACTAAGGGTTGGACGATCAGGGCCCCATCGTCAATCAATATCTAGGTTCAAACAATGAGGTGGAGCTGGCAATTTTGAAGGTGACGTGGTTACCACTCACGTTTTCACCCTTGTCATTTCCATTAACCCTTTGAGGGTTTCGGCTGTACTAGTACGGCTTATGACCCAGGGTTTTTGATGTACTAGTACGCCTAAATTCTAGCACCCTCAAATCTAGTGGGAGAAAGCTGGTAGGCCTACATATGAAAGAATGGGTCTATGTGGTCAGTGTGCGCAGTATAAAAAAAATCCTGCAGCACACAGTGCATAATGAGAGAAAAAAAAAACTTTGACCATGTTTTTGGAATAAAACGGCAACTTTGCACTGTATTTTCATATGGTATTTATTGTTGTATTCTAGTTTTCGTGGCCTCATTTCATAAAATGGAAAACATATTACAGAAATTGAGATGATTTTGACTGGTTTTACAATGAAAAGTGCCTTGAAATTGAGCTAAAAGTAGCAGACATGTTCGATTTTTACCAAAGTTCAAAAGTAAACAAATCATGCCAAGCATCCAATACACGTCAACTGGCGAGTCTAATATTCTTTCACAAGTGTGCTGATATTATTTATACCATTTCTGCACTTATGCAGTAGTCTGCATACGTAACAGTAAATCTTCTATTTTTTGTAAGAATAAAAATTGAAAGTGGAAAGCCAAAAAAATATAAGAGGGGCCTGGGGATGTGACTAACGAACAGAGAACTTGTTATTTTAGTGCCAGGAATGTCTTTCTTGTTTATTCTGGACCCTATTCGGAAATTGGCATCTTTTGAAATTTGTGTGAAATTGGCAAAACTGCTAAATTCTGACCACTTTATTGGATAGTTGAAATCAGTAAATGGGTGGTTTCTTGTACTCATTCGATACAAAAAATAGAGTTCTAGCAAAATAGTTATGATTTTTGTCGACTAGTACATTGGAATTGGCCAAAAATAGAGCTCAAAGTGGGCAAAATCGCCGATGCGTAAACATCGTCGAGACCGCTAACTTCGCGAGAGCATAATTCCGTAAGTTTTTTCTTTTTATAAGAAAAAATAATTTTGTTTTTTTTTTTGAAATTTGGCCGACCCTGAGAACAAGTCTCGGAGAGGGCCTGTCGACCCTCAAAGGGTTAAAGAGCTGGTAGAAGCACGGTCTACTTTCTATTGGCTTCAATTCTGCCTTGATTACCATGGCGTGCACTAATACCTATTGCTGTACATAGTGTGCATATGTCTGGCTATAATTGGTGAAGGACAATACAAGTAAAAGTTTTCTGCTGTTTATTTTGCTCCCTTTACACCCAGGATAACTGGCCTCTGAGTTCATGGGTTGTAATAACATGATACACTCTTTCTATAATTGAAAGCTCCGGTAGGAGACTTGGACCTGCCTCGCATGGGCCAGTAGGCCTTCTGCAGTGTTCCTTCGTTCTTATGTTCTTATGTTCTTATATTGACAGAGTATTTCAGGCAAACTTAGGACTAACTTAAGATAAGGAATTTTATGTTTACGGTCAGTTGGGTGAGTGTAAGTATAAAATTAGAAGAATTACAGATAATGAGAACAAGTCTGTTTTGTTCTGGATGTGTTCATGATACTGAAAATAGCATGTGTGGTTATCATATAGTTAACTGATGATGGGGTAAGTTAGGGATAAAAGGTGTTTTTTAATGGTAGTTTTGAATATGCTGGTCGAGTCTGTGGTTCTCAAGTTTTCGTGCAGAGAGTTCCAGATTTTGGGCCCTTTTATGTACAATGAATTTTTGAAGAGATTTAGCCAGACACGAGGAATGTTATAAGAGAATTTTGTGTCTGGTATTATGTCTATGGGTCCTGTTGAAACTATCAAGAAAGTGCTTTAGTTTGGGATGAATATTAGAATTTATGGTTCTGTAAATGTAGGTTGCACAGTAGTATGTGTTAATGCTCTGTACAGTGAGTAATTTTAGGGCTTTGAAGAAGGATGGGGCCATGTTGCCTAGCATTGGATTGCATGATAATTCTTACTGCAGCTCTTGGCTGGGTTACTATTGGCTTTAGGTGGGTTGCTGCTGTTCATCCCCAGGCACAAATAGCATAGATGAGATAATAAAAAGTTAATGTCCAGAAGATAAGTCTTACCATCTTCTGGAAGTTTATCCTCTTCTATCATCTGTCTCTCTCTCTCTCTATTCAAGCTTCTCTCTTCTTCTCTCTCTCTATCCAATCTTCTCTGGTCCAACAATATTTGGTTCTGTTGATAAACTGGAATTAATAAATGCAAAATATTCGTTTCTGCATATTATATTTTATATTTAGAATGAATAACTTGAATAAAAACTGTGAAGGTTAATAATGTATAGAATATATACAACATAATGCACTTCATTTTGAAGAATTAAAGTTATTTGTTTTACTGTACAGTCAATCCTATCTTAACCCTTTCACTGTCAGTCCTGTAATATTACGGCTTGCAAGCTAGTGTTGGTCCCATAATATTACGCCAAAATTTTAGTGGCTTTAAATTTTGTGGGAGAAAGCTGGTAGGCCTACATACGTGAGAGTGGGTCTGAGTGGTCAGTGTGCGCAGTATAAAAAAAAATCCTGCAGCATGCTGTGCATGTGGAAAAAAAACTCAATGTTTTTTTGGTTTAAAACTGCGACTTTGTGGTGCATTTTCATATGGTATTTATGGTTGCATTCTCGTTTTCTTGATCTTAATTGATAGAATGGAAGATATATTACAGAAATAGAGATGATTTCGAATGGTTTATGGATTAAAAGTACCTTGAAAATGAGCTCAAAGTAGTGGAAATGTAGGATTTTTGCCAATGTTCAAGAGTAAACAAATCATGTCAGGCGTCCAATACACATCAACTAGTGGGTCTAATGTGTTTTCACAAGTGCGCTGATATTATTTATACCATTTTTACAATAATGCAGTAGTCTGCATAACAGTAAATCTTCTATTTTTTGTGTGAATAAAAATTCAAAATCGAAAACATGTGTAATATAAGAGGGGCCTGCAGAGGTGACTAATGAACAGAGAAAACATTATTTTAGGCCTAGGAATGTTACTGTTAATTCTGAAACCTATTTTGAAATTGGCCAAATTACCAATTTCTGATCACTTTATTGAGTACTTTAAATCAGTAAATGGGCAGTTTCTTGTACTCAATCAATAGAACAAAAGAAGTTCTAGCAAAATAGCTATAAGTTTGGTCAATTGGAACAATGGAATTGGCCGAAAATAGGGCTCAAAGTGGGCAAAATCACCGATGCGTAAGCATAGCGAGGAAGTAATTCCATAAGTTTTCCATCAAATTTCATACTTTTCATGTCATCACCATTGGGAAAAGATTATTATTTCATAAGAAAAAAAAAATATTTTTTTTAAATTCTTCAACAGTGACGGCAAGTTTGTGAGCAGGAGTCTTCACAGTGAAAGGGTTAATGACCAAAATAGTGACCACAAGAATGCTTCCTTAAGCAAAAATTTTAATGTGACTGTAATGTTCTCATAAGATCCCATGTTATGAAGTGAGATGTGCACCATGATGCTTGTTTATTGTATGTGAGAGTTTTCCATGTTAACCTTTCACTAAATCCCTTGTATACAGGCACTCCTCACTTACTGACGTACTCATTTACTGACAGCTTGGAGTTACGACCAGCTCTCTGACCAGCCGGTATTGTATGCCGTACAAGAACTTGGGTCATTGAAAACGGGCAGCACGGTGTCTCAGCGTCGAGCATCACAATCTTCTTCCTGCAGCTACTCAGTACACTAATTTTCACAGTGTCCAAGACTACATATTTTGTCTATAAATCTGTACTTCATTGTGCACCCCATAGTACAAGATAGATAGATAAGATAGTTTATTTCTTTGTAAAGGTTACAATGTGTAATTACAATTTTGATTTGCTAAGTACAAAGATAGCCACTATCATGCTGGGGCATTTTGGGCCGACTAATCCTAATATATAGTAACTAATTAAGACTACAAGATAATAGTACATGGTAACTATATGTAAAACTAGACAAGAAGTAGTGGTTAACTGTTTTGCAAACTTACTTAAACTTAATATAAATGTGAGGTAGCAAGGTGGAGTAGGGTTCCGTAAAATAATCTTTAAATTGCACACAAAATCTATATTACAAGTAATGGTTCAGGTGGTAATATTTTATGAATTGGCAGAATTAAAAGCCTAGAGGTCACATAATAAAACTAATTAGCAGATGTTTTGGTTGATTTGGTTAATATAGAGAGATAAGATGATTTTTTAGAAAAGTCCTAAATTTATAAGTTGTCAGGGGATCCTGACCTGTTCCAGTAGCGAGTTCCAGATCTTCGGGCCTTTTATGTGCAGTGTTCTTGCATAGTGAGAGTCTGACTCGAGGGATGTTGAAAAGTGCCTTAAGCCTTGTATTGTGACTGTGCATTCTGTTGTAACTGTCGAGGAGTAGTTTTAATGGAGGGTTTACAGTGGAGTTTAATGTTCTGCATATGTAGTAGGAACAATAATGTGTGTATGTCTTGCATATTTAGCAAGTTAAGTCTTTTGAAGAGTGGTGGTGTGTGGTGTCGAGCACAGGAGCTGGTTATCACCCGCACAGCAGCTTTTTGTTGGGTTACTAAGAGTCTAAGGTAGTTGGCTATGGTTGCGCCCCAGGCACAAATGCCATAGGTGAGGTAAGGATATATTAGAGAGCGGTATAGGGTAAGGAGTGTCGTTTGTGGTACCAAACTTACTCTCAATATTGACAAAACCTACTACATTCAGTTTGGGAACAGAACTACAGATGCTCCTCTTAACATAATGATAGGTGATCTGTTTATCACAAAGCTCACAGAGGAAAAATTCTTAGGAATCCACCTTGATAACAGACTTAAATTTCAAACACTTTCTTCTTTCAACACACCGGCCGTATCCCACCGAGGCGGGGTGGTCCAAAAGGAAAAAACGAAAGCTTCTCCTTTTACATTTAGTAATATATACAGGAGAAGGGGTTACTAGCTCCTTGCTCCCGGCATTTTAGTTGCCTCTTACAACACGCATGGCTTACGGAGGAAGAACTCTGTTCCACTTCCCCATGGAGAGAACAGGAAATAAACAAGAACAAGAACTAGTAAGAAAATAGAAGAAAACCCAGAGGGGTGTGCACATATATATATGCTTGTACATGTATGTGTAGTGTGGCCTAAGCATAAGAAGTAGCAAGACGTACCTGAAATCTTGCATGTTTACGAGACAGGAAAATGGACACCAGCAATCCTACCATCATGTAAAACAATTACAGGCTTTTGTTTTACACTCACTTGGCAGGAAAGTAGTACCTCCCTGGGCAGTTGCTGTCTACCATCCTACTACCTATAAAATTTCAAACACATGTACAACAAATTTCCAAGAAAATCTCCAAGACTGTAGGCATACTACTGAAGATACGGTACTATGTTCCACAGTAAGCCCTCCTGGGCCTATATCACTCACTCATTTACCTCTATCTCACCTATGGAATTCGTGCATGGGGCTCAACAACAATAAATCGTCTCAGACCATTGATTACCCAACAAAAGGCTGCAGACAAAATGATAACAAATTCCCACTCCAGGCAGCACACTCCACCAATATTCAACTCTAAACTTACCGTACAAAACATCCATACTTATTATTGTACCTACTACATACATAGAACACTAAACTTGGATATAAACCCTCCCTTCAAACATCTCTTTACCAACCTCAACAGAACACATGACCGTAACACAAGGCACAGATCACTCTTTGATGTTCCTCGTGTCCATCTCACACTACATAAAAACTCGATTCACATAAAAGGCCCAAAAATCTGGAATTCAATACCTGTGAATATAAAAGAAATACTGTCTGTTTATCAATTCAAGACTCTTCTTAAAAACCACTTACTCAACCACAACTAAATAAATACTGAATAAATGAATCTCATAACCTGTGACCCTATCAAATTGTTTTTTTTTAATTACATTACCTAATAGAATACTCTGTTCTCTTGAATGCACAGCAACTCATCTAATGACCATATGACCTGTTTCTGCACTACAAATCATTGATTTTACTCGATCTGATTCGATTATATTATACATTGTTATGCTACAGATTTGTACAACTTTAATACTTCTTATTTGAAATACTCATTCGTACTTCATGTTGTAATTTGTTTACTGTAATTTTTACAACTGAACATATCATTGCTTAGTTAATCTTAAGTTAATTTTAAGCTGCCCATAATGCTCTACATACAAGGGACTTTTGGTATGTACACCCAATCACTATATTTCTTTTTACAACTATGTATCATGTCCAAATAAAAAATAAATACATAAATAGTATCGTATCTTGGAAAGGATTCCTATTGATTTTGAAATTTTCTTGGCTACGTGATGGGTGTGGGACTGAAATTTAAGATTACAGTCAAGGAGAAGACCTAGAAATTTGCCCTCCGTGTGTCTTGATATAGGGGAACCATTTATCAGTATATTAAGTTGGATATTTAAGGCTCTGTTGCCAAACAGCATGAAGTATGTTTTGTCTATGTTGAGAGTGAGTTTGCTGGTCATCATCCAAGTATTTATCTTCAGCAGCTCATTGTTTATAGTGTTTCTAAGTACAGCTGGGTCTGAATGACCATCTGTGAATAGAACTGGTTTAAGGAGTTGGGATGCACTGGGGAGATCATTGATGCAGATGAGAAAGAGGAGTGAGCCTAGGACACTACCCTGGGGTACTCCTACAGCTACATGTTGGATAGTGGAGTTGACTCCATTTGCATATACATACTGGTGTCTATTGTTAGGATAGGATTTAAGGTAGTCAAGAGAATGTCCTCTGATGCCGTAATGATTCAGTTTTAGGTGCAAGAGATTGTGGTCGACTGTATCAAGTGCTTTTCATAGGCCAATGAAGAGCCCCAGAGGATATTCATTTTTATCGAGAGCTGTGTATATTAGGTCAAGCATTTGTACGATAGTCATTCGTACTTTTTTTTTTTTTTTTGGTCTAAACCCAAACTGGCATGGAATGTCAGGTAGGAGTAAAGTCACTTGTGTAATACTTTTCGAATATCTTGGATGGTAAGGGCAAGTTTGATATGGGTCTATAGTTGCTCAAGTCAGTTGGATCACCTCCTTTGTGGATAGGGGTGACCCTTGCTGTCTTCAGTATAGATGGGAAGGTTGAGGATGCTACAGATTTGTTAAACATTGTTGCAATAATGAGTGACAGCTCATGTGCAGCTTTTTTATATATGAATGGTGGCAAGTTATCTAGATCACCTGCTTTGATTTTTAATGATCTAATGACGAGAGAGACTTCAGTGGAATTAGTTGGAGCTAGAAATTAGAGTAGTATTTGAGTAGCTGCCAATGAGGGACTCATTCGGCTGGGTATTTGAGCTGGGAATTTGACTTGCTAGCTTTGATCCTACAGTAGAGAAGAAGACAATAAATTTATTAGCTGTGTCTATAGGTTGTATGTGAGGTTCATTTGGTTTAGTTAAATTTCTCTCTTTTTTTTTCCAGACGGTTTCCTAGAGCCCAAAATTTTGGAGAGGGTTTGCCAGGTACTTTTCATATCATCTTTTATTTCAATAAATCTATTTTCATAATACATTTGCTTTGATTTTTGTATTAGTTTTGTGAGTATTGATGTGTATCGTTTAGTTCATTCTTTAGTAATTAAGCCTAATCTGAACTGTTTTTCAAGTTTGTGTTTTTTATTAAAAGATTTGAGGATACTTTTTGTTAGCCATGAGCTGTTTAGTCTCTTTTCTGTGATCTGTTTTATTTTGGTCGGACAATGCTTGTTATAGAGGTTTAGGGCTTTATGTAAAAAAATTTTGACATCTTTATCAATATTATTACTGTCAGCTATCTCTCTCTGCCAATCAATGGCACCTAGTGCTAGTTTTAGGTTGTTTATCGATGTCTCATCATGCAGGCAAAATGAGATCTTGTTTCTTGAGGCAATTTAGATAAGTTGGTTATGAGAAAGGTAGGGTAGTGGTATGTGGTGTTGTCTGTGATTATACCTGCTTGTAGTGGGGATATTATGTTGGTCCAGATATGGTCAAGTAATGAGGCACTTGTCTCAGAGATTCTTGTTGGCTTCGTTATAGAGGGTAGAAACAAGCTGTTGTTCATAGTATTTGTGAAATCAGCTTCTGGAGGGTCAGTTGCTTGGATGATGCTTATGTTAAAATCTCCTGCTAGTATCAGATGATGTTTATTCAATTGACTCAGTTATCATGTTTCTAAGATTACTGCTAAAAGTGTAAGTATTGGTGTGTGATAGTCTGTAGACGGCACCAACTGTTATAGGTTTCTTAAGGATTTTTGATGTGAATTTAGCTATTATATATTCGCCATTTTCATCCCGTAAGTTAGTTGATTTCATACATTCTAGCTCATCAGGGTAATAGATGGCAGTGCCTCCTCCTGGTTGGTCAGGCCTGTAGTTATGTATGGCTGTGTAACCAGGTATGGTAAATTTTTTTTTTTTTTTTTATCACACTGGCCGATTCCCACCAAGGCAGGGCGGCCCGAAAAAGAAAAACTTTCACCATCATTCACTCCATCACTGTCTTGCCAGAAGGGTGCTTTACACTACAGTTTTTAAACTGCAACATTAACACCCCTCCTTCAGAGTGCAGGCACTGTACTTCCCATCTCCAGGACTCAAGTCCGGCCTGCCGGTTTCCCTGAACCCCTTCATAAATGTTACTTTGCTCACACCCAACAGCACGTCAAGTATTAAAAACCATTCGTCTCCATTCACTCCTATCAAACACGCTCACGCACGCCTGCTGGAAGTCCAAGCCCCTCGCACACAAAACCTCCTTTACCCCCTCCCTCCAACCTTTCCTAGGCCCACCCCTACCCCGCCTTCCTTCCACTACAGACTGATACACTCTTGAAGTCATTCTGTTTCGCTCCATTCTCTCTACATGTCCGAACCACCTCAACAACCCTTCCTCAGCCCTCTGGACAACAGTTTTGGTAATCCCGCACCTCCTCCTAACTTCCAAACTATGAATTCTGTGCATTATATTCACACCACACATTGCCCTCAGACATTACATCTCCACTGCCTCCAGCCTTCTCCTCGCTGCAACATTCATCACCCATGCTTCACACCCATATAAGAGTGTTGGTAAAACTATACTCTCATACATTCCCCTCTTTGCCTCCAAGGACAAAGTTCTTTGTCTCCACAGACTCCTAAGTGCACCACTCACCCTTTTCCCCTCATCAATTCTATGATTCACCTCATCCTTCATAGACCCATCCGCTGACACGTCCACTCCCAAATATCTGAATACATTCACCTCCTCCATACTCTCTCCCTCCAATCTGATATCCAATCTTTCATCACCTAATATTTTCATTATCCTCATAACCTTACTCTTTCCTGTATTCACTTTTAATTTTCTTCTTTTGCACACCCTACCAAATTCATCCACCAATCTCTGCAACTTCTCTTCAGAATCTCCCAAGAGCACAGTGTCATCAGCAAAGAGCAACTGTGACAACTCCCACTTTGTGTGATTCTTTATCTTTTAACTCCACGCCTCTTGTCAAGACCCTTGCATTTACTTCTCTTACAACCCCATCTATAAATACATTAAACAACCACGGTGACATCACACATCCTTGTCTAAGGCCTACTTTTACTGGGAAATAATTTCCCTCTTTCCTATGTACTCTAACTTGAGCCTCACTATCCTCGTAAAAACTCTTCACTGTCTGTCAAATCTTGTCTGAGCCAGGTTTCAGTAAGAATAATGAAAATTATATTAGAGACTTCAGTAATGCAATGAGGTCATCATATTGTTTACTCAATAATCTAACATTATAGTTGAAGACTATAATGTTCTTGCAGACACTAAGAAGGGTGTTAGCCTGACTAGCAGTGTAGTAATGGCAAATACTGTTAGGATTATTTGTGCAGTTCAATAAAAGGTTGATATCACGATTGATAATTGCATTCATAAGGGGCACGTAGAGAAATAAGTTGTTGCAATTATTAATTATTATTATTATAATAAAAAAAGAAGCACTAAACCACAAGGGCTATACAGCATTGCAGGGCAGGAAGGAAGCGAGGGGTATCAGGTGGCAAAAGGGAGATGGATGAGTAATAGGTTACGGAGAACAGCGAGGCAGCGGATGGTGAAAGCGCAGAGGGCAGCAAGAGATTGAGGTAGAAAAGGCTGAGGGGAGTGCGAAAGGTATCATCAGAGTTTGTGGAGTAAATCAATCGTTGTCAAGAAGTCAGTGAGAGAGTCAGGATTAAACGAGGGTCCATCAGCAAGAAGAGAAGGTAAAGAGAGAGTAGCAGAGCGGAGACGACGACGGAGGTAAATTCTGCGTGCTCGTTGATAGAGAGGGCAGTCTAACAGAATGTGGCTAATCGATACTGGAACTTGACACTGCTCACATAGAGGAACAGGGTGCCTCTCCATAAGATACCCATGAGTAAGACGAGTGTGGCCAATGCGAAGGCAGGAGAGAGTAGTCTCCCAACCTCGGCACTGATGACAAGAAGAGGGCCAGTAACCTATGCTCGGTTTAATAGAAGGAAGTTTGTTACCGAGCAGAGTTGACCAACGTTGTTACCAACGGGTGTGAAGGTGGGTAGCTATTACAGCAAAATAGTCTGGAAATGGAACACCTCTATATGAAATTGGTAGGTCATGTACTGTTGACCGTGCAGCAGTGTCTGCCTGTTCATTGCCCTGTAAGTCAACATGACCAGGGACCCAACAAAAAACAATAACTTTCAGCTTGGTAGAGATATGGCGTAGCCAATGTTGGATACGGAGAACTAGGGGGTGAGGTGTATCAAATTTCAGTATAGCCTGTGAAGCACTAAGGGAGTCTGAGACAACCACAAATGATGACACAGGCATAGATGCGATACGAATAAGTGCTCCTAGAATGGCATACAATTCAGCAGTGAAAATGCTAGCCGAAGATAGTAAATGCCCTCGCACGACACTGTCCGGAAACACTGCTGCGAATCCAACGCCGTCAGAAGACTTAGAGCCATCTGTGTACACTGCAATGGCATGAGAATGAGAGTGGAAGTGGACAAGAAAAAGAGAGTGGGAGGCCACCATAGGCAGTTGGGCTTTCGAGCAAGGGAGTGAGAAAGAACAGACCCGAACAGCTGGAACTTCCCAGGGGGGTAGGGAAAAGTGAGATGCTACATGAACATATAAAGGCAGTAACTGAAGGGAAGACAAGAGCTAATGTAGGCGAAGAGAGAAGGGACGGAGCAAACGCTCTCGCTTCACACGGTGAGGGCCTGGGTTCGATTCCCAGCCAGAGTAGAAACATTGGACGTGTTTCTTTCCACCTGTTGTCTATGTTCCCCATCAGTAAAATGGGTACCTGGGTGTTAGTCGACTGGTGTGGGTCGCATCCTGGGACACTGACCTAAGGAGGCCTGGTCACAGACCGGGCCACGGGGGCGTTGACCCCCGGAACTCTCTCCAGGTAAACTCTCTCCAGGTAATATCAGTGACCATTCTATAAATGGAAGGATTGCGGAGATCGTGAGAGTGTACATAGTAGCGAAGGCAATGGGCATCACGGCGATCAGACAAGGATGGAACATTCGCTTCTGCATAGAGGCTCTCAACAGGGGAAGAGCGAAAAGCACCAAGGCCCCTGTTTGCTCCATCCCTTCTCTCTTCACCTACATTCGCTCTCGTCTTCCCTTCAGTTACTGCCTTTATATGTTCATGTAGCATCTCACTTTTCCCTTGGTGATGGATGGGGTTAAGGCTAGAGAGAGTAGCAGGAGAGATTGCTGAATAGATCTGGTCACCATAATCGAGTTTCAATAAAATGAGGGCTGAATATAGACGAAGGAGAGTTCGACGATCAGCTCCCCATGAAAGATGAGCAAGGGTTTTAAGAAGGTTCAGCCGGCTGTGAAAAGTTGCCTTTAGAGAGGTAATGTGAGGTTTCCAGGATAACCTATGGTCAAAGAGAAGGCCTAGAAACCTGACTGTATCACGTTCAGGGATACGGGAGCCATAGAGGTACAAAGGATGATCGGAGATGACAGAGCGTCTAGTGAAAGTAATTTGGTGAGTTTTGGTGCTGGAAAATTTAAACCCATGTGTGGTGGCCCAATTGGAGACACGGTCGATCGCATGCTGGAGAGAAACTGTAATGAGGTGACAGTCAGCGCCTGCATAGAGTGATGACCAAATATTGGATGGAAGAACAGAGGCCAAATCATTTATAGCAAGGAGAAAAAGTGTTGTGCTCAGAACCTGAGGGACACCTTCAGCTTGGACAAAGTCCGGGGAGAGCACATTATTGACTCGAACATGGAAATGTCTGTCGAATAAAAAGTTCATAAGGAAGGATGGTAGATTGCCTCGGAGGCCTAAGGAATGGGCTTCGGCCAAAATATTATACCTCCAAGTTGCGTCATATGCCTTCTCAAGGTCAAAAAATATGGCAATAACTGAGTGGTTATTCGCAAAGGCATTACGAACATACGTATCCAAGTGTAGTAAGGGGTCTATGGTAGATCGGCCCTTACGAAAGCCATACTGACTAGTGGAGAGACTGTTGTGTGTCTCTAAATACCACATTAAACATCAATTTACCAGACGTTCCATCAATTTGCAAACTGCACTAGTAAGAGCAGTGGGACGATAGTGGGAGGCATCATGTCCCATAGTACCCGGTTTGCGGAAAGGGAGAACAATGGCGGATTTCCACAGCTGGGGAAGAACTCCTTGTGACCAAATAAGATTGAAGAGGTGTAAGAGGACTACAAGGGCTGACTGATGTAAATGTTGTAACATCCGAATATGAATGTCGTCGGGCCCAGCTGCCGATGATCGGCAAGCTGAGAGTGTTGCCTCAGGTTCCTAAAGTGTAAAAGGCACATTATACTGCTCTTCTCTGAGAGAAGAAAAGTCCAAGGGTACTAACTCTCTGGCAGACTTTGAGGAAAGAAACGAGGGGCAGAGATGGACCTCCCGGGGAATACGGACCAGATGAGTGCCAATTTCAATGGCAACATCAAGAGAGTTTGCCACATCAACACCGGCGACCAATAGAACAGGAGCCGGGTCAGGAGAGTATTTACCACTAAATTTCCTCACTTTTTTCCAGACTGCACTCATAGGGGAAGCAGAGGTGATGGTGGAAACATAATCTCGCCAGCAAGTGCGTTTAGTGTCACGGATGACACGGCGAGCGATCGCACGCTTCTGCTTAAAATCAAGAAGTCTCTCATCAGTTCTACTGTACCGATACCTGCCCCATGCAGCGTGTTTCAAACGTACCGCTCGAGCACAAACAGGAGACCGCCAAGGCACTCACTTCTGAGAATGCCTGCCTGAGGTTTGGGGTATAGAATGAGAAGCTGCGGTGAGAACTGACGTCAAGAAGAGATGTAGGAGTTCATCAATGGAGGATGAAGAAGGACCCTCACTAAAAGCAGTGAGTTGCGAGTAAAGGTCCTAATTTGCCAGTTCAAATTGCCAGCGAGGGCTACGGAAAGGTGGTGAAAATGAAGGAGAAGTAAGAATGATTGGAAAATGATCGCTGTCATGTAAGTCTGGTAGAACAGACCAGGCGAAGTCTAGTGCAGTGAAGGAAGAGCAGACCGATAGATCGATGCAAGGGAGAGTATGAGTACGAGGCTCAAAATGGGTGGGAGTACCTGTATTTAAAACATGGAGGGGGTGAGAGGCGAGAAAAGCCTCCAACTGGATGCCACGTGAGTCACAATGAGACCCCCCCCAGAGGAAATGGTGGGCATTAAAATCGCCAAGTTACAGAAAGTGGTGGTGGTAAGGATGAAACAAGAAAGGCAAACTCTGGGATAGAAAATGCTCGAGGAGGAGAGAGATATAAAGAACATACTGTAAGCCACTTATTCAAGTGGATACGGGCTGCAGTGTAATGCAGCGAGGTATGGACAAATAGTTGACAGTATGGAATATCATTGCGTAGAAGGGCACTTTCATTAAAGGTCCCATCTGAGATAGGATCCGAAGAATACAATAAATTATAGCCTGAGACAGGTTGGAAAACAGCTGAGTGTAATTTTTACCCCTGAGGCCGTGGATATTCCACTGTAAATAGGCCATGGCTGGCAATGAAGAAAATACCAGGAATCCATAGGGAAGGGGCACCTACTGACTAGAGGGGTTAGAAAAGTCAACATGCGGTGGCATCAGAAGACATTCAAGCAGCGAAGGAATGGAGCGTTGCGAAGAATGGAGCTGTGGAGATGGAGGAGAGGGAAGAGAAGGAACAGGAGGTGGATCAGTGTCCATTGAAGGTTTAGTTTCTGCAATATATTCTGAAATGGCTTCAAGTGTTTCTGAATTCAAAGACGTATGGGAGACAATATTGGAGGTAGGAGGAGGGTGAGTAAAGATTGGGACAGTAATGGACTGTACCAAAGTAGAGGGGGACGAAAGAGTGTAGGGGGCTGGAGAAGAAGTGTGGGAGGGGACAGAAGAGGCAGAAACCTGGGAGGCGGCAGAAGAGGGAGAAACTTGAGAGGGGACAGGGGTGATAGGCATAGTACGAGGAGGACGGTGAACCTCCACACTTGTAATAGAGCCAGAGAGAGGGGAAGAACTAGGCACAGAGACTGGAAAGGTAAAATGCAGAGGTGGAAGAAGGGAAGGAGGGGGCAAAGAAGATTTGAGCAATGGGGACTTTTTGGATTTCTGAGAAGTAAAGGGGCGATTGGTAGAAGGTGTTGTACAAGGTCTTGTTGATACTGGGGCTTGAGGAAGGACACGAAGATGTGAGAACAGACTGAGGTGTTGTAGTAGGGATGTCAGAGCCCAGGACAGCAAAAGAATTAGATACCGGAGTGGCTATGGGAGGGGTAACCACAGGAGGCTGCAGAAGATGGGACCCCAGAAGCGGGGGGACATTTTGAAACATGAGAATAAGAAACACGGGGTAGTCTCCCTTGGAGGCGGAGATGAGAAACTGCCATAGCATAAGGGAGACCTTCTGCCTCTTTGAGGCAACGGATTTCACGCTCATTTAAGTAGACCTGGCAACGGCAAGAGTACGAAGGGTGAGCCTCATGACAATTAAGGCAAGAGGGAGGTCGACTGCAAGACGTATTAGAATGGTCGTCGGCACCACAGACTGGGCATTCAGCTATAGATCTGCAATATTTCGCTGGGTGACCAAAATGCCAGCAATTTCTACACTGTTGCGGTGTAGGGATCACCTTTCGAACTTGTAACCAGTGTCCTGCGACATAAACAGGACGGGAGCTCACAGCTGTCGAAAGTTAATCGAGCCACATTGCAAGGGTATCGTCTCCGCCCGCGGGCAGGAAGGACATAAGTGTCTACTTTGAGGATTGGGAGATCCTGGAGTTCCAGCTGTTCAAGAATGTCATTGCCACATGTCTGAAAATTCTGTTGGACTATGGTATGGAGCAAAATGACAGTACCACTACAAGAATTGAGAGAAAGATCATGAGCTTGGGTAGCATTCTGGACAGTGACGATGCACGTACTGCTCTTAAAAGCATGAAATGAAATATCTCTACAAACGTGGCGCAGGAGCGCTTTGCCAATACTATGGGCGGAAAGAGAGGCTGAAGAAGAAGTCGGTCTTAAAGTAAAATGATTTTCCGAGTAGAATGGGAAGGTAACGAAGTAACATCATCAGGAGATTGTCATTGGCGTTTAGGAGTGGGACCGGAGTTGGTCCGACGTGAAATGGGCTGGTGATTCAAAAATTGCCGTACCATAGAGGGAGAGGCCGGAAGCATAGTAAAAGGAGAGCGGCGGTCAGACAAATCGAAGGAGTCAGTCAAAACCCTGGTACCTGAAGTGGGTGAGGAAACAGCACCAGCAAGAGGTACAGGGGCATCAGGAGTGTCTGAAGAGTGGTCAAAAAACAAGGCAGGGTCAGGATGGGGTGCAGTATCAAGAAGGGGCCCCGGGGTAGGTTCATGGACTGAGTTCTCCATGGTTAGATTACTCCTTTTCTTTTTGTTTTTAAGAAAAAAAAAGAAAATAAAAGAAAATAAAAAGAAAAAAAAGAAAAAAAAAAGGAGGGGACTGGGGAGGAATAGTTCCCAGGAGGAATGAAAGGGCCGGAAATCTCCCTCTGTGCCCAAGAGGACCTCAGCACCACAAGTAGCGTAGATGCAGCATGGAACCCATGCCATACCCTACCCTTCATGCCAGTAAACCAGCAATCCAGGATAGCAACCTCACATCTGCCTCGGTGGACAAAAGAGAGGGCGGCCGGGTATCCGCCACAAAGCATACCTCCTTCAGCCACAACCCCTGGAATCCGAAAGGTGGCTTCCAGAGATACACCCGTCGCCCGAAAGACACCCAAAGCCTCCCTCCGGGATACCGGAGAGGGATCGGGACATCCCCAAGCAATCCAGATTCCACGGCAAACTACGCCACCGCCAAGAACCTCAACGGAATGGGATGGACCCCGGTACCCTTCCCACTACCTAGGAACTAGCGCGCCTGTGGGAAAAATCCCAAAGGCCAAAAAGAGGAAGGGCAAAAGGGAGGGGTAGGGAGGAGGAGGAAAGGAAAAAGGGGAGGATGGGGAGAATGGGATAGGGAAAGGGGGATTGGAGGGGCAATTAGGTTCGGTCTGAGGAAGGAGACCAACAGGTCTAATTCCTCAGAACAAGAGCCTCTTCACCATGCCAAGGAGCCCCCCTTGAAGAGGTGCAATTATTAAAAAACAAAAAGCAACTGCTGTTAATCCACTAACAAATACGAATATATGAACTAAGATAATTATTTTAAATCTAAAAATAATAGAAGTGCAGCAGCACTTGGAAGAGGAAAATGGAAGAAGTACAAAGGCAGTTCACTGTAAAGGGGTTAACTGGTGAGTTCATCTGTGTGTTTACATTCTCGGTATATCTCAGCATCTCTCGTGGCATCTAAGAAATGATTAAACTCAGTGAACAAGGTATGTTGTTGTTGATGATGATGATGATGATGATAATAATAATACATAATAATAATAACAATCATTCTGGAGCACTTTAAATGTCAGCTACCAAATTTATAGGAAATACGCATATGACATTTGAAGTGCTCCAGAGCAATTATTATTTTTTTATTTATTAACACATAGGCCATTTCCCACCAAGGAAGGGTGGCCCGAAAAAGAAGAACTTTCATCATTCACTCCATCACTGTCTTGCCAGAGGCGCGCTTACACTACAGTTATAAAACTGCAATATTAACACCCTTCTTTCAGAGTGCAGGCACTGTACAGCAGTACCTTGACTTACGAATGCCCCAACTTATGAGTTTTCTGAGTTACAGGCCGTCACTCAGTCAATTTTTTCTTTTATCTTGCGAGCCAAAATCCGAGTTACAAGTGAGCTTCAGATACGCCACCACTAGTTGGCACAGCAAACGTCGCAACATCTGCCCAGCATCCCGCGTCTCACTTGTTCCGTGCATGTGGTTACCTCACCATGGAAGCATCTCTCTTGTGTTATGCTTGCATTTTCTGCAGTTATTTTGCCAAATTTCTTTTTTCTAACCATGGGTCCTAAGAAAGTGCAAACAATAGTGCTGAGAAGAGAAGGAGGATGATGTCCATTGAATTAAAGCATGAAATCATAGAAAAAACATGAGCAAGGTGTGCATGTAGTCGACTTGGCGAGGCAGTACAAACGTAGTACTTCTACGATATGTACGTACCATACTAAAGCAGGAGAAGGAGATTGTGTCCCTCAGAAAGTCCATGGGCATGGAGGTGGATGAAGGAGATGTGAACGAGCTCATCGAGGAGCACTTCTAGGCACTGAAGACGGAGGAGTTAAAGGAACTGCTGATGCAGCAGCATACGGAGGTTTTTGCAGGAAATTGGTACCACAGAGGAGCCAGATGTAGAGGAGGTTATCTCTACAAGTGAGATAAAGGAAATGTTGGGAATCTGGGAGAGACTTTCAGAGTTTACTGAAAGGAAACACTCAGAAAAAAGTTGCAACTGGTCGTGCATCGGCGCTATTTAATGACGCTTGCCTAACTCATTTCTGAAACATTCTGAAAGGAAGGATGAACCCAACCTTCTTGGACAGGTTTTTATTGAAATACCCTGCAAATGAAGGCAAGGAAAGTGTGGCAAAGAAGGCAAAAATCAGTAAGTTAAGCAATTAAGCAACTGAGTTTATGACGAAGGAAAGCAACCAAAAAAGCATGAAACAAAACGAACTCCTCCAATCACCTCTTTTCCACCCTCCACCTCCTCCATCATCTTCCATTAGCTCAAGTTGTCTGATTTCCAAGGTAAATACACTTTATAAAACCAGTTTATTTCTTTGCATTCTCTTTTATTATGTTTCATTATGGTTTTATACAATATTTCTTATTCATAAATACATTTTTCTTATTTAAAAACTAGTAACAAAAAAATTGGGGTGGTTTTTTTTGGACTGGAATGAATTAATGGCATTGCAATTAATTTCAATGAGGAAAATTTATTTGATATACAGTGGACCCTCACCATACGATATTAATCCGTTCCTGAAAGCTCATCGTATGCTGAAATTATCGTAAGGTGAATTAATTTTCCCCATAAGAAATAATGAAAATCAAATGAATCCGTTTCTGACATCCCAAAGTATGAAAAAAAAAAAATTTTACCTCATGAAATATTAATTTTAATACACACAAACTGACACTTACCTTTATTGAAGATCTGGTGATGATTGATGGGACGGGAGGAGGGGAGTGTGTGGAAGTTGCTAATGTTTAGAAGGGGAACCCCTTTCCATTAGGACTTGAGGTATCCAGTCCTTTTCCGGGGTTACTTCCCTTCTTCTTTTAATACCACTAGGACCAGCTTGAGAGTCACTGGACCTCTGTCACACAACATATCTGTCCATAATGGCCAGTACCTCCCGTTCCTTTATGATTTGTCTAAATTTGTTCACAACATTGTCATTGTAATAGTCACCAGCACGACTTGTAATAGCTGTGTGAGGGTGATTTTCATCCATAAAGGTTTGCACTTCAACCCACTTTGCACACATTTCCTTAATTTTTGAAGTAGGCAACTTCTTCAATTTCTCTATCCCCTCCTCCGAAGCAGTTTCTTCAGGTCTGGCCTCTTGCTGTTGAAGATGATCTTGCAGCTCATCAGTGGTTAGTTCTTCATTGTCCTCCTCTACCAACTCTTCCACATCCTCCCCACTAACCTCAAACCCCAAGGACTTCCCCAATGCCACAATTGATTCCACAACTAGCATACGCTTCTCAGGGTTAGCCTCAAATCCTTCAAAATCCCTTTTGTCTATACATTCTGGCCACAGTTTCTTCCAAGCAGAGTTCAAGGTCCTCTTAGCCACTCCCTCCCAAGCCTTACCTATAAGGTTTACACAACTGAGGATGCTAAAGTGGTCTTTCCAAAACACACTGAGTCAATCGAGTTTCTGTGGTCACTACAAAGCACTTTTGAAACATAGCTTTTGTGTAGAGTTTTTTGAAGTTTGAAATAACCTGCTGGTCCATGGGCTGCAGGAGAGGAGTGGTATTAGGAGGCAAAAACTTCACCTTAATGAAGCTCATGTCCCCAGAAAGTTGCTCTGCCAAGTCTGAAGGATGACCAGGAGCATTGTCTAATACCAGGAGGCACTTAAGGTCCAATTTATTTTCCAGGAGGTAATTTTTCACAGTGGGGGCAAATGCATGGTGTAACCAGTCATAGAAAAGGTCTCTAGTGACCCATGCCTTACTGTTTGCCCTCCACATCACACAAATTAGCCTTGAGGATATTTTTTCTCCTGAACACTTTGGGAGTTTGAGTGATACACCAATAAAGGCTTCACTTTGCAATCACCACTAGCATTGGCACACATCAAGAGAGTAAGCCTGTCTTTCATAGGCTTATGTCCTGGGAGTGCCTTTTCCTCCTGAGTAATGTAGGCCCTGTTTGGCATTTTCTTCCAAAACAGGCCTGTTTCGTCACAATTAAACATTTGTTCAGGTTTCAGTTCTTCACTGTCTATGTAATCCTTGAATTCCTTCACATATTTTTCAGCCACTTTTTGGTCTGAACTGGCAGCCTCACCATGCCTTATCACACTATGTACGCCACTACGATTCTTAAATCTCTCAAACCAACCTTTGCTGGCCTTAAATTCACTCACATCACCACTATTTGAAGGCATTTTTCTAATTAAATCCTCATGCAACTTCCTAGCCTTTTCACATATGATCGCTTGAGAGATGCTATCTCCTGCTATCTGTTTTTCGTTTATCCACACCAATAACAGTCTCTCAACATCTTCTATCACTTGCGATCTCTTATTCAAAAACAAAGTTGCACCTTTTGCAAGAACAGCTTCCTTGATTGCCATTTTCTTGGCCACAATAGTAGCGATGGTTGATTGGGGTTTGGTATACAACCAGGCCAGCTCCGAGACACGCACTCCACTTTTGTACTTAGCAATTATCTCTTTCTTCATATCCATAGTAATTTTCACCCTTTTTCCTGCAGGGTTGGCACTAGAAGCTTTCTTGGGGCCCATGGTGACTTATTTTGCAGGTACAATCATTAAAAACGCTGTGATAATGTGAAATGTTCCGATTGTATGCGTGGATGCGACCGCACTGGCTGGCTTGTAAACACTGGCACCCACAGGACAGCTGAGGTGAGCTCAGGCCACACGTGGGACGCATCTCGGACGAATTGCGTAAGCTGAGTTTTTAGCGTTAGCTGAGGCAAAATTTTTGCGTTAAAATGTATCATATGGTAGATTTAACGTAAGATGATGCCATCGTATGGTGAGGGTCCACTGTATGAGCAAACTGAGTTACGAGCTCGGTCACGAAACAAATTACTCATAAGTCAAGGTACCACTGTACTTCCCATCTCCAGGACTCAAGTCCAGCCTGCCAATATCCCTGAATCCCTTCATAAATGTTACCTTGCTCACACTACAACAGCACGTCAAGTCCTAAAAACCATTCGTTCCTATCTAACATGCTTACGCATGCTTGCTGGAAGTCCAAGCCCCTCACACACAAAACCTCTTTTACCCCCTCCCTCCAACCTTTCCCAGGCCGACCCCTACCTTGCCTTCCTTCCATTACAGAATTATACATTCTCAAAGCCATTCTATTTTGTTCCATCCTCTCTACATGTCTGAACCACCTCAACAACCCCTCCTCAGCCCTCTGGATAATAGTTTTGGTAATCCTGCACCTCCTCCTAATCTCCAAACTATGGATTCTCTGCATTATATTCACACCACACATTGCCCTCAGACATGACATCTCCACTGCCTCCAGCCTTCTCCTTGTTGCAACATTCACCACCCACGCTTCACACCCATACAAGAATGTTAGTGCAACTATACTCTCATACATTCCCCCTTTTTGCTTTCATGGATAAAGTTCTTTGTCTCTACAGACTCCTCAGTGCACCACTCACCTTTTTCCCTCGTCAATTCTATGATTCCCCTCACCTTTCACAGACCTATCATAGACCCACTCCGAAATATCTGAATACATTCACCTCCTCCATACTCTCTCCCTCCAATCTTCCGTTACCTAATTTTTTGGTTATCCTCATCACCTTACTCTTTCCTATATTCACTTTTAATTTCTTTCTTTTACATACCCTACAAAACTCATTATTATTATTATCATTATTATTAATAACAAGGCATCAAGACTAGTGATTTTAATGTATACTTGCATGACAACACAGTGTTTGTATTTAGGTACAGGTACACATAATTATAATTATCAGTGTTTATATAAAATATGCAATAACTAAAACACTTGAAATTTTGGAAAGCTTCCAGACCTAATGGAGAAACGTGGAGCTCATGGAGGATGTAAACAGAGTGGCGTGTAGAGACTGTATTAGAGAGTCAGGTGGGGGAAGGGGCCATATAACGAGTTTTGGTCATAATCTGTAATGTCTGTATTAGCCAAGCGTCGTAAAGCGTGGCCCTACTGTACTTAACATTGTACTGTGAGGAAGAAAAACAGTGATGGTGTTGGGACTGTACCTTGTGGTACTCAACCTTGTACTATGAGGATGAAAAATAGTGATGGTGCTGGGACTGTACCTTGTGGGACTCAACCTTGTACTATGAGGATAAAAAACATTGATGGTGCTGGAACTGTACCTTGTGGTACTCAACCTTGTACTATGAGGATAAAAAACATTGATGGTGCTGGGACTGTACCTTGTGGTACTCAACCTTGTACTATGAGGATGAAAAACAGTGATGGTGCTGGAACTGTACCTTGTGGGGCTCAACCTTGTACTATGAGGATAAAAAACATTGATGGTGCTGGAACTGTACCTTGTGGGACTCAACCTTGTACTATGAGGATAAAAAACATTGATGGTGCTGGAACTGTACCTTGTGGTACTCAACCTTGTACTATGAGGATAAAAAACATTGATGGTGCTGGGACTGTACCTTGTGGTACTCAACCTTGTACTATGAGGATAAAAAACATTGATGGTGCTGGAACTGTACCTTGTGGGGCTCAACCTTGTACTATGAGGATAAAAAACATTGATGGTGCTGGAACTGTACCTTGTGGGGCTCAACCTTGTACTATGAGGATAAAAAACAGTGATGGTGCTGGAACTGTACCTTGTGGGGCTCAACCTTGTACTATGAGGATAAAAAACATTGATGGTGCTGGAACTGTACCTTGTGGGGCTCAACTTTGTACTATGAGGATAAAAAACATTGATGGTGCTGGAACTGTACCTTGTGGGACTCAACCTTGTACTATGAGGATAAAAAACATTGATGGTGCTGGGACTGTACCTTGTGGTACTCAACCTTGTACTATGAGGATAAAAAACATTGATGGTGCTGGGACTGTACCTTGTGGTACTCAACCTTGTACTATGAGGATGAAAAACAGTGATGGTGCTGGGACTGTACCTTGTGGAACTCAAAACCTCATTCTATGAGGATAAAAAATAGTGATGGTGCTGGAACTGTACCTTGTGGGGCTCAACCTTGTACTATGAGCATAAAAAACAGTGATGGTGCTGGGACTGTACCTTGTGGTACTCAACCTCATACTATGAGGATAAAGAACAGTGATGGTGCTGGGACTGTACGTTGTGGTACTCAACCTTGTACTTTGCTGGGTCTTTGTTTTGTTTACTACTAACCTTTGTGATGTTTGACAGAAATTTGATTATCCATTTTCCTACCTATTGACCTCATTTTATGAGCCATTAATCCATGGTTCTATTTTTAAAACACCTTTGAAAACATGTGTAAACTGCATAGGCATTTTGTGTTCCTTAAAGGGCCTCAGTAGTTTTGTTATAGTGACTTAATAATTGTGACAAGCAAGATCTTTCTGCTCTAAAGCTACGATGACTTGGGTTTCATGGCTCATGTTTCTCCATTAACATAATAATTGGCACCTCAATATTCTTTTACGTTGGCATCTAATGTAATAATGTTGTTGACCCTGCAGCCTCTCTCCCACATTCTTCACTGTCACCCTCTCTCCCTCCTTCATCCCTTGTGTTAACTTAGCACAAGTTAGCAGTTAGGAAGAGATGTGGCAGGTGTACTGACTGGCACTGGGACCAAATGTGCTCCCTCCATTCCTTAGAACCACGCTCAGTCCAGGCCTCCCAGGCTCCTTACCCTGGGGCACATCATCCAGAAGAGCTGGTAAATGTACTGGTGCAACACTATTTGGGACAATTTTGGCTGGCAGCTTACCTGTACGTTCTCTGAATGTTGGGTTGTTCTTGCTGGTTAAGGTGTCCCTCTCAGCCAGAGATGGTGGAGTGTCCTCTATGCAGCACTGCAGTTATTCAGGGTGTGAGCAATCACTTTCCAGCTATTTTCTGATAAGGTTGAATTCAAAATTATCGATTCACCAGGATATGTTGGCTCATACTCGTGTCTTCCTTCATGCCCTGGGACATCTACTCCCATGGAATCTGTTGCTCCCAATGATTTTGGCAATATGTTACAGATGTTACTTAGGTTGTTGTAACTCTTCTTGCATCAGTTACAACAAAAACAACTAGTGGTTGTGTCATAACTAGGAAATACACATTGCTGTTTCTACCAGTCACAGGAACTCCTCTTCCTTCTCCCTTTATCTGCCAGTTTTGAACATTACTTTCCCTGACACAGTGAGACAGGGAAAGATCAAGCATAAACTGTCAATGACCCTTTAACCCTTTCAGCACTGATCTTGTTGCATTACAGCTTTGAAGCCAGTGTCGGTCCCGTAGTATGACGCCGTGAGCTCAGCTCACTCAGATAAGCTGTGAGCGGTAAATCTGGGGCTAGATATAAGAGAATGGGTCTATGTAGTAAGTGTGCACCATTTTTTTTTTTTCAACAAGTCAGCCGTCTCCCACCGAGGCAGGGTGACCCAAAAAAGAAAGAAAATCCCCAAAAAGAAAATACTTTCATCATCATTCAACACTTTCACCACACTCGCACATTATCACTGTTTTTGCAGAGGTGCTCAGAATACACAGTTTAGAAGCATACACAACATATCCCTCCAAACTGCCAATATCCCAAACCCCTCCTTTAAAGTGCAGGCATTGTACTTCCCATTTCCAGGACTCAAGTCCGACTATATGAAAATAACCGGTTTCCCTGAATCCCTTCACTAAATATTTAGTGTGCACCATATAAAACAAAATTCTGTAGCATGTAGTGTTTAAGAAAAAAAACTGCAACCATGTTTTTGGTTTAAAACAGACTTAACAGTGTACTTTCATATGGTTTTTATTGTTGTATTTTCTTGGTCTCCTTTGATAGACTGGAAGATATAATACAGAAATAGAGATGATTCTGATTAGTTTCGGGACTGAAAGTATCTTGAAATTGAGCTCAAAGTAACAGAAATGTTTGATTATTTGATGATATTCTTGAGTACACAAATGATGTTACTTGTCCAATACGCGTCCAACTGGCCAGTCTAATACACATTTAAGAATGCATTGACATTATTTATACAATTATTACAATAATGCAGTAGTCTGCATAAAAGTAAATATTCTACTTTTTTATGTGAATAAAAATTCAAAATGAAAAGCAAGCATAAGAGGGGTCTGGAGACATGACTAAGGAGCAGAGGAAATGTTTATTTAGTGCCAGTAATGTCTACACTGTTTATTCTGGACCCTATTTTCAAGTTGGGCAATTGTTGAATTTTGTATGAAATTGGCCAAATTACTGATTTCTGATCACTTTATTAGGTAGCTGAAATAGGTACATAAATGGGAAGTTTCTTATACGCAATCGACAGAATAGAAGGAATACTGGTTAGCGAAATAACTATGAGTTTGGTCAACTGGAACAGTGGAACTGTTCAAAAAGAGAGCGCAAAGTGGGCTAAATCGCCGGTGTCAATATCGCCGAGACTGCTAAATTTGTGAGAGCATAATTCTGTAAGTTTTCTATTAAATCTCATACTTTTGGTTTCATTACCTTTAGAAAAAGATTTTCTATCATTTCATAAGATAAATTTTTTTTTTTTTTTTTAATTTCTTTGAGCCTGGGAGCAAGTTAGCAAGCAGGGTCGTTACACTGAAAGGGGTTAAACCCCTGACAAGAAAGTCTCATTTATATGGAATGAGAATACTAAAATGAATTTTCTTTTGTAAATAGAGGAGTTGAGCTCAACAAATGAGCAAGAAATTGTGTGAACAACTTGTACAAAGAGCTTACCATCAGATGATCATCAGAGAAGCGATGATTGTCTAGATCAACTCTGTTCTTGCAATGTACACTACAAGTTGAACATCTCGTGAAATTAGCGATCATCTGGAAAACAACAATTGACAAATGTTAATTGCAGTATTATGTATTTCCTACTACCAGTCACTATATCAGTGACTGGTAATAGACTGACACAGTGACTGGTGGTAGTCTGACACAATGACTGCTGACAAACTGACATAATCAGAACATATGTTAGAGATGTTTTGCCCACAAGGAGCAAAACCCTGGGCCAGCACATGGTAGACCTCTCCCACTACCTGTGTTGCACTCACAAAGTCACACTCCAGCACCTGATTTCTCCCACTACCCGAGTCTGACTCAGTCACTAGTGGGAAAGACGCTGCTTAAGGTGACGTGGATGACTACCAACAAACTCATCCTTAATACTGACAATACCTACTACATGATGTTTGGAAACAAAGCTTCAATGATCAATCTAAACACAACGATCAACAATTCTTCCACTGCAAGACACATTGAGGGTAAACTCTTACGTCTACACCTTGACTGTAACTTGAAATTTAATATCCACACCCGTAGCCATATGTATTATACAATAAGGGTGACTGACATAGAAACTACTGTATAGAAACACCCTTATTTTGCAAGACATTTCTGGCAGCCTTGAAAGTAAATTATGATTATAAGTAAATGGGAATAAAAATACTTAGTTTTTAAAATATTGGAGGTACAGGGGAACCTTGGTACTCGAACAGCTCCATACTCAAACAATTTGGTATTTGAATGCTTTGTTTGGTAAACAAATCGCTCACTGGTAGACCATTTGCTTGGCACTTGCCAGACAAATGTGACCTGCCAGAACTTCGCTGTAAACTAACTCGTGCTTTTTCGCATTTTTTTATGTTTTTTATATTTGTATAAATAAGTCACCATGAGGCCCAAGAGGGTTAGAGACAACAGCCAACCAAAAAGAAAATTGGTTGGGAAAAATCTGTTCTGTACTCGAACAGATCAGCACTCGAACAGCCTTCTGGAACCAATTAAGTTCGAGTGCCGAGGTTCCACTGTATTTAGCAATTTAAGAAAAAATAAAAATATAACTGATGATATATAAAGGATGAGGCTAGGTACATGACTTGAAGGAATGATAAACAAGGACAGTGAGCTAAGTACATGTGATGAAGGAATGATAAACAAGGACAGTGAGCTAAGTACATGTGATGAAGGAATGATAAACAAGGACAGTGAGCTGGGTACATGTGATGAAGGAATGATAAACAAGGACAGTGAGCTGGGTACATGTGATGAAGGAATGATAAACAAGGACAGTGAGCTGGGTACATGTGATGAAGGAATGATAAACAAGGACAGTGAGCTGGGTACATGTGATGAAGGAATGATAAACAAGGACAGTGAGCTAGGTACATGTGATGAAGGAATGATAAACAAGGACAGTGAGCTAAGTACATGTGATGAAGGAATGATAAACAAGGACAGTGAGCTAGGTACATGTGATGAAGGAATGATAAACAAGGACAGTGAGCTAGGTACATGTGATGAAGGAATGATAAACAAGGACAGTGAGCTAAGTACATGTGATGAAGGAATGATAAACAAGGACAGTGAGCTAGGTACATGTGATGAAGGAATGATAAACAAGGACAGGGACAATACAGGTTGAAAGAAATGTTGCCAGCATCACAATATTGAAAGGAATCTTGATTCTGAGGACATGTATATAACCTTCATGACTATGACAACTACTACAACTAACCCATCTCTTTGGATAGGATCTATTTCTACTGGGGAATCCCGCCTACCAGTGACTATGCCCTCGTCTGCTACACGTCCCCTTTCCCCCTTACATTAGTACACCTACCATCCAACTTAGGACCAAGTTCGGTTCCGAGAAATCGGTCATAAGTCGAAATGGTCGTAAGTCGAACTTTACTACTGAATATCAACATCATATTTTTGTAATGACTTTATTTTATTGTTTTATTTTGGTATTTCATGTTTTACTTTACTTTTTATACTGTTAGTACTGTATTTTATACTCTAAGGTTTAGGATAAACACTGTGTACAACACAAATAGTTGTTTATTTCCCAGAAGTTTGGCATAAAAAACACAGTCATAAGTCGAGTGGTCGTAAGTCGAGCAGGTCGTAAGTCGGATGGTAGGTGTATATAAGTACCAGGCTCCTTGCCTCTGCTTCAGAATCTCCACGACTACGGTGCTCTTCGCACCAACTCCAAGGCTGAGGGGCTAATTACCTCATCTTCTGTATATATTTCTATTGTCTTCAAATTATGTCCTGGAATTTGTACTGATAAAGCCACTGGATGGCAAAACGTTTACAATAAAGATACCCAGATGTTGAACATGTGTCTTAATTTCAGCTACCTTTCTTGTTGTACTTATTAGATTTAGATTTTGCCACCAAAGTGGCTAGTTTATTATGCACCCCATATCCATCCTGTGGATGGTAGTGCAAGAACATATGGGACCTAGGAACTAGGCCCCAAAAGGGTTAACAGGTGCACATTTGGATTTATATCTACAGTTCACTTATCTGTTACAAGCAAATTTAGGAAATTTGCTTAGTATATCTGGTGTCTTATTTTCATTTATAAGATATCTTGACATGTCACATAGGTTATTATACTGTCTATCTCTATATTCCTCAATAAGTGATCACACACAAAGTGGGAGTTGTCACAGCTGCTCTTTGCTGATGACACTGTGCTCTTAGTTCACTTAGGATCTGTTACACTTTGTCCTTGGAGCAAATGTATGAGAGGACGCTCTTAATTTGCATGGGTGATAGTATATCAGTGAGTGTCTTATGAATTAATGCATTCGTAGTTTAAGTTAGGAGGATCTTACAAAATGTCAGGGCAGGGTTGTTAGGTTATTGAATGGAGCGAAACTGACTTCTATCAGTCTGTATAGGCGGGGTTCCTATCAATAAGTGGACAATTAAGCACATAGTGCTCAAGACAGTGACCATATGTCTGACCACATAATTTGCATTTAGTCTGATCATCATCTGTGTGTCTCTAAAGTACTTATGATTTTAGTGACCTGCATAAAAAATCCTACTTAAGTCTGTCTAATTCTTAAGTAACATTTAAAGTATTAGGATTAGTTTGTCAGAAATACATTGTGGTGATAAACTGGAACACTGTGGTAACAGACTGGAACATTGTGGTGATAGCCTGTAACACTGGCGATAGACTGGAACACTGTGGTGATAGACTGAATTTGTTGTACACATCTATTGTACAATACAAACCATTAAACACAAGCTTGATATAATTAACTCAGGAACTTACATAGTGTTCTCTACGCTTGATGTGATCCTCAAAACTTCCCCGGTAAGAACAGTTGCATTTCTGGCATTTAGTCTTGACACTGTTCCTGCCCTCGTTGGCCAGCTGGGCAGCTGTACGGCGTGCAGCCAGCTGTGTGATACAAGAGTGCTTATTAGTGTGTAGCCAGTTTTGTGACAATTGGTACACAGTGTGTAGCTAGCTGTGTGACACATCATAAAAAGATGGGTCTACTTGACTAACACCCTAATTACTAACCTCATCAATCAAATCCACACTAAACAACTGCCATCTCATGTTTAGTCACTATGTGGAAATTACCTCTTCTGACCACAGTTATACTTACCAGGGTGTGGCTGGCTGAACACTCCGGGTGAAGGTCTGGAAGACTCACTCTGCTGCCCACATTCACAACATAAGCCTACGAAAATACCTGTACAATACATATATGTACAAATTCTAACACTTTAAGTGCAATGACAGCTTACCTTGTTATTCCTTGTCTAGAAGCCTTCCATATGTCTATCCCAGCCCAGAACCAATAATGAGTCACTAACAATCAGACTAGAAGCTTATGAAATTATATCAGAAATATCATATGTGATCCTCTCATGTGATAACACAGCCACCTCACTGAGCTTCCATATAGCGACTGAGGCTTCAGGCCTCCTGAGAGGTTTGGCACCCATGGTGTCAAGCTGTAGGTCTACGGAGAACGACAATGTTGGTAGTTAAACTACTTACACTTATATTCCTAGCCTAATGTAAATGTGCAAACTACAAACTTAAAATTAGGTTCCGGCACATGGCAGCACCGCAATATATCACAAACCTCTCCCTCTCTCACCTCCCCCCTTTCAAATGTGTCATTACACTTGCAGGGAAAACCTGGGTTTTTCCACAGGGTGTGTGGTGGGTGTGTGTATTGGGTGGGGGAGGGAGGGAGGTAGGTGAGTAGGTAGGTGGGTGGATGGGTGTGTCTAGGAAGGTCTGTGCATGTATGTCCTCACCTCATTGTATTCACCTGATTGTGGTCGCAGGGGTCAAGTCAGTTCCTGAGCCCCGCCTCTTCAATGGTCACTACTATGTCCACTCTTTTTCTGCTCCATGAGCTTTATCATATCTCTTCTTAAAGCTATGTATGGTACCAGCCTCCACTACCTCCTTTCCAGACTATTCCACTTCCTGACAACTCTACAACCGAAGAAATACTTCCTAACATCCCTGTGACTCCCCCGAGTCTTTAACTTCCAATTGCGACCGCTTCTTCCTGTGTCCAATCACTGGAACATCCTGTTTCTGTCCACAATATCGATTCCTCTCAGTATTTTATATGTTATGTCCCCCAGTCCCTCCTGTCCTCCAGTGTCATCAGGTCAAGATCCCTTAACCTCTCCTCACAGGACATGCCAGTTAGCTCTGGAACTAATCTCACTGCAAACCTTGGCACTTTCTCTAATTTCCTGATGTGCTTGGCCAGGTGTGGGTTCCAAACTGGAGCTGCCTACTTCAATATGGGATTGACATATACGGTGTACAAGGTCCAGAACGACTCCTTACCGAGATGTCAGAATGCTATTCTTAGGTTTGCTAGTCATCCACATGCTGCAGCAATTATCTGGTTGATGTGCACCTTAGGAGATATGCTCAGTATTATACACACCCCAAGATCCTTTTCCTGAGTGAGGTTTGTAGTCTTTGGCCCCCTAGACTGTACTCTGTCTGTGGTCTTCTTTGCCCTTCCCTGATCTTCATGACTTGGTACTTGGTGGGGTTGAACTCCAGAAGCCAGTTGCTAGACCAGGCTTGCAGCCTGTCCAGATCCCTCTGTAGTCCTGTTTTTGTCTTCCCCGACTGAATTTTCCTCATTAACGTCACATTGAATGCAAACAGGGACACTTCTGAGTCTATCCCTTCCGTCATGTCCTTCACATATACCCCGCTCATCACAGGCACCCCCTATGACACCTCATTACGTACCATGACTCACTGATGCCTTCCCATCAGGTATTCTGTGAACCACTGTAGTGCCTTAGCTGTTATACCTGCCTGGTCCTCCAGCTTTTGCAATAATCTCTTGGGTGGAACTGTGTCAAAAGCCTTTTTACAGTCCAAGAAAATGCAATCTACCCATCCCTCTCTCTTGTCATACTGTTGTCACCTTGTCATAGAACTCCAATAGTTCTGTGACAGGATTTCCTGTCTCTGAATCCATGTTGGTTGTCATTTATAAGGTCATTCTCTTCTGAGTGCTTCACCACTCTTTCCCACGTAATTTTCTCCATGACTCTGCATACATGTCAGTGACACTGGTCTGTAGTTCAAAGCTTCATGTCTGTCTCTTTTTTTAAAAATTGGGACTACATTTGCTGTTTTTCATGCCTCAGGTAGTCGCCCTGTTTTGATGTGTCGAATATTATACACCTACCATCCGACTTACGACCAAGCTTGGTTCCGACCAACCGGTCGTAAGTCAAAATGGACGTAAATCGAACCTTTGAAAATTGCCGACATACTGGGTAGGGCATAATGTCAAACTTTTCCTATATAAACTACCTACATAGTACTGTAATGTAATGTACAATCATTATTTCATTTTTTTACCATAATTTACTTCTGTTGTTATATTTTAATTATTTATTTACTGTATATAATGTATACATGGTAGTGAACTGTATTGTAAATTTTACATCGCATACAGTATCATATGTTACTGTTATCTTTATGTATTGTCGACACAGTGGAATGGGAGAATACCACTGATAGTGTCATCCTGCCAGAATGTTGTATAACCTATACCCTAAGTAAAGAGAAACAACTCTGGAACATGTGTAATACATAGCTGGCTGGCTGGCTGGCTGGCTGGGTGGGTGGGTGGGAGGCTGGGTAGGTGATTGGCTGACTGAATGTCTCTTTCTCTCTCTCTCTCTCTCTCTCTCTCTCTCTAATATATATATATATATATATATATATATATATATATATATAATCTGTATCTCTCTCTCTGTATCTCTCTCTCTGTATCTCTCTCTCTGTATCTCTCTCTCTGTATCTCTCTATCTCTCTCTGTATCTCTCTATCTCTCTCTATCTCTCTATCTCTCTCTGTATCTCTCTATCTCTCTCTGTATCTCTCTATCTCTCTCTGTATCTCTCTATCTCTCTCTGTATATATATATCTCTCTCTCTGTATCTCTCTCTCTCTCTGTATCTCTCTCTCTGTATATCTCTCTCTGTATCTCTCTCTCTCTCTCTCTGTATATCTCTCTCTCTGTATATCTCTCTCTGTATCTATCTCTCTCTCTCTGCATCTCTCTCTTTCTCTCTCTCTCTCTCTCTCACAGGTACAGGTAAGTGAAGTTATCATACATAGTATAAATTACCTAGGATAACCCAAATAATCCAGACAAAGTGTTATACAGTGGATCTGTGCTCCAGTGCCCTAAATTAATAATAATAATAATAATTATTTATTTATTATTATATTATCACACTGGCCAATTCCCACCAAGGCAGGGTGGCCCAAAAAAGAAAAACTTTCACCATCATTCACTCCATCACCGTCTTGCCAGAAGGGTGCTTTACACTACAGTTTTTAAACTACAACATTAACACCCCTCCTTCAGAGTGCAGGTACTGTACTTCTCATCTCCAGGACTCAAGTCCAGCCTGCCGGTTTCCCTGAACCCCTTCATAAATGTTACTTTGCTCACACTCCAACAGCACGTCAAGTGTTAAAAACCATTTGTCTCCATTCACTCCTATCATTATTATTATTATTACAATAATACATATGTGCTAATATTAATATTATTATTAAACTATAATAATCGTGTCCACTCATTACTTACCTTAAAATATCTGTAGTCTTAATGTAGAGTGAGAGGTGAGTAAACAAGATTAAATGAATAAACGAGAGAGAGAATGAGAGTGAAGGTTCATGAGTTATGTAAACAAACGTTGTTGTTGTTGTTAATGTTACCAGCCCGGACACGAATGATTCCTGTTCACTCTGTCAAGCCGACCAGAAAAACATCTCATATTTGTTAATTTATATGTTTGTTATGTAGCATGTTTATTATATAATTTTGAAAAAGAAATCATAGATGGATTAAGCAAAATGTCTATATCAACGTTTTATACACATTTAATGCGCCTCAGTGATTATTATTGTGTTATTATCATTATTAATATGGCATCTTTCAAGACCAATTACACTCTTAATGAGTGGCTCTGAAACAGACACAGACAGACACACAGGTAGACAGACACACACACACAGGTAGACATAAAGACACACACACACAGGTAGACATAAAGACACACACAAGTAGACAGACACACAGGTAGACATAAAGACAGACACACAGGTAGATATAGACACAGGTAGACAGAAAGACAGACACACACAGATAGACAGACAGATAAACAGACACACAGAGATACACAGATATATAGGCAGACAGATACAGACAGGTTTATGTGCAACAGTGAAAACAAATAGAGAGTTCGAGAGTAAGAGCCTTTCTTGCCACAGACTTCATCTTAGGGGCCATGGTGAAATTTACTGTCCAGTTAGTACAGTTAATACAGTATGATGCTGCTGATAGGACAGGGTTACTCAAACTGATCCTGCCTGCATGACGCATTGCCGCCGCGAGTATTTTCAAATATTGTACAGTGGTGTGCATCAGCCGGCCCAGCCCAGCTGCCAGATGCATGGTCATAAGTCGAGTGGACGTATGTCGAGCAGGTCATAAGTCGGATGGTAGGTGTAGTTAGTGGCACACACAGTGCCTCTGCTCACACTCTCAGGACCCACAGAGAGATGTTATCCAGCACCATCACCTCTGAGATATCTAGTTCACTTAGCAGCCTCTTCACCCCCTCCTCGGTTGTATGTATCGTGTCCAGAACTTGATGGTTTACCCCCACCTCTCTGTCTTTCTGGAGTCCTTTCTGATTCCACTGTGAATACTTCTTTGAATCTCATGTTGAGCTCCTCACATACTTTAAGGTCATTTCTTGTAAACTCCCCCCTTTTCCTCAGCCTGATTACCTGGTCTTTGACTGTTGACTGTGTGTGTGCACGTGTTCACTTCACCTAGTTGTGGTTGCAAGGGTCGAGTCAAAGCTCCTGGCCCCACCTCTTCACTGGTCGCTACTAGGCCCACTCTCTACCTGCTCCATGAGCTTTATCATACCTCTTCTTAACCCTTTCACCCTGTTGAGACCGCTGCTCACAAACTTGCTCTCAGTGTCAAAGAACTTTCAACAAAATAACAAAAAAAAGGCACAATACCATGACTGGAATGATACACAAATAACTCACACATATAAGAGAGGAGCTTACGACAACATTTCGGTCCGACTTGAAACATTTACAAAGTCACACTAATGAAAAGGAGAGAGAGGGAGGGGTACATATAGGCAGGAGGTGGTAGTATTTGTTCCCCCTTTATTTATTTTTCCCTCCTCTGTGTTCTTGCTCTTACTCTCTGTTGGCACCTAGCTCCCTTGCCGTGCTCCTCTTTCTTAGTATATGACTAGCTCCTCCTCCTCCTCCTCCTCACTACTGCTGCTGCTGCCACCACCGCCGCCGCCGCCGCCGCCGCTGCCGCCTCCTCTTCCTCTTCCTCTTCCTCCTCTTCTTCCTCTTCTTCCTCTTCCTCCTCTTCTTCCTCCTCTTCTTCCTCCTCTTCTTCCTCCTCTTCCTCTTCCTCTTCCTCCTCCACCTCCTCCCTATATATACCCCTCCCCCTCTCTTTTTCATTAGTGACTTTGTAAATGGTCAAAGTTGGGCTGAAACGTCATCGTAAGCTCCTCTCTTCTATGTGCGAGTTATTTGTGATTTTCAAAAAAAAAAAAAAAATTATATTTCTTATGAAATGATAGAGAATCTTTTCCCAATGGTAATGAAACCAAAAGTACGAAATTTGATGGAAAACTTACAGAATTACGCTTTGGCGAAGTTAGTGGTCTCGGCAATATTTAACCCTTTGACTGTCGCAGGCCCCTTTCTGAAACTGTCATTCTATGTCGCAAAATATTCGAAAAAAAAAATTATTTTTTCTTACCAAAATGTTAGGATTATTTTACCGAGTGTTTAAAGCCTAAAAATTTTTTTGCCATCAGTACTTACCGAGATAGAGGTGCAAAGTTGGCAAAAAATGAGCAGCGTATGGCAACAGCGGCGAATGCCGCCCACCCGGTATTCTTTTATTTACTCCAATTCGAAGGTTTCTTGTATTTTCCAATATTTTTCTTTTCTAAGTAACTTATGTGGTCTGTGAGACCAAAGTAAGGTGCATTGTTCAAATATACATTCATTGTTTACAACACAATAACTGAACAAACGTTACCACTATTAGTTTGTGTATAAAACTTTTTTACACAAACAATACAAAACATTGTTTATTACTACTGTTCCATAATATATATAATCAGCCTGAGCTTGCTACCATCTGCAGCTCATAAGACTGCCATCCCCACGAGCCCTTTTAGGGCGGGGCAGATGGCAGACTAGAGGCCTAGCTTCTCCCTACGAGCCCCGTGAGGGCGGGGAATGTGGCTAGGCCTGGGGACAGTTGGTCCCAAAGATGAGGGGGTACTTGTACCTCCTCCCATGGGAGACTTAATTAAGTCTCGAGACACTCCCCATATAGGGAGCCAAGGCCGGGTCACCACTACTTGGAAAAGACCCGGGTCGGGAGAGTACCGGCGAATAAAAAAAAAAATAATATATATACATAGGTACAGTACAGAATTAAGAGTAAGACGGAGAATAGGATAGCAGATGAACAATGAGGCTTTAGGAAAGGTAGGGGGTGTGTGGACCAGGTGTTTACAGTGAAACATATAAGTGAACAGTACGTATTTAGATAATTCTAAAGAGGTTTTTGTGGCATTTATGGATTTGGAAAAGGCGAATGACAGGGTGGATAGGGGGGCAATGTGGCAGATGTTGCAGGTGTATGGTATAGGAGGTAGGTTACTGAAAGCAGTGAAGAGTTTTTACGAGGATAGTGAGGCTCAAGCTAGAGTATGTAGGAAAGAGGGAGATTATTTCCCAGTAAAAGTAGGCCTTAGACAAGGATGTGTGATGTCACCGTGGTTGTTTAATATATTTATAGATGGGGTTGTAAGAGAAGTAAATGCGAGGGTCTTGGCAAGAGGCGTGGAGTTAAAAGATAAAGAATAACACATAAAGTGGGAGTTGTCACAGTTGTTCTTTGCTGATGACACTGTGCTCTTGGGAGATTCTGAAGAGAAGTTGCAGAGGTTGGTGGATGTATTTGGTAGGGTATGCAAAAGAAGAAAATTAAAAGTGAATACAGGAAAGAGTAAGGTTACGAGGATAACAAAAAGATAAGGTGATGAAAGATTGGATATCAGATTGGAGGGAGAGAGTATGGAGGAGGTGAATGTATTCATATATTTGGGATTGGACATGTCAGCGGATGGGTCTATGAAAGATGAGGTGAATCATAGAATTGATGAGGGGAAAAGGGTGAGCAGTGCACTTAGGAGTCTGTGGAGACAAAGAACTTTGTCCTTGGAGGCAAAGAGGGGAATGTATGAGAGTATAGTTTTACCAACGCTCTTATATGGGTGTGAAGCATGGGTGATAAATGTTGCAGCGAGGAGAAGGCTGGAGGCAGTGGAGATGTCATGTCTGAGGGCAATGTGTGGTGTGAATAAAATGCAGAGAATTCGTAGTTTGGAAGTTAGGAGGAGGTGCGGGATTACCAAAACTGTTGTCCAGAGGGCTGAGGAAGGGTTGTTGAGGTGGTTCGGACATGTAGAGAGAATGGAGTGAAACAGAATGACTTCAAGAGTGTATCAGTCTGTAGTGGAAGGAAGGCGAGGTAGGGGTTGGCCTAGGAAAAGTTAGAGGGAGGGGGTAAAGGAGGTTTTGTGTGCAAGGGGCTTGGACTTCCAGCAGGCATGAGTGAGCGTGTTTGATAGGAGTGAATGGAGACAAATGGTTTTTAATACTTGACATGCTGTTGGAGTGTGAGCAACGTAACATTTATGAAGGGATTCAGGGAAACCGGCAGGCCGGACTTGAGTCCTGGAGATGGGAAGTACAGTGCCTGCACTCTGAAGGAGGGGTGTTAATGTTGCAGTTTAAAAACTGTAGTGTAAAGCACCCTTCTGGCAAGACAGTGATGGAGTGAATGATGGTGAAAGTTTTTCTTTTTCAGGCCACCCTGCCTTGGTGGGAATCGGCCAGTGTGTTAATAATAATAATAATAATAATAAAGGGTACAGTCACTGAACACTTTCCTAGAACTGCTGCAACTTGTGAAACTCTTTGAAACATGCGTATATGCAGAGTGGCACTTGACACTCCTCACACATAAAACGAGTGTCTCTGCATGTTTGTGGGCTTTTGTGGTATGTCCACATACAAAATACCTCTTCTGAGCATTTTTCTTGAAAGCAGGAGGAGGCAGTTGTATGGGGTAGTGATCACCAGGCCTCAAACGAGATGGCGTGTTTTAGTAATTTTGTGGGCTCTGGTCTATTGCAGGTGTTGCTCCTTGGTACTTGGCAATTATTTGTCTGATGACTGACAAACAAAATTCACCATATTTTGGTGTTTTGTTGGTCTTCAACTTGTACATGTTATAAGCATTTAGCATGGAGATATCAACAAGATGGAAAAAAAGTTTTATATACCACTTATAACTCTTGCGTACACAATCAGCAAACCCAATCTGCATGTCACATTTGTCCACTAAGCGCATACTGAGGTTGTAGTCCATGACAGCTGCAGGTTTTAGAATGGGTTCATTGGTCTCTTTATTGTGCCTGCCAGTATGTGCCATTTCGTTTCGGTGAACTGATGTCAACAATGTGACATCACATTTGTCATGCCACCGAAATGCCATGGTGTCATTGGCAGCAAAGGCTTGCACCTCACTTCTGCGAGTGCAGGCGTCGAACCTTGGCATATGTTTACGATTACCACGCACTGTGCCACACACGTCTGTCAGGTTCACTCGCAAGAAATCACTGATTATGGGGCTTGTGTACCAGTTATCAGTAAATAATATATGCCCCTTACCAAGATATGGTTCCATCATTGTTCGAACCACATCATCAGAGATACCCAATAACTTCCTGGTATCTCTCAATGTATTACTGCCAGTGTACACAATGATATCCAAAACGAGACCACTTCTGCAATCACACAGTACAAATAACTTTATACCAAAGCGTTTCCTCTTGCTTGGTATGTATTGCTTGAATGAGAGTCTTCCTTTGAATAAAATCAAGGACTCATCAATAACAATATTCCTGAAGGGATAAAAATACACACAAATTTAAATCACACAAGCAACTGTGTGAGAAACATGAGACAGTGAGGTAGTAGATACTATCTGGGAAGTGATAGTACAGGGACTAGTACAATAATGGAATAACATACACTAACGTAGTATAAAGATTTGGTCACTGGTGTTAGTCAGACTCTGTAAGATTTGCATCTCAAAGGAAGCTGGTCAGTTCATTTTCATTTGTGATATAGTACACACAGTCTACTTTTGTTTTCCTTACTAGAATTTGTCCATCACGTGCGAAGCACTGGTGAATTTTGTCATTATTCTCACATTTTTCTTACTCTGTACAGGAGGTTCTGACATTTTCTTGAAAGACACTCATTTGTATATATCTGTTTTACAGTGGCACCCCAAATTCCGAACTTAATCCGTTCCAGGAGCTAGTTCTAAATTCGAAAAGTCTGAAAATCGAAGCAATATTTCCCATAAGAAATAATGGAAAGACAATTAATCTGTTCCAGAAACCCAAAAGTATTCACAAAAAAAATACATTTTATAGAGATTAATTACAGTTTTACATACACACAACAAATACTATAATGTTCAATTATGTATATAAATATAAAATAACATTTTTACTTGCCTTTATTGAAGATTGGTGATGGCATCTGGAAGATAGGGAGGAGGAGAGAGGAAGTTGGGGTTAGTGTTTGGAAGGAGAATCCCCCTCCATGAGGACTTCAGGTAAAGCCCTCTCTGGGATTACTTCCCTTCTCTGTCTTTTAACCCTTTGACTGTTTCAGGCGCCTCTCTGAAACTGTCATTCTATGTCGCTCAATTTTTGAAAAAAAAAAATTATTTTTTCTTATGAAATGATAGAGAATCTTTTCCCGATGGTAATGACACCAAAAGTTCGAAATTTGGTCGAAAACTCGTGGAATTATGCTCCCGCGAAGTTAGCGGTCTCTGCGACATATGCGTATCGGCGATTTTGCCGACTTTGAGCCCTATTTTCAGCCAATTCCATTGTTCCAGTTGACCAAACTCGTAGCTATTTCTTTAGAACTCCATTTTATCTATCAGCTGAGTACAAGAAACCTCCCATTTACTAATTTGGACTACCCAATATGGTGGTCAGAAATTGGCAATTTGGCCAATTTCACGCAAACTAAAAAAGATGTCAATTTCAAAATAGGGTCCAGAATAAACAAGGTAGACATTCGTGGCACTAAAATAACATATGCTCTTTTCATTAGTCACATCTCTAGGCCCTTCTTATATTATTATTGCTTTCTATTTTGATTTTTTATTCATACAAAAAAATACAAAATTTACTGTTATGCAGACTACTGCATTATTGTAAAAATGGTATAAATAATATCAGTGCGCTAGTAAAAGAATATTAGACTCCTCAGTTGACGTGTATTGGACGTGTGGTGTGATTTATTTACTCCTGAACATTGGTAAAAATGGAACATTTCCGCTACTTTGAGCTCAGTTTCAAAGTCGTTTTCATCGTCAAAGTAATGAAAATCATCTCTATTTCTGTAATATGTTTTCCATTTTATCACCTAAGACCATGAAAACGCGAATACAACGATAAATACTATACGAAAATACACCTCAAAGTCGACGTTTTATTCCAAAAAAACGATCAGTTTTTTTTTTTCCTCATTACACAATGTGTGCTACAGGATTTTTTTTATGTGGTGCACACTGACCACACAGACCCATTCTCTCACATGTGGGCCTACCAGCTTTCTCCCGCTTGATTTGAAGCCGCTAGAATTATTGAGTATATATACGTCAGAAACATTGGCTCGTAAGACGTATTTATACGTCGAAAACAGTCAAAGGGTAATGCCACTAGGACCAGCTTGAGTCACTGGACCCTCTCACAAAATAACTGTCTACAGTCCTCTGTACATCCTGGCAAGCTCAACAAGTCTCACACCACTCTCATACTTCTGTATTATTTCCTTCTACACATCTGTGGTGTTTCTCACTTTCTTTACTACAGGGGTACCACTAGCAAGTTTCTTTGGGCCCATGGTAGCTTATTTCACACTCCCACAAGCACTAAACACAATGAAATAATCGTAAAATGTTTGAATGAAAGTGCAGGTTAGTGTTCACTTAAGCATAAACAAAGCCAGACTGGCTCATGGCACCTGCGCGGGGACACAGAGCGGGGTGGCGGACAGGTCTGGTACCCGGCGGTCCGAAAATAGGGGCGCGTTCGATAATAGGGACAAAGTTGGTTCGAAAAAAGGGTCCTATGTTTGAAACGCTCGATATGTGATACGTTCGAATTTTGAGGTTCCACTGCAGCTTTAATTTGATGTACTTATTAGATCTTTTTTTTTGTTTTGTGTGTGAAATCTAAGCATAACACTTTTTCTACCTTGGTTCCCTAGTAACTGCAAGTCTTTTATTTCTGACTCTGGCACTATAACTACCTAAAGTCTTAACTCAGCAACAAAAGCCAATGTGTGTACACAAACAGGGCAAACTCTTCCGCACAGCCAATTACAGTTGGTGTCCCACAGGGAAGTGTCCTAGGCCCTATTCTCTTTCTCATATACATAAATGACCTACCAAAAGCATCGCAACCGCTCAAACCCACACTATTTGCAGATGACACTACATACGTCTTCTCTCACCCAACCCCAGTCACGCTAGCCAATACTGTAAATACCGAATTACAGAAAATATCTACCTGGATGAGTACTAACAAACTTAATCTAAACATTGACAAAACCTACTTCATTCAGTTTGGTAACAGAGCTACAGACGTCCCTCTTAACATAATGATAAATGGATCACCTATCACAAAATTCACAGAGGGAAAATTTTTAGGAATCTACCTTGATAATAGATTCAAATTTCGAACACATATACAAAAAATTTCCAAAAAATTTCCAAGACCGTAGGCATACTATCGAAGATAAAGTACTATGTTCCACAGTCAGCCCTCCTGGCCCTATATCACTCACTTATTTACCCCTATCTCACCTATGAATTTGTGCATGGGGCTCAATAACAATTAACCATCTCAGACCATTAATTACCCAACAAAAGGCTGCAGTCAGAATGATGATAAATTCCCACTACAGGCAGCAGAGTCCACCAATATTCACCATACAAAACATCCATACTTATTACTGCACCTATTACATACATAGAACACTTAACTCTGACATAAACCCTCCCCTCAAACATCATCTTACCAACCTCAACAGAACACATGACCATAACACAAGGCACAGATCACTCTTTGATGTTCCTCGTGTCCATCTCACGCTATGCAAAAACTCAATGCACATGCAAGGCCCTAAAATCTGGAATTCATTACCTATTAATATAAAAGAAACACTGTTTATAAATTCAAGTCTCTTCTCAAAAATCACTTACTCACCCACAACTAAATAAATACTGAATAATTGTGTCTCATAAATTGTATCTCATAAATGTCTAATCTGTGACCCAATCAAACTTCATTTTTTGATTACATTACCTAACAGAATACTCCATTCTACTGAATGTGCAGCAACACAGTAAATGACCATATAACCTGTCTTTGTAATACTCTTTTTTTTTTTTTTTTTTTTTTCTCTCTCTCAACAAGTCGGTCGTCTCCCACCGAGGCAGGGCGACCCAAAAAAGAAAGAAAATCCCCAAAAAGAAAATACTTTCATCATCATTCAACACTTTCACCACACTCACACATTATCACTGCTTTTGCAGAGGTGCTCAGAATATAACAGTTTAGAAGCATATACGTATAGAGATACACAACATATCCCTCCAAACTGCGAATATCCCAAACCCCTCCTTTAACCCTTTGAGGGTTTTGGTCGTACTAGTACGTCTTACAATTAGGGGTTTTTGTCGTACTAGTACGCATAAATTCTAGCGGCCTCAAATCTCACAGGAAAAGGCTGATAAGCCGAGATGTGAGAGAATGGGTCTGTGTGGTGGGTGTGCGCAGTAGGAAAAAAATCTGGGACCCAGTGGTGCATTGTGGGAATGCCATCATAGTACACAATTTCCACCATGCCCTGTGGTAAGAAGTTCCTCACTCCTCGGCGAATTGGGACACTTTTGTTCCCCAGTGACAATTCTAATACAGATGGAAGTGACAGTGAAGATGAGTTTCAAGGTTCTGGTGAGGTTTTGACCTAAACTAATGACCATAATATGGGTAATAGTGAGGAAAACCCAGACAACCCACAGCCTTCCACCTCTGGTGCTGGGCCATCTTGTTCATGTTCAGTTGTACCAGAATCAAAGAGGAAACTCCTATTTTCCAAAATCCCAGACTCAGATGTGAGCATTGGTGATGATAGTGATAGTGATTATGAACTACAAGCTCTTCAAACTTGTTCCAAGAATGGAGGAGGAGGAGGAGGCAAGAGGAGGAGGAGGCAAGAGGAGGAGGAGGCAAGAGGAGGAGGAAACAAGAGGAGGAGGAGGCAAGAGGAGGAGGAGGCAAGAGGAGGAGGAGGCAAGAGGAGGAGGAGGCAGAGGAGGAGGAGGAGGAGGAAGAAGAAGAGGAGGAGGAGGAGGAGGAGGAAGAAGAGGAGGAGGAGGAGGAGGAAGAAGAGGAGGAGGAGGAAGAAGAAGAGGAGGAGGAGGAGGAAGAAGAAGAATACGTAATGATAACAATAATACATAATAATAATAATACATAATAATAATAATACATAATAATAATACATAATAATAATAATACATAATAATAATACATAATAATAATAATAGGTAATAATAAATGTTCACCCATGACAGTAACAAGATAAGGGGACATAACATCTGATAAGTGCTGACGTTTGATGAGGGTAAATGAGGGTAGAGCTGATGCCAAAAGATGAGATAAACATCGCCCTCCCTTTGTTTTTGCTGGTATACTAACATTTCTGTCTGTCTATTTGCCTGTCTGTCAAGCTCCCTGTCTATCCGTCTAGCTCTCTGTCTCAGAGAGCCACAAGACTGCGTCATCACTTTTACTCACATCTTCAAGCAGAGTATAGCACTTTGTCTGGGTTTCTTGGGTTATCCTAGGTAATTTATACTATGTATACTTGTATTTATGTGTACCTGTGAGACAGAGATAAAAAGACAGATAGAATGAGGGAGAAAGATAATTAGATAGAATGGAGGAAGGGAAGCAGCATCCGACCCCATTGTTTTGACAGGCGGGAGGGGGGAGTGAGTAATGAGACAGTATGTCATTTTGACAGCTGCTGACTCCTGGTAATTTACACTATGGAGAAGAGAAGGAGGAAGAGTAGGGGGAAAGAGGAAGAGGAGGAAGAGGAAGAGTAGGAGGAGGAATAAGAGGAAGAGGAGTAGGAGGAATAAGAGGAATAAGAGGAAGAGGAAGAGGAAGAGGAGATAGTAGGAGGAAGATTAGGGGAAGAAAGAGGAAGAGAGAGAGTAGGAGGAGGAGTATGAGAAGAGTAGGAGGAAGAGTAGGGGGAAGAGAGGAAGAGTAGGGGGAAGAGGAGGAAGAGGAAGAAGAGGAGGAGGAGGGTCGAACACTAGTACACTGGTACTGGTACACTAACATTTCTGTCTGTCTATTTGTCTGTCTGTCAAGCTCCTATCTGTCTATCCATCTAGCTCTCTGTCTCAGAGAGCCACAAGACTGTGTCATCACTTTTACTCACATCTTCAAGCGGAGTACAGCACTTTGTCTGGATTTCTTGGGTTATACTATGTATACTTGTATTTACTATGTATACAGATAGAAAGAGAGAGACAGATTGAAAGAGATAGTGAGGGAGAAAGTACCATTGTGAGACAGAGATACCGTGACTGGAACGATACTCAGATAAGAAAGACAGAAGCTTACGACAGATTGACTTGGAGATAGAAGTCCAAGGGAGAAACGTCGTCGTAAGCTTCTGTCTTTTATGTGCGGGTTATTTGAGTACCATTGTGTATGACACCATGTTTCAGAGTTCCACAAGCTGCAGAACTAATAGGAATATGTTCAGTGACTGTATATTGGTATATATATTATAGAACAATAATAATAAACAATGTTTTGTATTGTTTGTTTTTGTAAACAAGTTTTGTAAACAATATATTGATAATTATGTTTGTGTGCTTATTGTGTTGTATACAACGAGTGTATATATGTACATTGCACCTTACTTTGGTCTCACAGGCCACATAAGTTATGTGAAAAAATAAAATAGTGAAAAAAACAAAAAACCTTCAAATACAAGTAAACTAAAGTTTACCGGGTGAGCGGCAGTTGCCGCTGTTGCCATACGCGGCTCATTTTCTGCAAACTTCATGCATCCATATATCTGTAAGTATTGATGGTAATTTTTTTTTGTTTATCCTATAATGTTTAGAAAAAAAAACTATTTTTTCATAAGAAAAAAAATTTTTTTTTTTTTTTGAAATTTGGCCGACCCTGAGAACGAGTTTCGGAGAGGGCCTGTCGACCCTCAAAGGGTTAAAGTGCAGGCATTGTACTTCCCATTTCCAGGACTCAAGTCCGACTATATGAAAATAACCGGTTTCCCTGAATCCCTTCACTAAATATTACCCTGCTCACACTCCAACAGATCGTCAGGTCCCAAGTATCATTCGTCTCCATTCACTCCTATCTAACATGCTCATGCACGCTTGCTGGAAGTCCAAGCCCCTCGCCCACAAAACCTCCTTTACCCCCTCTTTCCAACCCTTTCGAGGACGACCCCTACCCCTCTTTCCTTCCCCTATAGATTTATATGCTTTCCATGTCATTCTACTTTGATCCATTCTCTCTAAATGACCAAACCACCTCAACAACCCCTCTTCTGCCCTCTGACTAATGCTTTTATTAACTCCACACCTTCTCCTAATTTCCACACTCCGAATTTTCTGCATAATATTTACACCACACATTGCCCTTAGACAGGACATCTCCACTGCCTCCAACCGTCTCCTCGCTGCTGCATTTACCACCCAAGCTTCACATCCATATAAGAGTGTTGGTACTACTATACTTTCATACATTCCCTTCTTTGCCTCCATAGATAACGTTTTTTGACTCCACATATACCTCAACGCACCATTCACCTTTTTTCCCTCATCAATTCTATGATTAACCTCATCCTTCATAAATCCATCCGCCGACACGTCAACTCCCAAGTATCTGAAAACATTCACTTCTTCCATACTCCTCCTCCCCAATTTGATATCCAATTTTTCTTTATCTAAATCATTTGATACCCTCATCACCTTACTCTTTTCTATGTTCACTTTCAACTTTCTACCTTTACACACATTCTCAAACTCATCCACTAACCTTTGCAATTTTTCTTTAGAATCTCCCATAAGCACAGTATCATCAGCAAAAAGTAACTGTGTCAATTCCCATTTTGAATTTGATTCCCCATAATTTAATCCCACCCCTCTCCCGAACACCCTGGCATATACTTCTTTTACAACCCCATCTATAAATATATTAAACAACTCATTTGTGCTAAATTGTAATCTGTTTACAATAATGTTTTTACCACTGAATATATCATTGCTTAGTTAATCTTAAGTTAATTTTAAGCTGACCATAATGCTCTGCATACAAGGGGCTTTGGCAAGTTGCACTTTAACTAATGTATTCCTTGTACTTCACTGTATCCTGTTCAAATAAATAAATAAATAAATAACCTGTAGGTGGTCTTGTATGATCTGGAGTTGTAGCTTTGCAGTTGGTATGGTTCATTTCACTAGGAAAGAGTGAACTGTTAATTATTACTGTATCAGATAACTTATCTTGCTAGGTTTTGTCATCTTGGTAAGCAAACTATTCAATTGGGTATCCATGTTGATCTTCCAGTCCTTGACTGCATCTTCAACCTTTGTATTTAGGAATGTTATTTGTTCTGTGTGGCTGGCTATGACTGTTTGGAGGGTCTTGCCACACTCTATCATTCCAGCTGATGTTAGCTGTTGTTCAAGGCTGATGATCTTGCTTTCAAGGTGGGCTAACTTAGATTCATGTTTAATTAGTGTTGTACGAAGATTCATATTATCCGTATTTAGGGTGGTGATGTATGACTTAAGTGTGTCAGAATTATTGGTCATATTGGTACTCCATCACAAATCTGGCATCATTGGGACCTGTAGTGTGCCGGATTACTGAGTTTACCAGATTACAGAGTGGTTAGGTTAGAATACACTTAATAAAATTAACCAACTTGACTTACACAAAGTTCATTGAACATCGGCAAAAATCGAACATTTCCGCTACTTTGAGCTCAATTTCAAGGTACTTTTTGTCATGAAAGCAATCAAAATCATGTTTATTTCTGTAATATATCTTCCATTCTATCAAATGAGTCCAAAAAAATGAGAATACAACCATAAAAAACATACAAAAATATACTGCAAAGAGGCGGCTAATGGCTGAGAAGTGAACTCCCTTATTTATCATCCATCTTTTTTATTTTTGTTGTACATTAAGAAGCATCTTTCCATCGTACATTGCCCAAGTTTCAATGAGATAGCCCAACAAACAACTGAGAAAAAAAATATTTACCAAAAATCATATATGGCAAGCCCAAGCCAGGTACTGGAAGTAAATCACTTTGTCGGACTTTTCTGGGTTATCCTAGGTTCTCTATACATACACTGCTATGTATGATAATCTATGTAACTGTATTTGTGTATACCTGAATAAACTTATTTACTTCTAGTCTGTCAACTGAGTACTAGAAACCGCCCATTCACTTACTTCTCCTATACATAAATGACCTTCCAAATGCTTCGCAATTACTCAAACCCACACTATTTGCAGATGACACTACATACGTCTTCTCTCACCCGAGCCCAGTCACGCTAGCCAATACTGTAAATACCGAATTACAGAAAATATCTACCTGGATGAGGACTAACAAACTTACACTAAACATTGACAAAACCTACTTCATTCAGTTTGGTAACAGAGCTACAGATGTCCCTCTTAACATAATGATAAATGGATCACCTATCACAAAACTAACAGAGGGAAAATTCTTAGGAATCCACCTTGATAATAGACTCAAATTTCATACACATATACAACAAATTTCTAAGAAAATTTCCAAGACTGTAGGCATACTATCGAAGATACGGTACTATGTTCCACAGTCAGCCCTCCTGGCCCTATATCACTCTCTTATTTACCCCTATCTCACCTATGGAATTTGTGCATGGGGCTCAACAACAATTAATCATCTCAGACCACTAATTACCCAACAAAAGGCTGCAGTTAGAATGATGATAAATTCTCACTACAGGCAGCACACTCCACCAATATTCAATACACTAAACCTACTCACCATACAAAACATCCATACTTACTACTGCACCTATTACATACATAGAACACTTAACTCTGATATTAACCCTCCCCTCAAACATCTCCTTGCCAACCTCAACAGAACACATGACCATAACACAAGGCACAGATCACTCTTTGATGTTCCTCGTGTCCATCTCACACAATGCAAAAACTCAATGCACATAAAAGGCCCTAAAATCTGGAATTCATTACCTGTAAATATAAAAGAAACACTACCTGTTTATAAATTCAAGTCTCTTCTCAAAGATCACTTACTCACCCAAAACCAAATAAATACTGAACAACTGAACCTTATAAATTGTATATCTTAAATGTTTCTCACAATTATATCACATAAATGTTAAACCTAAAACCGAATCTAACTTTATTATTTTTTAAATACACTACCTAACAGAATACTCCATTCTACTGAATGTACAACAATGCAAGCAACCATATGACCTGTCTTTGTAATACTCACTTGTGCTTTATAGTAATCTGTTTACATTAATGTTTTATCACTGATTTCATCATTGCTTAGTTAATCTTAAGTTAATTTTAAGCCAGCCCGTAATGCTATGCATAGTATAAGTGGCTTTGGCATGCTGCTCTTATCTGTATTTTTTTGTACCTCTGTATGTGTGCTCAAATTGGAAATAAATAAATAAATAAATAAATAAATAAAAATTTCAACTACCCAATAAAGTGGTCAGAAATTGGCAATTTGGTCGATTTCACACAAATTTCAACAGATGCCAATTTCAAAATAGGGTCCAGAATAAACAAAGCAGACATTTCTGGCACTAAAATAACATTTTCTCTGTTCATTAGCCATTTGGAATTTTTATTCACAAAAAAATAGATTTACTGTTATGCAGAATACTGCATTATTGTAATAATTGTATAAATAATGTCAATCCATTCTTGACTCCGTACTGGAATTTAGACTGGCAGGCGGACAGGTATTGGACGGTGACGTCATTTGTTTACTCTTGAGCTTCGCTAAAGAATAGAACATTTTCGCTACTGTGAGCACAATTTCAAGGTACTTTTCGTCATGAAAGCAATCAAAATCATATCTATTTCTGTAATATATCTTTCATTCTATCAAATGAGACTGAAAAAATGAGAATATAACCATAAAAAAACAAAAATATACCGCTAAGCAGCTGCTAATGACTGAGAAATGAACTCCGCTATTTATGGTCTGATTTCTTTCATTTTTGGTGTACGTGAAGAAGTATCTTTCCATCATACATTGCCCAAGTTTGAATAAGATAACCCAACAAACAACTGAGAAAATAATAATATAATAATAATAATAATAATAATAATAATAATAATATCTTTATTTACTACATGTACATGTACAAGGTATACAGGCCTAGCTGACATCAGTGACATACTACTATATAGAAAGCTGCTTGTTATGTAGAGTATTTCAAGAAAATTAGGTTAGTGTCCCAGGATAACACCCAAACTAGTCGGCTAACACCCAGGTACCCATTTACTGATGGGTAAACATAGACAACAGGTGTAAAGAAACACGTCTAATGTTTCTACCCTGGCTGGGAATCGAATATTTACCAAAAATCATATATGGCTAACCCAAGCCAGGTACTAAAAATAAGCCACGTTGACGTTTTTGGGTTATCCTAGATTCTCTAAACATATGCTGCTATGTGTGATAATCTATATAGAGAAAATAACTTTTTTGTTTCAGGTTTATGGTGCAGTACGAGTGTATATCAGTTAGCCCTGTGCTCTACTCCATTTTCTCTAATATAAGCCCCCAAGACAGGGATAGGAGAATGGTATTTGTATACCATATCCTCTTCATACCTCCATCGAACTGCTCAGTATTATGCCAAATATTATTCATTCTGGAATATTTAACATGTTTTATGTTATTTATATTGTTTATTATGTCATATTAGATCAACTGTGATAGGCAAATAAGCTGTAGTTTTGATATTAGCGTAATAATAAAACATATTCTCCTGCTTCATGAGACTGAGTTCATGGCAACCGACAGTGGCTTCAAAACCACCTTATCTTTGATGGATAATGTACTGTGTAGGTACCTTACATAATGAGAAGCATTTCTTTTATTCATTGGAACCATGGCTAGGGCTTAAAGTAAGCAGGTTAAAACAATAAATGGAGAAAAAGAAATTGGAATGACTTATGCAGCAAGTAGCGACACCAAACGGTACCAGCAGGTTGGTGTGGCGACCCTGGAGATTTGAAATTATGCTAGCCAAAATTAGTGCCGAATAACTGAAGGAACCGAATAACTGATTGCCGAATTTGTGATGGAGGACCTGTACTTGGGAGAGTATCAGATGGGTTGAATCCCATGAAGGCATAAGAGTGTGAGGGGTGAGTCGGCCATGCTTGGTGTTGTTGTTGATGCATCGCCTTGGGTGGTGGGTGAGGAGTGTCGGCCATGTTTATGTTATAAAACATAACTACATCATTTGCAAAACATCAATGCAACATTTATAAAACATCAATACATCATTTACAATACATCAATTGAACATTACCCTAGCTTCAGTCATCAAGAGCTTGAAGGTAGCAATATATTTGATGCGAAATTCACCTCCCAACTGCTTATGGTAGTCGGTTTGCAGGTGAGTCTTGAAATCCTGAAAAGAAAAACTTTAGAAATCAGAATTTCAACATAAATATCACCAAAGTGACAAGTTGAGAGAAATTATCTCAAAGATGCAAGATGAGCATAAGATATCTGTAAAATGTGCATAAGATATCTGTAAAATGTGCATAAGATGTAAGATGTGTGTAAGATGTCCATAAGATGTGCGTAAAGTGTGTAAGATTTGAGAAGTTTGTTACTTATTAATTTATCAGCCATTTTCTTATCCACTTGGACAGTAATGTTAACTGTATTCCCTGGAACGCAGGCGAGAGAGATACACAATAATATACACTTGGAAGGTCCTGGAGGGATTGGTACCAAACCTCCACAAGAAAATTACTCCTTATGAAAGCAAAAAACTTGGCAGGAGATGCAACATTTCCCTGATGAAAGGCAGGGGCGCCACGAGTACACTGAGAGGCAACACAATAAGTCTGGGGCCTAAGACTGTTCAATTGCCTCCCAGCATACTAAAGGGGTATTACCAATAGACCCCTGGCTGTCTTCAAGAAGGCACTAGACAGGCACCTAAAGTCAGTACCCGACCAACCGGGCTGTGGTTTGTACGTCAGCTTGCGTGCGGCCAGTAGTAACAGCTTGGTTGGTCAGACCCTGAGCCACCATGAGGCCTGGTCTCAGACCGGGCAGTGGGGGTGTTGATCCCCCAAAACCCTCTCCAGGTAAACTCCAGGTAATAGAAGACAACATTATCCACCTGGACAGCAAGGTTAACTATAGAAGACATCATCATTCATCTGGACAGCAAGGTTAACCCTTTCAGTGTCCGTGCCATAGATCTACGGCTTTACGTTGAGGGTCTAAACTGTAGCTCTACGCCATGAGCTCAGCTCACTCTGATAAGCTGGGAGCGATAAATTTGGACCTAGATTTGAGAGAATACATCTATGTGGTATGTGTGCACCACATAAAACAAATCCTGCAGCACATGGTTCATAATGAGTGAAAAAAAACTGAGACCATAATTTTCGATTAAAACAGCTACTTTGCAGTGTTTTCTTGTATGCTTTTTATAGTTGTATTTGCAATTTCTTGGTCTCATTTGATAGAATGGAAAATATATTACAGAAATAGAGATGATTTTTATTTTGTTTAGTACTGAAAATGGCTTGAAACTGAGCTCAAAGTAGCAGAAATGCTAAATTTCTGCCGATGTTCAAGAGTAAACAAATGACCTCATACGTCTAATACACGCCAGCTGGTGGGTCTAATATATGTTCACAAATGTGGTGATATTATTTATACAATTATTACAATTTTGCTTAACAGTAAATCTTCTATTTTTTGGTTTGAATAAAAATTCATTATGTGAATAAAAAATCAAAATGGAATTCATTAGTAAAGCCTGAAAACATAACTAATGAACAGAAGAAATGTTAGTTTAGTGCCAGGAATGTCTGCATTAATAACAAAAAGGCACAATACCGTGACTGGAACGATACACAAATAACCCGCACATAAAAGAGAAGCTTACGACGACGTTTCGGTCCGACTTGGACCATTGACAAAATCACACTAACAGAGGTGGAGCAGGACGGCTATATATAGGCAGGAAGAGGTGGAGGTAGTAGTAGTAGTACAAGAATTGTATATAATACCGACAGGATGAAATTAAGACACATGCACAACACCCGGGCATCCCCATCGTAGACGTTTCACCATCCAGCCAGCCACTGGATGGCGAAACGTCCACAACAAAGACAACCAGACGCCGCACATGTCTTAATTTCATCAGTAGTTGTAGTAGAAGAAGAAGAGGTAGAGGTAGTGGTAGGGGTAGAAGTGGGAAATAAAGATGACGAGCCAGTCAAATACAAAGGAAGGGGAGCACTGCAAGAGAGCTAGATACCCACAGAGGGAGAGCAAGCGCACAGAGGTGCGTGAAAGGGGAAGTGGTGAAATAAAATAAATGAAGAAGGAACAGAAACACGGGACAGGAGAGAGAAAGACAACCCAGAGGAGAAAAGGAGAGAGGAAAGGGGAAGAGGAAGAAGAAAATGAAGAAGAAGAAGAAAAAGAAAAAATGAGGATTCAGGTTAAGTCACGGGTGTTTTGAAGTTTGGAGCATTTTACAATGTAGTGGGAGAGGAAGGCATCTACAGAGACGAAGCCAGGGCTAAGGTTCATACAAGGAAAGTTGTGTATTAGAGAGGGTTCAACTAGACGGCGACTGTTCGAGTTGGAAGTAGGGAAGACAGTTTTAGCAGAAGACCAGTCAATAGGATGGCTATGATCTCTGACGTGACAGAAAAGAGCATTGTTAGTGTCGGCAAGCCTAACACTATTTTTGTGCTCACTAAGTCTGTCAGAAAGAAATCGACCAGTTTCTCCGAAGTATTGAAGAGGACAGGAGGAGCAAGAAATAGAGTAGACACCAGGAACATCTGTAGAGGGAGGAGAGGTATGAACGAGATTAGTGCGAAGAGTGTTAATCTGGCGGAAGGTAAGCTTGATGTCTAAGGGACGGAAAGAATTGTTGAGATTAGAATGACCGGAAATGTAGGGAAGGCAGAGGATAGAAGAGTTCCCATGGGTAGAGAGTTTGGGAGAGAAGAAATTGCGTTTAGCACGTGAGAGGGCAGAGTCTATGAAATGGGAAGGGTAGCCAAGATGGGCGAACGAATTATGAAGAGTGGAAATTTCTGCTGGAAGGAACTGAGGATCACAGATGCGGAGGGCACGGAGAAAGAGGGAGATAAGAACACTTTTCTTGACAGGGGAAGCATGATAGGAAAAGTAGTGAATGTACATGCCACTGTGCATAGGTTTACAGTAAACGGAAAAGGAAAAACCTGTATCTGAGCGGTGGACATGGACATCAAGGAAAGGAAGTAAGGAATTAGATTCCCATTCAGCTTTAAACTTAATGGAAGGGGCAAGATTATTAAGAGCTTCAAGAAAAGGTTGGAAGAGACTGGAGTCATGAGGCCACAGAGCAAAGATGTCATCCACATAGCGGAGCCAGAGTGAAGGTTGCACATCGAGGGTAGGAAGAAGAACAGTCTCGAAGTATTCCATGTAAAGATTAGCAAGGACAGGAGAGAGAGGAGAGCCCATAGCGACACCGAAGGTTTGAGAATAATATTTCCCTTGGATGGAAAAGGAGTTAGAGTCCACACAGAGGCGGATCAGATCAGGAAAGACATCAGTGGGGATAGGGAGATGAAGAAACCCTTCATGGGCCTTCTCTCTAAGGAAATCAAGGACATCATCAAGAGGGACATTGGTGAAGAGGGACTCAACGTCAAGACTAAGCATCTTACAGGTTGGGAGAGAGCAAACCCGTTCAATGAAGTCTTGAGAGTGACGGAGGTGGGCAGGAGAAAAAGTACCAAGAAAGGGAGTGAGGGTTTTGGCCAGCCAAGAAGCAAGAGAATAAGAGACAGAACCTCTAGAGGATATGATAGGACGAAGAGGAATATCAGGTTCATGAGTTTTGGGAAGGCCATAGAAATAGGGAAGAGAGGGACAGTTCCTTCCAGCAGAAATTTCCACTCTTCATAATTCGTTCTCCCGTCTTGGCTACCCTTCCCATTTCATAGACTCTGCCCTCTCACGTGCTAAACGCAATTTCTTCTCACCCAAACTCTCTACTCATGGGAACTTTTCTATCCTCTGCCTTCCCTACATTTCCGGTCTTTCTAATCTCAACAATTCTCTCCGTCCCTTAGACATCAAGCTTACCTTCCGCCAGATTAACACTCTTCGCACTAATCTCGTTCATACCTCTCCTCCCTCTACAGATGTTCCTGGTGTCTACTCTATTTCTTGCTCCTCCTGTCCTCTTCAATACTTCGGAGAAACTGGTCGATCTCTTTCTGACAGACTTAGTGAGCACAAAAATAGTGTTAGGCTTGCCGACACTAACAATGCTCTTTTCTGTCACGTCAGAGATCATAGCCATCCTATTGACTGGTCTTCTGCTAAAACTGTCTTCCCTACTTCCAACTCGAACAGTCGCCGTCTAGTTGAATCCTCTCTAATACACAACTTTCCTTGTATGAACCTTAGCCCTGGCTTCGTCTCTGTAGATGACTTCCTCTCCCACTACATTGTAAAATGCTCCAAACTTCAAAACACCCGTGACTTAACCTGAATCCTCATTTTTTCTTTTTCTTCTTCTTCTTCTTTTTCTTCTTCTTCTTCTTTTTCTTCTTCCTCTTCCCCTTTCCTCTCTCCTTTTCTCCTCTGGGTTGTCTTTCTCTCTCCTGTCCCGTGTTTCTGTTCCTTCTTCATTTATTTTATTTCACCACTTCCCCTTTCACGCACCTCTGTGCGCTTGCTCTCCCTCTGTGGGTATCTAGCTCTCTTGCAGTGCTCCCCTTCCTTTGTATATGACTAGCTCGTCATCCTTATTTCCCACTTCTACCCCTACCACTACCTCTACCTCTTCTTCTTCTACTACAACTACTGATGAAATTAAGACACATGTGCGGCATCTGGTTGTCTTTGTTGTGGATGTTTCGCCATCCAGTGGCTGGCTGGATGGCGAAACGTCTACGATGGGGATGCCCGGGTGTTGTGCATGTGTCTTAATTTCATCCTGTCGGTATTATATACAATTCTTGTACTACTACTACTACTACTACCTCCACCTCTTCCTGCCTATATATAGCCGTCCTGCTCCACCTCTGTTAGTGTGACTTTGTCAATGGTCCAAGTTGGACCGAAACGTCGTCGTAAGCTTCTCTCTTTTATGTGCGGGCTATTTGTGTAATGTCTGCATTGTTTATTCTGGACCCTATTTTGAAATTGGAATATTTTGAACTTTGCATTAACCCTTTTCAGGGTTGGTGCCGTACCAGTATGGCTTGCACGCCAGGGTTGGTGCCATACTAGTACGCATAAATTCTAGCACCTTCAAATCTAGTGAGAGAAAGCTGGTAGGCCTACATATGAAAGAATGGGTCTATGTGGTCAGTGTGCACAGTATAAAAAAAATTCTGCAGCACAGAGTGCATGAGAAAAAAAAACCTCTGACCACGTTTTTGCTTTAAAACAGTGACTTTGCACTGTATTTTCGTATGGTATTTATGGTTGTATTCTAGTTTTCCTGGTCGCATTTTATAGAATGGAAGACATATTACAGAAATTGAGATGATTTTGATTGGTTTCACAATGAAAAGTACCTTGAAACTGAGTTCAAAGTAGCAGAAATGTTCGATTTTTGCCAAAGTTCAAAAGTAAACAAATCATGCCACACGTCCAATACATGTCAACTGGTGAGTCTAATATTCTTTCACAAGTGTGCTGATATTATTTATACCATTTCTACACTAATGCAGTAGTCTGCATAACAGTAAATCTTCTATTTTTTGTGAGAATAAAAATTCAAAGTGGAAAGCAAAAGAAATATTAGAGAGGCTGGGGGACATGACTAATGAATAGAAAAATTTTTATTTTAGTACCAGGAATGCTTGTCTTGTTTATGCTGGACCCTATTTGGAAATTGGCATCTTTCGAAATTTGTGTGAAATTGGCAAAGTTGCCAATTTCTGACCACGTTATTGGATAGTTGAAATCGGTAAATGGGTGGTTTCTTGTACTCATTCTATAGAAAAAAATGGAGTTCTAGCAAAATAGTTATGATTTTTGTTGACTGGTACATTGGAATTGGCCGAAAATAGGGCTGAAAGTGGGCAAAATCGCTGATGCGTAAACATCGTCACGACCACTAACTTCGCGAGAGCATAATTCTGTAAGTTTTTCATCAAATTTCATACTTTTGGTGTCATTATGATCGGGAAAAGATTCTCTATCATTTCATAAGAATTTTTTTTTTCGAAAAATTTCCGACCCAGAGAACAAGTTTAGGAGAGGGCCTGCCGACCCTGAAAGTATTAAACTGGCCAAATTACCAATTTCCAATCACTTTATTTTGTAGTTGAAACAGTTAACTGGGCAATTTCTTGTGCTCAGTCGATAGAATAGAAGTAATACTAGTGAAATAGCTAAGAATTTGGTCAACTGGAATAATGTAATTGGCCTAAAACGGGAGTCAAAGTCGGCAAAATCGCCGATGTGTAAATATCGCTGACACATCAAAATTTGTGAGAGCATAATTTCGCCAATTTTCCATCAAATTTTGTACTTTTTGTTTTATTACCTTCAGAAAAAGATTCTCTACCATTTCATAAGAAAAAATAAAATTATTTTTTGAAAATTCTTGGACCCTGGTGCACACTTTGAAATTGGCCTCTGGACCCTGAAAGGGTTAACTATAGAAGACATTATCATCCACCAGAGTTTGTAGTACTCAATTCTAGCTATTATTTCTTCAAGTTTTCCATAAGAGTAATTAAAATTTGTTCTCACTGAACAGCAATGTTAATTATAGAAGATAACAATATCCACTTGGACAGCAATGCCAACTAAACCAAATGTACAGAATTTTGGTCACTGTACGATCCAAGAAATGCATCCCCATAATGCATTACCCTAAGTCCCTGTATGTCAATGTACACAAAAAGATTAGTTAGGAGTTCAGCATAAGTTACAATGCAGTTAACTGTTAATATTGAAGATCTTCAGCCAATCAGATTTGTTATCACAAGTTATCACATGGACACTAACATTCACAAGTTTTCACAATACAGTGGACCCCCGGTTAACGATATTTTTTCATTCCAGAAGTATGTTCAGGTGCCAGTACTGACCGAATTTGTTCCCATAAGGAATACTGTGAAGTATACCAAATACCTACAAAAACCTCTCACATTGATAAACATCTACAGAGTTCCACAGTCAAACATTAGCCAATTTAGTCAAAACCTAGGAAGTATGATAACTGATGCACGCATGAACAAAGATCACTTACTACTCTCAGGTGACTTCAATATAAATCTCCTGCAAGACCAGGACCCACACGTTACTGAATTCACAAACACAATGAGTAACTGTATGTTGCTACCAACAGTAACAAAACCTACAAGAGTTACAGAGACTAGTGTTTCCCTACTTGACCACATCTGGACCAACACCATATCCCCTTTAAAATCAGGCATAATTACAGATAATACCACAGACCACTACCCTACTTTCCTCATAACAACTCTTGGTAAATTACCCCAAGACACTACTAAAGTCACCTTCAGACTTCACAATGAGGCAGCCATTAATAACTTCACAACAGCATTAGCAAACATTGATTGGCACACTGAGCTAGAAATCAATACAGATATTGACGAATGTATTAATAATTTTCTAAAAAAGACTCAATACCTCTATAACAAGCACTGCCCTAAAAAAACTAAGCAGATGACAGCTAAGAGACTGAACAGTCCCTGGCTAACACCCAGCATTCTCAAATCCATAAATACAAAACACCAATATGAAAAACAGTACAGAATGGGTCACATAACCAGAGACCAAACAAAACGTTACTCGTCAATCCTAACCAGCCTGATAAGAAGGGCAAAAAAATTGTATTATGAGAACAGATTATCCAACTTACGAGGTGATATAAAAAAGACCTGGAAAACCCTATCAGAAATTCTGGGAACAAAAAAGATATCACGAAATAGCGAAATAAAATTAGCAAAATCAGATGAACCCCAACTCCCACCAACAGAAACAGCAAACAGACTCAATGATTTCTTCTCCACTATAGGACAAAACCTTGCCAATAAAATCCCAAGCTCAGATACCCCACCAAATGACTACCTCACCGGCAACTACCCGAACACACTGTTCCTAGCTCCGACTAACCCATACGAAGTCTCCCTTATTATCAACGCACTAAAAAACAAGGCAGGAGATTTAAATACCTTACCACCCTTTATATACAAAAAAGTGTCACAAGTGCTATCACCAATCATTGCAACACTCTTTAACAAATCCATTGAATCCTCCACCTTCCCTACAGTACTCAAAATAGCAAGGGTCACCCCGATCCACAAAGGAGGAGACCAAACAGAGTTGAATAACTATAGGCCAATATCCAACTTACACCCTCTCTCAAAAATCTTCGAAAAATTAATTCATAAACGAATCTACTCCTACCTTATCTCCCAAAACATACTCAACCCCTGCCAATTTGGATTCAGGCCTAATAAAAATACTAATGATGCTATTATACACATGCTAGAACATATATACACTGCAATAGAGAAAAAAGAAGTCCCACTGGGGATCTTCATTGACTTACGTAAAGCTTTTGATACAGTTGACCATGACTTGCTCCACGTAAAATTATCACACTATGGTATAAGAGGGCACTCCCTCAACTACCTCAAGTCATACCTCAGCAACAGAAGCCAATATGTGTACGCAAATGGGGCAAACTCTTCTGCACAACCAATTACAGTTGGTGTCCCACAGGGAAGTGTCCTTGGCCCTCTTCTCTTTCTCCTATACATAAATGACCTACCAAATGCTTCTCAATTACTCAAACCCACACTATTTGCTGATGACACAACATACGTCTTCTCCCACCCGAGCCCAGTCACGCTAGCCAATACTGTAAATACCGAATTACAGAAAATATCTACCTGGATGAGTACTAACAAACTTACACTAAACATTGACAAAACCTACTTCATTCAGTTTGGTAACAGAGCTACAGATGTCCCTCTTAACATAATGATAAACGGATCACCTATCACAAAGCTAACAGAGGGAAAATTCTTAGGAATCCACCTTGATAATAGACTCAAATTTCATACACATATACAACAAATTTCTAAGAAAATTTCCAAGACTGTAGGCATACTATCGAAGATACGGTACTATGCTCCACAGTCAGCCCTCCTGGCCCTATATCACTCTCTTATTTACCCCTATCTCACCTATGGAATTTGTGCATGGGGCTCAACAACAAGTAACCATCTCAGACCACTAATTACCCAACAAAAGGCTGCAGTTAGAATGATAACAAATTCTCACTACAGGCAGCACACTCCACCAATATTCAATACACTCAACCTACTCACCATACAAAACATCCATACTTATTACTGCACCTATTACATACATAGAACACTCAACTCTGATATTAACCCTCCCCTCAAACATCTCCTTGCCAACCTCAACAGAACACATGACCATAACACAAGGCACAGATCACTCTTTGATATTCCTCGTGTCCATCTCACGCTATGCAAAAACTCAATGCACATAAAAGGCCCTAAAATCTGGAATTCATTACCTGTTAATATAAAAGAAACACTACCTGTTTATAAATTCAAGTCTCTTCTCAAAGATCACTTACTCACCCAAAACCAAATAAATACTGAATAACTGAACCTTATAAATTGTATATCTTAAATGTTTCTCACAATTATATCACATAAATGTTAAACCTAAAACCCAATCTAACTTTATTATTTTTTAAATTCACTACCTAACAGAATACTCCATTCTACTGAATTTACAACAATGCATGCAACCATATGACCTGTCTTTGTAATACTCACTTGTGCTTTATAGTAATCAGTTTACATTAATGTTTTTCACTGATTTCATCATTGCTTAGTTAATCTTAAGTTAATTTTAAGCCAGCCCGTAATGCTATGCATAGTATAAGTGGCTTTGGCATGCTGCTCTTATCTGTATTTTTTTTTTGTACCTCTGTAAGTGTGCTCAAATTATAAATAAATAAATAAATAAAAGTAGATTAGTCCATTTCAGACCCCCTAACATACACGTACAAACGCACTTACATAAATACACTTACATAATTGGTCGCATTGGGAGGTGATCGTTAAGCGGGAGTCCACTGTACCTTTGACAACAAGTTTCGAGAGTCTTGCTACTCTCAGAGCCCGGCCAAGGGCTAGGCTCATCTGGTGCCAGCCTGGACAACCAGGCTGTTGCTGGAGGCCTGGTTGATCTGGTACCTGGAGTTTACATGGAGAGGGTTTCGGGGGTCAATGCCCCTGTGGCCCGGTCTGAGACCAGGCCTCATGGTGGATCAGGCTGTTACTGCTGGCCGCACACAAGCTGTTGTACGAACCACAGCCCGGATGGTCAGGTACTGACCAACCGGGCTGTCCAGTGCCTTCTTGAAGACAGTCAGGGGTCTATTGGTAATCCCCCTTATGTATGCTGAGAGGCAATTGAACAGTCTTGGGCCCCGGACATTTATTGTGTTGTCTCTCGGTGTACTCATGGCACCCCTTCTTTTCATCGTGGGAATGTTGCATCACCTGCCAAGTCTTTTGCTTTCATAAGGAGTGATTTTCGTGTGCAGGTTTGGTACCAATCCATCCAGGACCTTCCAAGTGTATATTATCACGAATCTCTCTTGCCTGCATTCGAGGGAATATAGATCAAGGACCTTCAACTGTTCCCAGTAGTTTAGGTGCCTTATCGCACTTATGTGTGCCGTGAAAGCTCTTTGTACACTCTCCAGGTCTGCAATGTCGCCAGCCTTGAAGGAGGCCTTTAGTGTACAGCAGTATTCTAGCCTAGAGAGCACAAGCGATTTGAAGAGAATCATCATGGGCTTGGCGTCCCTAGTTTTGAAGGTTCTCGTTATCCATTCTATCATTTTCCTAGCAGATGAGGTAGGTACATTGTTGTGGTCTTTGAAGGCAAGATCCTCTGACATTATCACTCCCAGATCCTTCACATTACTTTTCCGCTCTATTGTATGGTTAGAATTTGTGGTATACCCTGACACATTTTTAATTTCTTCAAGTTTTCCATATCTAAGTAGTTGAAATTTCTCCTTGTTGAACTTCATATTGTTTTGAGTGGCCCATTTGAAGATTTGGTTGATGTCCGCTTGGAATCTCGCAGTGTCTTCTATGGAGGTCACTGCCATGGTGATCCGGGTGTCATCCGCAAAGGAAGACACGGAGCTATGGCTTACGTCTCTGTCAGAAATGAGGATGAGGAAAAGAATGGGAGCGAGCACTGTGCCTTGTGGAACAGAGCTTTTTACCATGGCTGCCTGGGACTTTACTCTGTTTACTATTACTCTTTGTGTTCTATTTGTCAGGAAGTTGTAGATCCATCTACCAACTTTTCCTGTTATTCCTTCATCCTGCATTTTGTGTGCTATTACACCATGGTCACAATTGTCGAAAGCTGTTGCAAAGTCTGCGTATACTATATCTGTATTTTGTTTATCCTCTACAGTGTCCAGGACCTTGTCATAGTGGTCCAGTAACTGGGACAGGCAGGAGCGACTTGCTCTAAACCCATGTTGCCCTGGGTTGTGTAACCGATGGGTATCTAGGTGGTTGGCTATCTTGTTTCTTAGAACCCTCTCAAAGATTTTTATGATATGGGATGTTAGTGCTATTGGTCTGTAGTTCTTTGCAACTGCTTTACTGCCACCTTTGTAGAGTGGGGCTGTCTGTTGTTTAGTGTGTGTGGGATGACCCCTGTGTCCATGCTCCCTCTCCATAAAATGCTGAAGGCACACGATAGGGACTTCTTGCAGTTATTTATTTATTTATATATTTAGTTTGTCTTTGCAAATAGTACATTGAGATTTTGTATTTACAATAGTGGGTTGCAATGCAAAGAGAGCCTCTATTATGCCTAGGCATTATGGGCCGACTTAACATTATTGGCTTACAGACTACTACTTAACACTAAGGATTGTATCATAGTTGTACAGTAGGACTGTAATTATTTCATAGTTGTACAGTAGATTATTAATTATAAGTGAATCTAATTTGTATAAGACAAAAGATATATTCGTATATTCAAAAATGCTTTTTTTGAAAACAATGATTCAACATAGAGTTCCACGAGTCTGGGTCTGGGGCAGAGTGCATGGGCATGATATTAATTGCCTCTTCAAAATCTTGTGGAGTTATAATAATATCTGAGAGATTTGGGATGACCAGATTTTGGGTTTCGTTCATAAAGAATTCATTTGGATTGTCGACCCTGAGAGTGGGCAGTGGATCGCTGAACACTATGTCGTATTGGGACTTTAACCCTTTGAGGGTCGACAGGCCCTCTCCGAAACTCGTTCTCAGGGTCGGCCAAATTTCAAAAAAAAAAAAAAATTATTTTTTCTTATGAAAAAATAGTTTTTTTTTTTCTAAACATTATAGGATAAACAAAAAAATTTTACCATCAATACTTACGGAGATATGGATGCATGAAGTTTGCAGAAAATGAGCCGCGTATGGCAACAGCGGCGACTGCCGCTCACCCGGTAAACTTTGATTTACTTGTATTTGAAGGTTTGTTGTTTTTTTCACTATTTTATTTTTTCACATAACTTATGTGGCCTATGAGACCAAAGTAAGGTGCAATGTACATATATACACTCGTTGTATACAACACAATAAGCACACAAACATAATTATCAATATATTGTTTACAAAACTTGTTTACAAAAACAAACAATACAAAACATTGTTTATTATTATTGTTCTATAATATATATACCAATATACAGTCACTGAACATATTCCTATTAGTTCTGCAGCTTGTGGAACTCTGAAACATGGTGTCATACACAATGGTGTTTTATCTTTCTCCCTCATTCTATCTCTTTCAATCTGTCTCTCTCTTTCGATCTGTCTGTCTATCTCTGTCTCACAGGTACACATAAATACAAGTATACATAGTATAAATTACCTAGGATAACCCAAGAAATCCAGACAAAGTGCTATACTCTGCTTGAAGATGTGAGTAAAAGTGATGACACAGTCTTGTGGCTCTCTGAGACAGAGAGCTAGACGGATAGACAGATAGACAGGGAGCTTGACAGACAGACAAATAGACAGACAGAAATGTTAGTGTACCAGTACCAGTGTACTAGTGTTCCACCCTCCTCCTCGTCTTCTTCCTCTTCCTCCTCTTCCCCCTACTCTTCCTCCTCTTCCCCCTACTCTTCCTCATACTCTTCCTCTTCCTCCTCTTCCTCTTCCTCCTACTCTTCCTCTTCCTCCTCCTCCTCTTCTTCCTCTTCCTCCTACTCTTCCTCCTCCTCCTCCTCCTCTTCTTCCTCTTCTTCCTCTTCCTCCTCTTCCCCCTAATCTTCCTCCTACTATTCCTCTTCCTCCTCCTCTTCCTCTTATTCCTCTTCCTCCTCCTCCTCTTCTTCCTCCTTCTCCTTCTCCTCCTCGTCCATAGTGTAAATTACAAGGAGTCGGCAGCTGTCAAAGTGACATATTGGCTCATTACTCTTTCCCCCTCCGGCCTGTCAAAACAATGGGGTCGGATGCTGCTTCCCCTCCTCCATTCTATCTAATTATCTTTCTCCCTCATTCTATCTGTCTGTCTATCTCTGTCTCACAGGTACACATAAATACAAGTATACATAGTATAAATTACCTAGGATAACCCAAGAAATCCAGACAAAGTGCTATACTCTGCTTGAAGATGTGAGTAAAAGTGATGACGCAGTCTTGTGGCTCTCTGAGACAGAGAGCTAGATGGATAGACAGGGAGCTTGACAGACAGGCAAATAGACAGACAGAAATGTTAGTATACCAGCAAAAACAAAGGGAGGGCGATGTTCATCTCATCTTTTGGCATCAGCTCTACCCTCATTTACCCTCATCAAACGTCAGCACTTATCAGATGTTATCTCCCCTTATCTTGTTACTGTCATGGGTGAACATTTATTATTACATATTATTATTATTACCTATTATTATTATTATTATTATTATTATTATTATTATTATTATGTATTATTATTATTATGTATTATTATTATTATGTATTATTATTATGTATTATTGTTATCATTACGTATTCTTCTTCTTCCTCCTCCTCTTCTTCCTCCTCCTCCTCCTCCTCTTCCTCCTCCTCCTCTTCCTCCTCCTCCTCCTCCTCCTCCTCCTCCTCCTCTTCTTCCTCCTCCTCCTCTTCTTCCTCCTCCTCTTCTTCTTCCTCCTCCTCCTCCTCCTCTTGCCTCCTCCTCCTCTTGCCTCCTCCTCCTCTTGCCTCCTCCTCCTCTTGCCTCCTCCTCCTCTGCCTCCTCCTCCTCTGCCTCCTCCTCCTCCTCCTCCATTCTTGGAACAAGTTTGAAGAGCTTGTAGTTCATAATCACTATCATTATCATCACCAATGCTCACATCTGAGTCTGGGATTTTGGAAAATAGGAGTTTCCTCTTTGATTCTGGTACAACTGAACGACGGCCCAGCACCAGAGGTGGAAGGCTGTGGGTTGTCTGGGTTTTCCTCACTATTACTCATATTATGGTCATTAGTTTCGGTCAAAACCTCACCAGAACCTTGAAACTCATCTTCACTGTCACTTCCATCTGTATTAGAACTGTCACTGGGGAACAAAAGTGTCCCAATTCGCCGAGGAGTGAGGAACTTCTTACCGCAGGGCATGGTGGAAATTGTGTACTATGATGGCATTCCCACAATGCACCACTGGGTCCCAGATTTTTTTCCTACTGCGCACACCCACCACACAGACCCATTCTCTCACATCTAGGCTTATCAGCCTTTTCCTGCGAGATTTGAGGCCGCTAGAATTTATGCGTACTAGTACGTCAAAAACCCCTACGCGTAAGCGTAAGACGTACTAGTACGACCAAAACCCTCAAAGGGTTAATATCTCACTCATTTCTTGGCTGTCATCTGTGTATGTCCCATCCCACCTAAGCAGGGGCCCAATACTGGATGTTGTTTTTCTCTTAGATTTGGCATAAGAGAAGAAGTATTTTGGGTTTTTTCAATTTCCTTTATGGCTTTTAGTTCTTCCTGTGATTCTTGTCTCCTATAAGATTCCTTCAGCTTAAGTTCGATATTTACAATTTCACTGACTAGTGCTTCCCTTCGTATTTCAGATATACTGACCCCACTCAGCAGCTCTGTGACTCTTCGCCTTCGTCTGTATAGGGAACGTCTCTCTCTAGTTTACATCTTTTTCTTTTTCTAAATGGAATGTGTCTTGAGCAGATCTCAAGAACCACACAATTCATTTTTTCAAGGCAGATGTTTGGGTCTGTGTTGTTTAGGGTATCTTCCTAACTTGTTTTATTTAGGACATGGTTTACTTGATCCCATTGTATGTTTTTGTTATTAAAATTGAATTTCGTGAAGAGACCTTCATGACTGGTCACATTTTGCGGATCCAGAGCCATGTGCATACACGTCTGTACCTCTATTATGTTGTGATCTGAGTGAATTGTCTTTGATACAGTTATGTTATGTATCAGATCGTCATTGTTAGTGAAGATGAGGTCCAGCGCATTTTCTAGTCTTGTAGGCTCTACTATTAAGGTGAATTTGTTGCAGAGATTTAATAGTTCGTGTGTGTGTGAATTTTCATCTGAGCTGCCTCCCGGGGTGATCTCTGCTAAAACATTGTTTGCTATACTCCTCCATTTTAGGTGTCTCAGGTTGAAATCTCCTAGCAGTAAGATGTTTGGGGCAGAAGTTGGGAGATTTTCCAGACAGTGGTCAATTTTCTCAAGCTGCTCCAGGAATTGCTGGGAAGTTGCATCTGGAGGCTTGTATACTACCACAATGACAAGGTTTTGGTTTTCGATCTTTATCGCCAAAACTTCAGCTACATCATTTGAGATGTTTAGTAGTACTGTGACATACAGGCCCCCCCCCCCCCCCCCGGTGCCTCTTTAGTCTGTCGCATCAGAATAAGTTATAACCTGGGATCCATATTTCGTTGTCATAATGATCCTTTATGTGGGTCTCTGTGAATGCTGCAAACATTGCATTTGACTCCGTGAGCAGACCAGTGATGTAAGGAATTTTGTTGTTTTTTGACGGCTTTAGACCCTGTATGTTTGCAAAGACAAATGTCGTATTGGTGGAATTTAGGGGAGTTTTATTAGCTGGCTCTAATATCTGTTGTTCTGGGGTAGAGGCCAATGTATGTGCCTCTCCTCCAGAAATGTTTTCAGGTGGTGTAGGATTACTGTCATTTCTTGCCAGTCTTTTTTTCCTTCTGGCACTAAATAACCTCTGTCCCTGGAGAGGTTGTGGCTCCTCTCCATAGTCTGACTGGTTTGTGTCTTCTAGTCCCCTTTAGATGATGTGCCTGGCAGTATGCATTGTAACATTTTCTTTCGTGGATTGATGAGTGACATTTCTGGGTGAAATAAATTGCAAGAAGCGAAGTTGCACTCTCCTGTTGTCATGTGGGTGCAGCATTTTTTGGGATGGTCAAAGGTGCATGTCCCACCTGTTTTACCAGATATACCGTTCCTGCAAATACCCAAGGCACAGTATTTACATAGATTGCACTTCTGTTTGCTAGGATTTATTTTAGCTGTGTTCACTGCTGGTGCATTTATTTTTCCTGTTTCCTCAATATCTTTTACCCCTGTATGGACATCAATGCTTCCATCTCCAGCAGTATCTCTATTTTGAACCTCTGTAGACTGAATAAGGTTGTCTTCAGTGTCCTCCAGGACAACACTAGTACCCTCATGAGCTCTATCTTCTAAGACATCAGTAGGACCCTCAGAAACGCTCTCCTCCAGGACAACACTAGCACTCTCAGTACTGTCCAAGACAGCCCCGTCCCTACCACCCACCTTTTTTTCCCAGCTGTCCTACCATGCTGACATGTCTTTCAAGAATGATGTTTTATTGGTGTTCTTGTCTTTTAATATAGATGTCATTACCTCATACAGGTATATCTCATTTGGGCAGACTCAAAAAATCTCTGAGTTTATGTCAAGTGTGGTCACTAGTTTAAAATCCTTGCATATAATATGGGACCACTGACCACACAGTTGGCAAGCAATCCAGGCCTATCTTCATCCCTTACCCTTTCTGCAGACTACACAGATCTTCATGGTAGTGGTCATCTTAAAATACTGGACAACTCTCCTAGCTAGCTTGTCTATAATTCCCCGATGTATTTAATTTTTTGTAACGGTTCTACCGATTTGGCTTTATTTCCAACAAAACCATTTGAATCCACTCAAATCCGGCTTTATTTCCACAAAAAGCGTTTGAATCCGCCTGAATCCAGCAAAATCCGTTTGAATCCTCCCAAATCCAGCGAAACTGGAAAAATCCAGTTAGTGTATAACTGCATATCTTTTTTTTTTTTTTTTTAATAAGCACCTTAACAGTAGATCTGTTTATCTGTACTGTAACTTTGTTGTAGTTACTGTTTGAGTGTTTGATAGGGTGCATAGAGCCCTGTCAGTTAGTGAAACCAGTCAGAGGATACATTGTTTTCAATGAATCCGTTTGAATCCGGTCGTTAGATGAATCCGGGCAGATCCGGATTAGCTCACTGGGTGATTTTGGACTAGCTCATAAAAGGACTACTGGAAAAAAAAAAATTAAACAGTAATACAGTGGACCCTCAACCAGCGATATTAATCCGTTCATTGTTAATTGAAATAATCGTTATTCAAGTTAATTTTCCCCATAAGAAATAATGGAAATCAAATTAATCCGTGCAAGACACCCCAAAGTATTGAAAAAAAAAAATTTTACCACATGAAATATTAATTTTAATACACACAAACTGAAGAAGACATGCACAGTTACATGACACTTACCTTTATTGAACATCTGGTGATGATTGATGGGATGGGAGGAGGGGAGACCGTTGATCTTCTTAGTGTTTAGAAGGGCAATCCCCTTCCATTAGCACTTGAGGTAGCAAGTCTTTTTCTGGGGTTACTTCCCTTGTTCTTTTAATGCCACTAGGACCAGCTTCAGAGTCACTGGACTTCTGTCGCACAACATATCTGTCCATAGATACCTGAACCTCTCGTTCCTTCATGACTTTCCTAAAGTGGTTCACAACATTGTCAGTGTACAGGTTGCCAACACGGCTTGCAGTAGCTGTGTCAGGGTGATTTTCATCAAAAAAGGTTTGCACTTCAAGCCACTTTACACACATTTCCTTAATCTTAGAAGTAGGCAACTTCTTCAATTTCTCTCTCCCCTCCTCCGAAGCAGTTTCCTCAGGTCTGCCCTCTTGCTGTTCAAGATGATCTAGCAACTCATCAGTGGTTAGTTCTTCATTGTCCTCCTCCACCAGCTCTTCCACATCCTCCCCACTAACCTCCAACCCCAAGGACTTCCCCAATGCCACAATGGATTCCTCAACTGGCATAGGATTCTCAGGGTTAGCCTCAAACCCTTCACAATCCCTTTTGTCTATACATTCTGGCCACAGTTTTTTCCAAGCAGAGTTCAAGGTCCTCTTAGTCACTTCCTCCCTATAATGTTTACACAATTGAGGATGGTAAAATGATCTTTCCAAAACTCTCTTAGAGTCAGTTGAGTTTCTGAAATCACTACAAAGCACCTTTCAAACATAGCTTTTGTGTACAGTTTCTTGAAGTTGGAAATGACCTGCTGGTCCATGGGCTGCAGGAGAGGAGTGGTATTAGGAGGCAAAAACTTCACCTTAATGAAGCTCATGTCCCTAGAAAGCCGCTCTGCCAAGTCTGAAGGATGACCAGGAGCATTGTCTAATACCAGGAGGCACTTAAGGTCTAATTTCTTTTCAATTAGGTAATTTTTCACAGTGGGGGAAAATGCATGGTGTAACCAGTCATAGAAAAAGTCCCTAGTGACCCATGCCTTACTGTTTGCCCTCCACAGCACACACAAATTAGCCTTGACGACATTGTTTTTCCTGAACACTCTGGGAGTTTCAGAGTGATACACCAATAAAGGCTTCACTTTGTAATCACCACTAGCACTGGCACACATCAACAGAGTAAGCCTGTCTTTCATGGGCTTATCTCCTGGGAGTGCCTTTTCCTCCTGAGTAATGTAGGTCCTGCTTGGCATTTTCTTCCAAAACAGGCCTGTTTCGTCACAATTAAACACTTGTTCAGGTTTCAGTCCTTCACTGTCTATGTACTCCTTGAATTCCTTCACATATTTTTCAGCCGCTTTGTGGTCCGAACTGGCAGCCTCACCATGCCTTATCACACTATGAATGCCACTACGCTTCTTAAATCTCTCAAACCAACCTTTGCTGGCCTTAAATTCACTCACATCACTAGTTGCTGGCATTTTTTAATTAAATCGTCATGCAACTTCCTAGCCTTTTCACATATGATCGCTTGAGAGATGTTATCTCCTGCTATCTGTTTTTCGTTTATCCACACCAATAAGAGTCTCTCAACATCTTCTACCGCTTGCGATCTTAGTTTTGAAAACATAGTTGCACCTTTGGCAAGAACAGCTTCCTTGATTGCCGTTTTCTTGCCCACAATAGTAGCGATGGTTGATTGGGGTTTATTATACAACCTGACCAGCTCAGAGACACACACTCCACTTTCATACTTAGCAATGATCTCTTTCTTCATCTCCATAGTAATTCTCACCCTTTTTACTGTAGGGTTGGCGCTAGAAGCTTTCTTGGGGCCCATGGTGACTTATTTTGCAGGTGCAATCACTACAAAGGCTGTGATAATATGAAATGTTCCAGTTGTGTGTTTGGAAGCGACCACGGTGGCTGGCTTGTAAACACTGGCACCCACGGGACAAGTGAGGTACGCTCAGGCCAAAGTGGACGAGTCTCGTACAGATCGAATAGCGCTGGTCGGGATTTTAAGCGCTAGTCGAGGCAAAATTTTTGCGTTAAGATGTATCGCTAGTCAGATTTATCGTTAATCAATGCCATCGCTGGTTGAGGGTCCACTGTATATGTTCAGTTTGATACAAAAAGTATAAGTTGCATGTTTGGGCATCGATGGCTTCAATATATGGAGATTACTGGAAGAATAATAATTTTCGTTGTGTATATTGCGACCGCTGCTAACTACAGGTTTACCACACACACACTGTATACGTCACTCCATCACAAGTACTAGCAACTATACACTGTTTGTCATATTTCAACAAAACTGTACACTTTTCGTATTTCCTCAAGATTTTGCACCTCTTCGTATTTCAACAGGAATGTTTTACTCCCTGGAATCACTAATTATAAGTCAGGTACACTAGCAGACCTGCGTGGGAGGGTTCTGGCAACTGCTGGCAACTGTTTACAACATGAACCTGTCTCTTTGAGCCTAACACTTCAGTTTTAAATTTCACCTTATCATTTATTATCCATATACTAGGGTACCACTATGGTACACATTACAACACTATGTATAACACACTATTATGAGGGAGACTATCTTTCCTCTGACAAAAAAGTTCTACTGTTATTTTCACTGGTATGCTAGGCCTAAAGTTCCCCTCTGAGAGTATGGTTATGCTGCCTTATTGTACACTGATTCTCCTTTTTTGGCTCAGTAGATATTATTTTCTGCAAGATTAGTTCCAAGCGCTGGAGGGATATATCTTATAAGTTCACTGGCATGGTTTAAAGTTCTAGTACGCAAGAAAGACCATAAAAAAACACGAAAGAACATGGCGGCACAGTGACACAGCACACGGCATGGCATGGCACTTTGGTGCAGTGGTGAAGATACTTGTCCAGTTTCCTCTTGAAGACTTCTACATGTTCCAGCCATGTTACTGATATCTTCTGGTAAGATGTTGAATAGTCTGGGGCCACAAATATTAATACAGTGTTTCCTTATTGTGCCAACCAAAACCCTGCTCCTCACTGGGTTTATTTTGCACTTCCTCCCTTATCTCTCACTCCAGTATGTTGTTATGGCAGTGTGAAGATTTGGAACAAGGCCCTCGAGTACTCTCCAGGTATATATTATGTCTCTCTCTCTCTCTCTCCTCTGCTCCAATAGGTGCATGTTCAAGACTTTAAGGCATTCCCAGTAATTTAAATGCTTTACTGGCTCTATGTAGGCTGCAATCAGTCTCTGTATTTGTTCAAGCTCTGATATTTATCCTGCCTTGAACCGGGCCATCAGCACTGAGCAGTTTTCCAAACAAGGGAGCACTAGCAATTTGAAGAGTATCACCACTGGTATTACATCCCTTATAGCAATATTGGTAGAATTACTGACAATATGTTAGGTAAAAGGACAGATGCAACTAATGTGACATTTTATTGTGGCAACGTTTCACTCTCCAGGAGCTACCCTGGAGAGTGAAATGTTGCCACAATAAAATGTCACATTAGTTGCACTTGTGTCCTTTTACCTAACATTATGTCCCTTGTTGGACACTAATATTCACAAATTATCACATGGACACTAATACAGTGGTACCTCAGTATACATCTGCTTTGGAATAAGTCCAACTTGGTATACGTCCTGTTTGGACATGAAAATTTTTGCTTGGTATACAACCTTAGTTTGGAATACAACTCACGTGCTAGAACTTGTATGGAGAGAGAGCCAGTGATGATAAAGATGCCACCAACGATTTTGTTACAGAGTTTGGGGAATTTGTGGAGGCTGAGAGTTTTGTTCCCCCACAAGTTTTTAATTGTGACAAAACAGGCCTGTTTTGGAAGAAAATGCCTAACAGGACCTATATTACACAAGAGGAGAAGGCATTACCAGGACAGAAGCCACTGAAGGATAGGTTAACTCTCTTGTTCTGTGTCAATGCAAGTGGGGATTGCAAATTGAAGCCTCTACTGATCTACCACTCTGAAAACCAAAGGGTCTTTAAAAAAAAAAAATAGCTGTATGACCCTTGTGGTTTAGTGCTTCTTTTCTGATTATAATAATAATAATAATAATTTACAGGAATGTCTTGCTACTTCTACTTACACTTAGATCACACTACACATACATGTACACGCTTATTTATACACACTCAACTGAGTTTCCTTTTATATCCATGGGGAAGTGGAATAAGAATCTTTCCTCCATAAGCCATGCGTGTTGTAAAAGTCAACTAAAATGCCGGGAGCAATGGGCTAGTAACCCCTTTTCCTGTAAAGATTACTAAAAATAAGAAAATTGTCAAAGTTGGAAGTCTGAATGTGCGTGGATGTTGTGCAAATGATAAGAAAGAGATGATTGTGGATGTTATGAATGAGAAGAAGCTGGATGTCCTGGCTTTAAGTGAAACAAAGCTGAAGGGGATGGGAGAGTTTCAGTGGAGAGGAATAAATGGGATTAGGTCAGAGGTTTCAAATAGAGTTAGAGCTAAAGAAGGAGTAGCAATAATGTTGAAGGATAAGCTATGGCAGGAAAAGAGGGACTATGAATGTATTAATTCAAGGATTTTGTGGAGTAAAATAAAGGTTGGATGTGAAAAGTGGGTTATAGTAAGCCTATATGCACCTGGAGAAGAGAGAAGTGTAGAGGAGAGAGACAGATTTTGGGAAATGTTGAGTGAATGCATGGGGAGTTTTGAACCAAGTGTGAGAGTACTTGTGGCTGGGGATTTCAATGCTAAAGTGGGTAAAAATGTTGTGGAGGGAGTAGTAGGTAAATTTGGGGTGCCAGGGGTAAATGTAAATGGGGAGCCTTTAATTGAGCTATGTGTAGAAAGAGATTTGGTAATAAGTAATACATATTTTATGAAAAAAAGGATAAATAAATACACAAGGTATGATGTAGCACGTAATGAAAGTAGTTTGTTAGATTATGTATTGGTGGATAAAAGGTTGATGGGTAGGCTCCAGGATGTACATGTTTATAGAGGGGCAACTGATATGTCGGATTATTATTTAGTTGTAGCTACAGTTAGAGTAAGAAGTAGATGGGACAAGAGGAAGGTGGAAACAACAAGTAGGAGGGAAGTGAAAGTGTATAAACTAAGGGAGGAGGAAGTTCGGGCGAGATATAAGCGACTATTGACAGAAAGGTAGGCTAGTGCAAAGATGATTAGTGGGGGGGTTGAGGAGGGTTGGAAGAGTTTTAAAAATGCAGTATCAGAATGTGGGGCAGAAGTTTGTGGTTATAAGAGGGTGGGGGCAGGAAGAAAGAGGAGTGATTGGTGGAATGATGAAGTAAAGGGTGTGATAAAAGAGAAAAAGTTAGCTTATGAGAGGTTTTTACAAAGCAGAAGTGTTATAAGAATAGCAGAGTATATGGAGAGTAAAAGAAAGGTGAAGAGAGTGGTGAGAGAGTGCAAAAGGAGAGCAGATGATAGAGTGGGAGAGGCACTGTCAAGAAATTTTAATGAAAATAAGAAAAATTATTGGAGTGAGTTAAACAAGTTAAGAAAGCCTAGGGAACATATGGATTTGTCAGTTAAAAGTAGAGTAGGGGAGTTAGTAGATGGGGAGAGGGAGGTATTAGGTAGATGGTGAGAATATTTTGAGGAACTTTTAAATGTTGAGGAAGAAAGGGAGGCAGTAATTTCATGCACTGGCCAGGGAGGTATACCATCTTTTAGGAGTGAAGAAAAGCAGAATGTAAGTGTGGAGGAGGTACGTGAAGCATTACGTAGAATGAAAGGGGGTAAAGCAGCTGGAACTGACGGGATCATGACAGAAATGTTAAAAGCAGGGGGGGGATATAGTGTTGGAGAGGTTGGTACTTTCGTTTAATAAATGTATGAAACAGGGGAAGGTACCTAGGGACTGGCGGAGTGCATGTATAGTCCCTATATAATATATAATTTTTGTAATATTTTAAACTTAAGATTTAATTTAAGTCTGCCCGAAATGCCTAGCCATGCTAGGTGTTCTAGTGGTACACTCTGTAATTATTATTTTACTACATGTAAACCACAAAATAACCAAATTCTGTAAACTCAGCATTGTAATCCTTAAAGAGAATAAATTTTGAATTTTGAATTTTATATAAAGGGAAGGGGGACAAAAGAGACTGTAAAAATTACAGAGGAATAAGTTTACTGAGTATACCAGGAAAAGTGTATGGTAGGGTCTTAATTGAAAGAATTAGAGGTAAGACAGAATGTAGGATTGCGAATGAGCAAGGACGTTTCAGAGTGGGTAGGGGATGTGTAGATCGTGTGTACATTGAAGCATATATGTGAACAGTATTTAGATAAAGGTAGGGAAGTTTTTATTGCATTTATGGATTTAGAAAAGGCATATGATAGAGTGGATAGGGAAGCAATGTGGCAGATGTTGCAAGTATATGGAATAGGTGGTAAGTTACTAAATGCTGTAAAGAGTTTTTATGAGGATAGTGAGGCTCAGGTCAGGGTGTGTAGAAGAGAGGGAGACTACTTCCTGGTAAAAGTAGGTCTTAGACAGGGATGTGTAATGTCACCATGGTTGTTTAATATAGATGGGGTTGTAAAAGAAGTAAATGCTAGGGTGTTTGGGAGAGGGGTGGGATTAAATTATGGGGAATCAAATACAAAATGGGAATTGACACAGTTACTTTTTGCTGATGATACTGTGCTTATGGGAGATTCTAAAGAAAAATTGCAAAGGTTAGTGGATGAGTTTGGGAGTGTGTGTAAAGGTAGAAAGTTGAAAGTGAACATAGAAAAGAGTAAGGTGATGAGGGTATCAAATGATTTAGATAAAGAAAAATTGGATATCAAATTGGGGAGGAGGAGTATGGAAGAAGTGAATGTTTTCAGATACTTGGGAGTTGACATGTTGGCGGATGGATTTATGAAGGATGAGGTTAATCATAGAATTGATGAGGGAAAAAAGGTGAGTGGTGTGTTGAGGTATATGTGGAGTCAAAAAACTTTATCAATGGAGGCAAAGAAGGGAATGTATGAAAGTATAGTAGTACCAACACTCTTATATGGATGTGAAGCTTGGGTTGTGAATGCAGCAGTGAGGAGGCAGTGGAGAAGTCATGTCTAAGGGCAATGTGCGGTGTAAATATTATGCAGAAAATTCGGAGTGTGGAAATTAGGAGAAGGTGTGGAGTTCATAAAAGTATTAGTCAGAGGGCTGAAAAGGGGTTGTTGAGGTGGTTTGGTCATTTAGAGAGAATGGATCAATGTAGAATGACATGGAGAGCATTTAAATCTGTAGGAGAAGGAAGGCGGGGTAGGGGTCGTCCTCGAAAAGGTTGGAAGGAAGGGGTAAGGGAGGTTTTGTGGGTGAGGGGCTTGGACTTCCAGCAGGCGTGCATGAGCGTGTTTGATAGGAGTGAATGGAGACGAATGGTATTTGGGACCTGACAAGCTGTTGAAGTGTGAGCAGGGTAATATTTAGTGAAGGGATTCAGGGAAACCAGTTATTTTTATATAGCCGGGCTTGAGTCCTGGAAATGGGAAGTACAATGCCTGCACTCTAAAGGAGGGGTTTCGGGATATTAGCGGTTTGGAGGGATATGCTGTGTATCTTTATACGTATATGCTTCTAAACTGTTGTGTTCTGAGCACCTCTACAAAAACAGTGATTATGTGTGAGTGAGGTGAAAGTGTTGAATGATGATGAAAGTATTTTCTTTTTGGGGATTTTCTTTCTTTTCTGGGTCACCCTGCCTCGGTGGGAGACGGCCGACTTGTTGAAAAAAAAAAAAAAAAATTAAAAAACATAACGTGCAGAAAACTCGGTTACCTGTGATGTAGAGGTCAAATATCAAGGCTTGGGTAACCAGAGAATATTTCAGCGAATGGTTTAATGTTGTGTTTGGACCAAGTGTAAAAAGTTATTTAGAGGAGAAAAACCTGCCTCTGAAGGCCCTCATAATGGACAATGCTACAGCTCACCCTCCAAGCTCGCAGGACTATATGCTGTCAGAGTTTGACTTCATCACTGTAAAGTTTCTCTCCCCTAACATGACTCCTCTCATTCAGACCATGGATCAGCAGGTCATCAGTAATTTCAAGAAACTCTACACTAAACTCTACACACGTCCAATACACGTCAACTGGGGAGTCTTATATTCCTTTACTAGTGCACTGATATTATTTATACCATTTTTACAATAATGTAGTAGTCTGTATAACAGTAAATTTTGTATTTTTTGTATGAATAAAAAATCAAAATAGAAAGCAATAGTAATATAAGAGGGGCCTAGAGACGTGACTAATGAACAGAGGATATGTTATTTAGTGCCAAGAATGTCTACATTGTTTATCCTGGATCCTATTTTGAAATTGGCATCTTTTTTAATTCGCATGAAATTGGCCAAATTGCCAATTTCTGACCACTTTATTGGGCAGTTCAAATCGGTAAATGGGCGGTTTCTTGTACTCAACTGATAGAAAAAATGGAGTTCTAAAGAAATGGATATGAGTTTGGTCAACTGGAACAACGGAATTGGCCAAAAATAGGGCTCAAAGTCAGCGAAATCCCCGATGCGTATATGCCGCCAAGATTGCTAACTTCGCAGGAGCGTAATTCCGTGAGTTTTCGACCAAATTTCGTACTTTTGGTGTCATTACCATCGGGAAAAGATTCTCTATCATTTCATAAGAATTTTTTTTTTCCCAAAAATTTTGCGACATAGAATGACAGTTTCAGAAAGGGGCTTGCAACAGTCAAAGGGTTAATTACATTTCCAGGCTTTACACATGAATTCCATTTTGATTTTTTTATTCACACAAATAATTTTTATTGACACAAAATATAGAAGATTTACTGTTATGCATCTTTGTAATAAGGGTATAAACAATATCAGTGCATTTGTGAACACATATTAGACCCACCAGTTGACGTATATTGGGCACATGACGTGATTTGTTTACTCTTGAACATCGGCAAAAAATCAAACATTTCTGCTATTCTGAACTCGATTTCAAGCTTTTTCAGCCTTAAAACCAAAGAAAATCATCTCAATTTCTGTAATATATCTTCCAGTCTACCAAATGACACCATAAAACTGCGAATACAACCATAAAAACCATACAAAAATACACCAAAGATGCTGTTTTAAATAAAAAATCATAGTCACAGTTTTTTTTTGCTCACTATGCATTGCATACTTCAGAATGTTTTTTACATTGTGCACACTTACCACACAGACCTATTCTCTCATATCTAGGCCCAAATTTACTGTTCACAGCTTATCGACAATAACTTCAAACCCTTTTTCCTACTGCACGGATAATTAAAGATTAATAAACTACTTAGAAGAACCATTAAGCAAACCATGAATCTGGTATAGTATTCTGATAAATTTAGGCTTTAAGAATAAATCAGGGACTTGGATCATTATTAAATAATGAAGGAGGGCCTTGTTTTTGCAGCTGACAGGTTCCTGACATGCTGATAAGCAAACAAATTGATGGCAGCTCAAAAAGAGCAGTTTTTCCAATGCTGAATGCACCTAAAATGCTTGATGTGTTGACACATCAGGCCAGGACCACTATGACAAAGTCCTGGATGTTTTAGAGGATAAACAAAATGCAGATGTATTATACATAGACTTTGCGAAAGCCTTCAACAAGTGCGAACATGATGTAATAGAGCACAAAATGTTTGATAAAGAAATAACAGGAAAAGTTGGTAGATGGATCTATAACTTCCTAACAAATACAACACAAAGAGTAACAGTAAACAGAGTAAAGTCTGAGGCAGCTACAGCAAAAAGCTCAGTTCCACAAGGCACAGTACTTGCTCCCATCCTGTTCCTCATCCTCATATGACATAGACAGAGATGTAAGCCATGGCTCCATGTCTTCCTTTCCAGACGATTACCGAACTGCCATGACAGCGTCCTCCATCGAAGACTCTGCTAGACTCCAAGCAAACATCAAACAAATCTTTAAGTGGGCCATAGATATGAATATGAAGTTCAATGAAGAGAAATCTCAACTACTCAGATATGGAAAACTTGAAGAAATCAAAACTGTATCAGGTTATAAAATGTCAGAGGATCTCACATTCAAATTATTATTATTATTATAATCAAAAAGAAGCGCTAAGCCACAAGGACTATACAGCGCTGCAGGGCAGGAAGGAACCGAGGGCATCAGGTGGCAAAAGGGAGATGGATGAGTAATAGGTTACGGATAACAGCGGGGTAGTGGATGGTGAAAGGGTAAAGGGCAGCAAGAGACTGAACTAGAAAGGGCTGAGGGGAGTGCGAAAAGTATCATCAGAGTTTGTGGAGTAAATCAGTCATTGTCAAGAAGTCAATGAGAGAGTCAGGATTAAAGGAGGGTCCATCAGCAAGAAGGGAAGGTAAAGAGAGAGTAGTAGAACGAAGACGACGTTGGAGGTAAATTCTGCGTGCTCGTTGATAGAGAGGGCAGTCTAACAGAATGTGGCTAATCGATACTGGAACTTGACACTGCTCACAGAGAGGAACAGGGTGCCTCTCCATGAGATACCCATGAGTAAGACGAGTGTGACCAATGCGAAGGCGGGAGAGAGTGGTCTCCTAACCTCGGCACTGATGACAAGAAGACGGCCAGTAACCTATGCTCGGTTTAATAGAATGAAGTTTGTTACCGAGCAGAGTTGACCAACGTTGTTGCCAATGGGTGCGAAGGTGGGTAGCTATTGCAGCAAAATAGTCGAGAAATGGAACACCTCGATAGGAAATTGGTAGGTCATGTACTGCTGACCGCGCAGCAGTGTCTGCCTGTTCATTGCCCTGTATGTCAACATGACCAGGGACCCAACAAAAAACAATATCTTTATGTTTGGTAGAGATACGGCATGGCCAAAGTTGGATACGGAGAACTAGGGGATGAGATGTATCAAATTTTCGTATAGCCTGTAAAGCACTAAGGGAGTCTGAGACTACTACAAATGATGACACAGGCATAGATGTGATACGAATAAGTGCTGTAAGAATGGCATACAGTTCAGCAGTAAAAATGCTAGCTGAAGATAGTAAATGTCCCCGCACGACGCTGTCCGGAAACACTGCTGCGAATCCGACGCCGTCTGAAGACTTAGAGCCATCTGTGTACACAGCGGTGGCATGAGAATGGGAGTGGAAGTGATCAAGAAAAAGAGAGCGGGAAGCCACCGTAGGCAGTTGAGCTTTCGAGCAAGGGAGTGAGAAAGAACAGACCCGAACAGCTGGAACTTCCCAGGGGGGTAGGGAAAAGTGAGATGCTACATGAACATATAAAGGTGGTAACTGAAGGGAAGACAAGAGTGAATGTAGGCGAAGAGAAAAGGGACGGAGCAAACAGGGGCGGCGAACGAATAAAGAATGTCTACTAATATCGGTGACCATTCTATAAATGGAAGGATTGTGTAGATCGTGAGAGCGTACAGAGTAGCGAAGGCAATGGGCATCACGGCGATCAGACAAGGATGGAACATTCGCTTCTGTATAGAGGCTCTCAACAGGGGAAGAGCGAAAAGCACCAAGGCACAAACGTAATCCTTGGTGATGGATAGAGTTAAGGCTAGAGAGAGTAGCAGGAGAGGCCGCGGAATAAATCTGGTCACCATAATCGAGTTTCGATAAAACGAGGGCTGAATGTAGGCGAAGCAGAGTTCGACGATCAGCTCCCCAGGAAAGATGAGCAAGGGTTTTAAGAAGGTTTAGCCGGCTGTGACAAGTTGCCTTCAGAGAGGTAATGTGAGGTTTCCAGGATAACCGACGGTCAAAGAGAAGGCCTAGAAACCTGACTGTATCACGTTCGGGGATACGGGAGCCATAGAGATACAAAGGATGATCGGAGATAACAGAGCGTCTAGTGAAAGTAATTTGGTGAGTTTTGGTACTTGAAAATTTAAACCCATGCGTGGTGGCCCAAGTGGAAACACGGTCGACCGCATGCTGGAGAGAAACTGCAATAAGATGACAGTCAGCGCCTGCACAAGCAATAGCGAAGTCATCAACATAGAGTGATGACCAAATATTGGGTGGAAGAACAGAGGCCAAATCATTTATAGCAAGGAGAAACAGTGTTGTGCTTAGAACACATCCCTGAGGGACACCTTCAGCTTGGACGAAGTCCGGGGAAAGAACATTATTGACTCGAACACGGAAATGTCTGTCAGTTAAAAAGTTCGTAAGGAAGGATGGTAGATTGCCTCGGAGGCCTAAGGAATGGGCCTGGGCCAAAATATTATACCTCCAAGTTGTGTCATATGCCTTCTCAAGGTCAAAAAATATGGCAATAACTGAGTGATTATTCGCAAAGGCATTACGAACATACGTATCCAAGCGTAGTAAGGGGTCTATGGTAGAACGACCCTTACGAAAGCCATATTGACTAGCGGAGAGACTGTTGTGTGTCTCTAAATACCACATTAAACGTCGATTTACGAGACGTTCCATCACTTTGCAAACTGCACTAGTAAGAGCGATGGGGCGATAGTGGGAGGCATCATGTCCTGTAGTACCCGGTTTGCGGAAAGGGAGAACAATGGCAGATTTCCACAGCTGGGGAAGAACTCCTTGTGCCCAAATAAGATTGAAGAGGTGTAAGAGGACTACAAGGGCTGACCGATGTAAATGTTGTAACATACGAATATGAATGTCGTCAGGCCCAGCTGCCGATGATCGGCAAGCTGAGAGCGTTGCCTCCAGTTCTTGAAGTGTAAAAGGCACATTATACTGTTCTTCTCTGAGAGAAGAAAAGTCCAAGGGTACTAACTCTCTGGCAGACTTTGAGGAAAGAAACGAGGGGCATAGATGGAGCCCTCGGGAAATACGGACCAGATGTGTGCCAAGTTCAATGGCAACGTCGAGAGGGTTTGCTACATCAACACCAGCGACCCGTAGAACAGGAGCCGGGTCAGGAGAGTATTTACCACTCAATTTCCTCACTTTTTTCCAGACTGCACTCATAGAAGAAGCAGAGGTGATGGTGGAAACATAGTCTCGCCAACAAGTGCGTTTAGCTTCACGGATGACACGGCGAGCGATCGCACGCTTCTGCTTAAAATCAAGAAGTCTCTCAGCGGTTCTATTGTACCGGTACCTGCCCCATGCAGCACGTTTCAAACGTACTGCACGAGCACAAGCAGGAGACCACCAAGGCACGCACTTCTGAGAATGCCTGCCTGAGGTTTGGGGTATAGAATGAGAAGCTGCGGTATAAACTGACGTCGAGAAGATGTGTAGGAGCTCATCAATGGAGGATGAAGAAGGAACCTCACTAAAAGCAGTGAGGTGTGAGTAAAGATCCCAATTTGCCCGATCAAATTGCCAGCGAGGGCTACGGAAAGGTGGTGAATAGGAAGGAGAAGTAAGAATGATCGGAAAATGATTGCTGTCATGTAAGTCTGGTAGAACAGACCAGGTGAAGTCTAGTGCAGTGGAGGAAGAGCAGACTAATAGATCGATGCAAGAGAGAGTATGAGTACGAGGATCAAAATGGGTGGGAGTACCCGTATTTAAAACATGGAGGGGGTGAGAGGCGAGAAAAGCCTCCAACTGGATGCCACGTGAGTCACAATGAGACCCCCCCCAGAGGAAATGGTGGGCATTAAAATCACCAAGTAACAGAAGTGGTGGTGGTAAGGATGAAACAAGAAAGGCAAAGTCTGGGATAGAAAATGCTCGAGAAGGAGAGAGATATAAAGAACAAGTGGATACGGGCTGCAGTGTAATGCAGCGAGGTATGGACAAATAGTTGACAGTACGGAATATCATTGCGTAGAAGAAGGGCACTTTCATTAAAGGTCCCATCTGAGAAAGGATCCGAAGAATACAATAAATTATAGCCTGAGATAGGTTGGAAAACAGCCGAGTGTAATTTTGGTTCTTGTAAGCAAGCACCAACAGGGGAAAACCTGGAAAGCAACATCTGAAGCTCACCCCGATTACCCCTGAGGCCGCGGATATTCCACTGTAAATAGGCCATGATTGGCGATGAAGAAAATATCAGGAATCTGTAGGTAAAGGCACCTACGGACTAGAGGGGTTAGAAAAGTCAACGTGTGGTGGCATTGGAAGACGTTCAAGTAGCGAAGGAACGGAGCGTTGCGAAGAATGGGGTTGTGAAGATGGAGGAGAGGGAAGAGAAGGAACAGGAAGTGAATCAGTGTCCATTGAAGGTTTAGTCTCTGCAATATATTCTGAAATGGCTTCAAGTGTTTCTGAATTCAAAGATGTATGGGAGACCATATTGGAGATAGAAGGAGGAGGGTGAGTAAAGATTGGGACAGTAATGGACTGTACCAAAGTAGAGGGGGAGGGAAGAGTGTAAGGGACTGGAGATGAAGTGTGGGGGGGGGACAGAAGAGGCAGAAACCTGGGAGGTGGCAGAAGAGGGAGAAACTTGGGAGGGGATGGGGGTGGAAGGCATAGTACGAGGAGGAGGGTGAATCTCCACACTTGTAATAGAGCCAGAGAGAGGGGAAGAACTAGGTACAGAGACTGGAAAGGTAAAGTGTGGAGGTGGAAGAAGGGAAGGAAGGGGCAAAGAAGATTTGAGCAATGTGGATTTTTGGACTTCTGAGTAGAGGGGCGATTGGTATTAGGTGTCGTACGAGGTCTTGTCGATACTGGGGCTTGTGAGGAAGGACGCGAAGATGTGAGAACAGACTGAGTTGTAGTCGGGACGTCAGAGCCAAGGACAGCAAAAGGATTAGATGCCGTAGTGGCTATGGGAGGGGTAACAACAGAGGAGGCTGCAGAAGATGGGACCCCAGAAGTGGGGGGATGTTTGGAAACACGAGAATAAGAAACACGGGGTAGTCTCCCTTGGAGGCGGAGATGAGTAACTGCCATAGCATAAGGGAGACCTTCTGCCTCTTTGAGGCAACGGATTTCACGTTCACTTAAGTAGACCTGGCAACGGCGGGAGTACGAAGGGTGAGCTTCATTACAATTAAGGCAAGATGGAGGTTGACTGCAAGATGTATTAGAATGGTCGTCGGCACCACAGACTGGGCATTCGGCCATAGATCTGCAATATTTCGCTGGGTGACCAAAACGCCAGCAATTTCTACATTGTTGTGGTGTAGGTATCACCTTTCGAACTTGTAACCGATGTCCCGCGACATATACAGAGGACGGGAGTTCTCAGCTGTCAAAAGTTAAACGAGCCACATTGCAAGGGTAACGTCTCCGCCCCCGGGCAGGAAGGACATAAGTGTCTACTTTGAGGATTGGGAGATCCTGGAGTTCCAGCTGTTCAAAAATGTCATTGCCACATGACTGGAAATTCTGTTGGACTATGGTATGGGGCAGAATGACAGTACCACTACAAGAATTGAGAGAAAGATGTTTTTCGAAAGGAGAGAAAGATCATGAGCTTGGGCAGCATTCTGGACAGTGACGATGCGCATACCGCTCTTGAGAGCATGAAATGAAATATCTCTACCAACATGACGCAGGAGCGCTTTGCCAATACTATGGTCAGAAAGGTAGGCAGAAGAAGAAGTCGGTCTTAAAGTAAAGAATTTAGTCCATTGTGTGGTCCGAAACTGAGCGTGGAGAGGGAGTGCTTGACGTGTCGGTCTTTTCCGAGTAGAATGGGAAGGTAACCAAGGAGCATCATCAGGAGATTGACGTTGGCGTTTAGGAGTAGGATCGGAGTTGGTCCGGCGTGAAACGGGCGGGCGATTCGAAAATTGCCGTACCGTAGAGGGAGAAGCCGGAAGCATAGTCAAAGGAGAGCGGAGTTCAGACAAATCGAAGGAGTCAGTCGAAGCCCCGGTACCTGAAGCGGGTGAGGAAACAGCACCAGCAAGAGGTACAGGGGCATCAGGAGTGTCCGAAGAGTGGTCTAAACACAAGGCAGGGTCAGAATGGGGTGCGGTATCAAGAAGGGGCCCGGGGGTAGTGGGTTCATGGACTAGGGCTGCCATGGTTAGGTTACTCCTTTGCTTTTTGTTTTTAAGAAAAAAAAGAAAGAAGAAAAGAAAATAAAAATAAAAAAAAGAATAAAAAAAGGGGGGAGCGGGGAGGAATAGTTCCCAGGAGGAATGAAAGGGCCGGAAATCTCCCTCCGCGCCCAAGAGGACCTCAACACCTCTAGTAGCGCAGATGCAGCATGGAACCCGTGCCATACCCTACCCTTCATGCCAGTAAACCAGCAATCCGGGATAGCAACCTCACATCTGCCGAGCTACCTCGGTGGACAAAAGAGAGGGCGGCCGGATATCTGCCACAAAGCATACCTCCTTCGGCCACCACCCCCGGAATCCGAAAGGTGGCTTCCAGAGATACACCCGTCGCCTGAAAGATGCCCAAAGCTACTCCGGGATACCGGAGAGGGATCGGGACATCCCCAGGCAATCCAGATTCCACGGCAAACTACGCCACCGCCAAGAACCTCAACGGAATGGGATGGACCCCGGTGTCCTTTCCACTACCTAGGAACTAGCGCGCCTGTGGGAGAAATCCCAAAGGCCAAAAAGAGGAAGGGCAAAAGGGAGGGGTGAGGAGGACGAGGAGGAATGGAAAAAGGGGAGGATGGGGAAGATGGGATAGGGGAGGGGAGAATGGGGGGTAATTAGGTTCGGTCTGAGGAAGAAGACCGACAGGGCTAATTCCTCAGACCAAGAGCCTCTTCACCACGCCAAGGAGCCCCCCTTGAAGAGGTCACATTCAAAGACCACAACAATGTACAGTATCTACCTCCACTGCTAGAAAAATGATAGGATGGATAATGAGAACCTTCAAAACTAGGGCTGCCAAGTCCATGATTGTTCTCCTCAAATTGCTTGTTCTCTCTAGGCTGGAATACTGCTGCATACAGCCTCTCCTCACTTAATGATGGAGTGCCATTCCTAAGACCACGTCGTTACACGAATTCATCACTAAGTGAGGAGCATACTATAATGGTAGTGGGTTTGTCTCAACCATGTCTGATATTGTTTTAATGTCACCTCTGCACCATTTATAACATTTCTGGTATATTTTTCAATGTTTATATAGTAGTGCACTGTACGTATACTGAAATAAACAGAATAGAGGAAATCAGCTCTAATATACATTATTTAGGTATAAATACTGGTCAGAGAGCCCGTCGTAAGTCCGAGGCATCAGTAAACAAGTAGTACATTGCTAAGTGAGGAGAGACTGTATTAACATCACCATTCAAAGCATGTGAAAGTGCTGACCTGGAGAATGTACAGAGAACTTTCACAGCACACATAAGTACAATATAGCACCTAAATTACTGGAAACAGTTGAAGCCCCTTGATTTGTATTCGCTGGAATGCAGGTGAGAAAGACACAGTAATATACACCAGGAAAATTCTAGAGGGATTAGTACCAAACTTGCACATGAAAATCACTCCTTACAAAAGCAAAAGACTCGGCTGGAGATGCAACATCTCCCCAATGAAAAGCAGGGTTACCATGAGTACACAGAGGCAACACAATAAGTGTCAGGGGCCCAAGACTGTTCAACTGCCTCCCAGCATACATAAGGGGGATTACCAATAGACCCCTGGCTGTCTTCAAGATGGCACTGGACAGGCACCTAAAGTCAGTACCTGATCAGGTGGGCTGTAGTTCATACGTCAGTTTGTGTGGCCAGCATTAACAGCCTGGTTGATCAGACCCTGATCCACCACGAGGCCCAGTCACAGATTGGGCTGCGGGGGTGTTGACCCTGAAACCCCCTCTAGGTATACTCCAGATATATTCCAGGTATTAATTAGGGCTCAATACTGCCAGGCATAAAAATAGATGCCAAGGTAAAATACATGGTATATACAGTATCTTAAAAGATGGCGCCAGTTGGCCTTCCCTAATGCAACTGTTGCGTTAAAATGGCAGGAAAGCAGAGCACCAAACATAATGAACAGTAACTGAACCGAAAACCACCAAAAACATGAAGCTGCAAAAAGAGGCTACTGAATATGAGAGGCCCTCCAATAATCTAGAGCCCAACTTAAATAACTAGGTGGCCACTCACTTAAGTGGAAAAACTAAGCAAAGTTAAGCTTATGGGTTGTGTGGGGGCAAGATCCCACCTTAAGCTGAGTCACTGTAAACACTGTTGTGTGATGTATTTCTTGTGTACATGTACTCCCAAACGCTAGCAACTTCTCAGTCATGTATTGAGTGAATATAGGGATCCTAGGCTGTGTGCTAGAGTTACTAATACATTAACCCTTTCAGGGTCCGTCCCGTAGATCTACGGCTTTACGTTCAGGGTCAAAACCGTAGATCTACGCCATGAGCTCAGCTCACTCTGATAAACTGTGAGTGGTACATTTGGGCCTAGATATGAGAGAATACATCTATGTGGTATGTGTGCACCACATAAAACAGATCCTGCAGCACACTGTGCATAATGAGAGAAAAAAAATGAAATCAAGATTTTTCGATTAAAACAGCAACTTTGCAGTGTTTTTTCGTATGTTTTTTATAGTTGTATTTGCGATTTCTTGGTCTCATTTGATAGAATGGAAGACATATTACAGAAATAGAGATGATTTTGATTGGTTTTAGCATTGGAAATGGCTTGAAACTGAGCTCAAAGTAGCGGAAATGTTAAATTTTTGCCGATATTCAAGAGTAAACAAACGACCTCACACGTCTAATACACATCAGCTGGTGGGTCTAATATACATTCACAAATATGGTGATGATATTTATACAATTATTACAGTATTGCATAACAGTAAATCTTCTATTTTTTGGTGTGAATAAAAATTCATTATGTGAATAAAAAATCAAAATGGAATTTATTTGTAAAGCCTCAAAACATAACTAATGAACAGAGGAAATGTTAGTTTAGTGCCAGGAATGCCTACATTGTTCATTCTGGACCCTATTTTGAAATTGGAATATTTTGAACTTTGTGTTAAATTGGCCAAATTAACAATTTCCGATCACTTTATTTTGTAGTTGAAACAGTTGACTTGGCGATTTCTTGTGCTCAATCGATAGAATAGAAGTAATACTAGTGAAATAGCTAAGAATTTGGTTGATTGGAATAATGTAATTGGCCTAAAATGGGAGTCAAAGTCGGCAAAATCGCCGATTCGTAAATATCACTGACACATCAAAATTCGCGAGAGCATAATTTCGTCAATTTTCCACCAATTTTCGTACTTTTTGTTTTATTACCTTCACAAAAAGATTCTCTACGATTTCATAAGAAAAAATAACAAATTTTTTTTTTGAAATATCTTGGACACTGGTGCGTGACTCCAGATTTGGGCCTTGGACCCTGAAAGGGTTAACTGATTATAAGTATCATTTCTCCTTGCACATGGGCCACTAAGTAACAAGTCTCACAGAGGTCAAGCCAGCCAGAGAAGTCTCACAAGAGAATTCTAGCTAGGATAAACTCCACTACAAGTAAGTTCATTTCAATCTGTACATGGGGGACTGAGACCTACTGCTCCTTCCATCACAGTTACCTTTCCCAAAGAAGTGACCCACTGGAGCATGTGAGAGTAGGGCAGTTAACTTTATACTACCTGCACCACCAGTAACTGCCACAGTCAAGCAACTCTTAAGTTTCCACAATAGTTATTAAACTTACATAAAGGTTAATGAACTTACTTGAAGGTTATTAAACTTACTTTGAGGGTATTAAACTTAGGAGGGTATTAAACTTACTTGAAGGGTATTAACCCTTTCAGGGTCAAGAGGCCCACTCCTAAACTTGTTCTCAGGGTCGAAAATTTTTCGGAAAAAAAAATTATTTTTTCTTACGAAAAGATACAGAATCTTTTCCCGATCATAATGACACCAAAAGTATGAAATTTGATGGAAAACTTACGGAATTATGCTCTCACGAAGTTAGCGGTCTTGACGATGTTTACACATCGGCGCTTTCGCCCACTTTGAGCCCTATTTTCGGCCAATTCCAGTGCACTAGTCGACAAAAATCATAACTATTTCGCTAGAACTCCATTTTTTCTATTGAGTGAGTACAAGAAACCACCCATTTACCGATTTCAACTATCAAATAAAGTGGTCAGAATTTAGCAATTTTGCCAATTTCACAAAAATTTCAAAAGATGCCAATTTCCAAATAGGGTCCAGAATAAGCAAGAAAGACATTCCTGGTACTAAAATAACATTTCCTCTGTTCATTAGTCACGTCCCCAGATTTCGTGTTATGCAGACTACTGCATTAGTGTTGAAATGGTATAAATAATATCAGCGCACTTGTGAAATATTAGTCTCGCCAGTTGACGTGTATTGGACGTGTGGCATGATTTGTTTACTTTTGAACTTTGGTACAAATCGAACATATCTGCTAAACTGAGCTCAGTTTCAAGGTACTTTTCATTGTGAAACCAATCAAAATCATCTCGTTTTCTGCAATATGTCTTCCATTCTATAAAATGAGACCAGGAAAACTAGAAAACAACCATAATGCCATACGAAAATACAGTGCAGAGTCGGTCGCTGTTTTAAACCAAAAACACGGTCTAAGCTTTTTTTCTCTCTCATTACGCACTGTGCGCTGCAGGATTTTTTTTTATGCTGTGCACACTGACCACACAGACCCATTCTTTCATATGCAGTCCTACCAGCTTTTACTCGCTAGATTTGAATGCGCTAAAATTTACGTGTACTAGTACGTCCATAACCCTGGTGCGTAAGCTGTACTAGTACGTCAGAAACCCTGAAAGGGTTAAACTTACTTGAAGGGTATTAAACTTAGTTGAAGGTTATTAAACTTACTTGGAGGGTATTAACCCTTTCAGGGTCCGTCCCGTAGATTTACGGCTTTATGTTCAGGGTCCAAACCATAGATCTACGTCATGAGCTCAGCTCACTCTGATAAACTTTGAGTGGTACATTTGGGCCTAGATATGAGAGAATAAATCTATGTGGTATGTGTGCACCACATAAAACAGATCCTGCAGCACACTGTGTATAATGAGAGAAAAAAACTGAAATCATGATTTTTCGATTAAAACAGCAACTTTGCAGTGTTTTTTCGTATGTTTCTTATAGTTGTATTTGCGATTTCTTGGTCTCATTTGATAGAATGGAAGACATATTACAGAAATAGAGTTGATTTTGATTGGTTTTAGCACTGGAAATGGCTTGAAACTGAGCTCAAAGTAGCAGAAATGTTAAATTTTTGCCGATACTCAAGAGTAAACAAACGACCTCACACGTCTAATACACGCCAGCTGGTGGGTCTAATATGCATTCACAAATATGGTGATGATATTTATACAATTATTACAGTATTGCATAACAGTAAATCTTCTATTTTTTGATGCAAATAAAAATTCATTGTGAATAAAAAATCAAAATGGAATTTATTTGTAAAGCCTCAAAACGTAACTAATTAACAGAGGAAATGTTAGTTTAGTTCCTGGAATACCTACATTGTTTATTCTGGACCTTATTTTGAAAATGGAATATTTTGAACTTTGAGTTAAATTGGCCAAATTAACAATTTCCGATCACTTTAATTTGTAGTTGAAACAGTTGACTTGGCGATTTCTTGTGCTCAATCGATAGAATAGAAGTAATACTAGTGAAATAGCTAAGAATTTGGTTGACTGGAATAATATAATTGGCCTAAAATGGGAGTCAAAGTCGGCAAAATCGCCGATTCGTAAATATCGCTGACACGTCAAAATTCGCGAGAGCATAATTTCGTCAATTTTCCATCAAATTTCGTACTTTTTGTTTTATTACCTTCACAAAAAGATTCTCTACCATTTCATAAGAAAAAATAATTTTTTTTTTTTTAATTCTTGGACACTGGGGCACCACTTCAGATTTGGGCCTTGGACCCTGAAGGGGTTAAACTTACTTGAATGGTTTTAAACTTACTTGGAGGGTATTAAACTGCAGGATACACACATGACACTGCAAATATAGTTTGGGTATCACATCATCCTGCAAGAGATAACACATATTAATCAGATTCAATTATAATTAACAGATCTACTGTACACAGATCACTATTCGATATTCCCATTGTTTATTTCTCCCTATGCAAAAATGCTATGCACATAAAAGGTCCAAAGATCTGGAATTCATTGCCAGAACAAACTAAAGGACCCCTGTCTGCAAATCAGTTTAAGGCCCAAATAAGAAATCACCTCATCACCAAAAATTAACCAGACAAACCATACCTAACCACTACCAGTTTCTCAAAAGCTACTCATATTGTGCTGATGAATGGTCAACTACTAACTACTCTGAAATTAGGATGTCTGTTCTTTTCACTGTTTTAACCCGTAAACAGTCCAAATGTATACATACGTTTTTACCGCTAGTGCCCCAAACGTATATATACGTTTTATTGGTCATACATTTATCATTGCCACAATAAGCCTGAGTCACCTAGACACAAGAGAATGGGTGTGCGCACTCACTGTGTGCCATATTAAAATAATTGGGGATGCCTGGGTACCATATGCTCTTTTTTCCTATTAAAAACAAACTATTTTTTTTTTCTCAAAAAAGTTGGGGTGCTACGGTAGGTAACGTATATATACGTTTGGGCTGTTTACGGGTTAAATAGTAGTAGATTGTAATACAGTACATCATAATGTAAATTGTTTCAATGTAATACCAGATTTCATTGTTTTAAATAGTACTAAATTGCAATAAATCACACTGTAAATTGTTTTAAATTGTTACATTGTAATACTGTAATCTTTACTAACTAATTCAATAGTGTAAAAAGTCTCTACTAGAGTTATCAAAACCATGTAGCATCACCTGATATGATCTTAAATTCTCCTTTGCTCACTCTAACTCATCTAATGACCATATGAACTATGTATTATTGCCTTATTTTTAGTTAATCTTTAAATTTGCCCCAGTTGCACAGTATACAGAGGGACTTTTGGCATGTACACTCAACTATTATATTCCTCTGTACAACCATGTAATTTGTCAAAATAAAAAAATCTAATCTAATCTAATCTATGATAATTTTTTTTAGTGTTAAGTAGTCAGTAAGCCAATAAATTAAGTCAGCCCATAATGCTTAGACATAATTGAGGCTCTCTTTGCATTGCAACCCATTATTGTAAATACATAATCTCAATGTACTACTTGCAAATTAATAGATAAATTTGAATTTGAATTTGAGAATATTCATTAATAACAGTGTCACTTAAATAGATCTATGTGATATAGCTCAGTGTCACTCACATAGATCCATGTAATATAGCTCAGTGTCACTCGCATGGATCTATGTAATACAGCTCAGTGTAACTCGCATAGACCTAGGTGATACCCAACAGTGTCATCATCACCACCACCAGTCCTCCTCCCCCTCCTCCACTACCAGCCCAAGTCCTCCTCCTCCCCTTCCTCCATAACCAGTCCTCTTCCTCCTCCTCCTCCTCCTCCTCCACATCCTCCACCACCAGTGCTTGTCCTCCTCCTCCTCCTCCTCCTCCACATCCTCCTCGTCTTCATGCTGCTGTTCCTGCATTTTCTGCTACCATCGCCACCAATAATTCATCATTAACCCGTAAACAGTCCAAAGGTATATATACGTTTTTACCGCTAGTGCCCCAAATGTATATATACGTTTTATTTTTCCTGCTTTCAAATTTGGCACAATTGGCCTGAGATGCCTCGTCAGCATAGAATGGGTCCTAACACTCAGTGTGTGCAGTATTAAAAAAATCTGGGACCACTTAGTACCTTGTGGGAGCACCAGTTCAAATGAGCTCCAAATGAGCAAACAGCGCAGCAAACACCTGGGATTCACTGATGTCATGTAGTATTAACACTCCCATTTTAAGAGGAAAGTGATTCTGACCCTGAGTTTAGTGGCTTTGAGGTGGATGTGGCCACAAGTGGTCGAGGAAATATCAAAAAACCTCGATAATAACCCATGTGCAATATTTGTGCAACACCCTCTCAGAATGTCTTATAATCTGTCCTAAGTCAAGAGAAACAATTCTGGCTGGCTGGCAGGCTGGCTGGTTGGTAGGCTGGCTGGATGACTGATTGGCTGGCTAGCTGGCTGGCCAGCTGCATGGTGGCCAGCTGTGTGGCTGGCCGGCTGCTGGCGGCCTGGCTCTATCTCCGTTTGTCTGTCTGTATCTATGTCTATCTCTGTCTGTCTTTGTCTCTATCTATCTGTTTCTGTCTGTCTATCTCTGTCTATCTGTCTCTATCTCTTTCTATCCGTCTGCCTATCTCTGTCTCACAGGTACACATAAATACACGTATATATAGTGTAAATTACCTAGGATAACCCCAAAAAATCCAGAAAAAGTGCTATACTCTGCTTGAAGATGTGAGTAAAGGTGATGATGCAGTCTTGTGGCTCTGAGACAGAGCTAGATGGATAGACAGATAGGGAGCTTGACAGACAGACAAATAGACAGACATGTTTGTGTACCAGCGAATACAAAGGAGGGCGATGCTCATCAAACCTCACCTCTAATCTTTTCTTATCTGCTGCACCCTCCCCCACCCTCATGTATGCTCATCAAACATCAGCTCTTATCAGATGTTATCTCATCTTATCATGTCACTGTCAGGGTGGACTTTGTTTTTCATGCTTCAAGGGAACTGATTATTTTATTATTACGTATTCTTCTCCTCCTCCTCCTCCTCCCTCCCTCTCTCCCTCCCTCCCTCCCTCCCTCTCTCTCTCTCCCTCCCTCCCTCCCTCCCCCTCCCTCCCTCCCTCTCCCTCCCTCTCCCTCCCTCTCCCTCCCTCCCTCTCCCTCCCTCCCTCCCTCTCCCTCCCTCCCCTCTCCCTCCCTCTCTCCCTCCCTCTCTCCCTCCCTCTCTCCCTCCCTCCCTCCCCCTCCCTCCCCCCCCTCCCTCCCCCTCCCTCCCCTCCCTCCCTCTCCCTCCCTCTCCCTCCCCCCCTCCCTCTCCCCCTCTCCCTCCCTCCCTCCCTCTCCCACTCTCCCTCCCTCCCTCTCCCACTCTCCCTCTCCCCCTCTCCATCTCCCCCCATCCCTCTCCCTCCCTCCCTCTCCCCCTCCCTCCCTCCTCCTCCTTCCTCCTCCTTCCACCTCCATCCTCCCCCCCTCCTCCTCCCCCCCCTCCTCCCCCCTCCTCCCCCCTCCTCCCCCCTCCCTCTCCCCCTCCCTCCTCCCTCCTCCTCCTCCTCCCTCCTTCTCCTCCCTCCTCCTCCACCTCCCTCCTCCTCCTCCTCCTTATATACTTCCACTGCTGGGATCTATAAATACTTTGTATATATTCCAAGACAATAGTAAATGACCAAGGCAGGTGTAAATGTCCACCTGTCACTGTGTTTGTGACAATTTGAGTACAATTTCAGTACCTAATACTAGTTTCAGAACAAAGATTGTTTATGAAATGACAAGAACTACTATAAATTATAATTATCAGAACATAAAAGTTATATAAAATATGAAAAATAGAAAAAAAGGTATATCGGCAACACTTTTGCAAGCGGCAGCGCTCCATGTTGCCGTCACGTGATCGCCAAGTGCCAACTTTGTGGCCTCATATCTCGGTAAGTACTGACTCTAAAATTTTTTTTATCCTATTACACTTAGAAAAATGTGCTCTTTTTTTTCAATAAAAAAATGATTTTTCAAAATATTCGGGGCACTGGGGTAGTGAACATATACAGTGGACCCCCGGTTTGCGATGGCATCGGTATCCTATAAATTCGGTATTCGATACCTCAGTTCCCGTTCAAAAAACCCGGTATACGATGCGATTCGTCCGGGACGTGTCCACGTGTGGCCTGAACTGCCCCGTGTGTGCCAGTGCTTACAAGCCGGCCAGTGTGCTCACATCTAAGGATACATTCGGTACATTCCATATTATTAGTGTTTTTGTTGCTTGTTTCTGCAAAATAAGTTACCATGGGCCCCAAGAAAGCTTCTAGTGCCAACCCTGTGGTAAAAAGGGTGAGAATTAGTATGGAAACTAAGAAAGATTTTGAAGGGTTTGGGGGCTAATCCTGAGAAGCCTATGCCAGTTGTGGAATCCATTGTGCCTACTTCAAAAATTAAGGAAATGTGTGCAAAGTGGGTTGAACTGCAGACCTTTATGGATGAAAATCACCCTAACACAGCTATTGCAAGCCGTGCTGGTGACTATTACAATGACAATGTTGTGGCCCATTTTAGACAAATCGTAAGTGAACGGGAGGTACAGAGCTCTATGAACAGATTTGTTGTGCGACAGAGGTCCAGTGACTCTCAAGCTGGTCCTAGTGGCATTAAAAGAAGGGAAGTAACCCCGGAAAAGGACTTGCTACCTCAAGTCCTAATGGAAGGGGATTCCCCTTCTAAACAATAAGTTCGACACTCTCCCCTCCTCCCATCCCATCAATCATCACCAGATCTTCATTAAAGGTAAGTGTCATGCATTCTATTGTTAGTAGAGTAGTACAAACTGTGCATGTCTTCTTCAGTTTGTGTGCATTAAACTTAATATTTCATGTGGTAAAATTTTTTAATATTGCAATTTTTTAATATCGCAAACTGGGGGTCCACTGTATATACGTTTGGACCGTTTACGGGTTAAGAAAATAAAATACAGCTTCTCCTCACTGAACAATGGAGTTCCGTTCCTAAGACAACATCAGTAAACGAATTCATCATTAAGCAAGGAGCATACTAAAATGGTAGTGGGTTTGTGTCAACTATCTTTAATATTGTTTTAATGTCACCTTTGCACCATTTATAACATTTCTGGTATATTTTTAAATGTTTATACAGTAGTGTACTGTATACAGCAGGGCTCCGCTTTACGGTGTTCTGCTAATATGGGCATTTCAAATTATGACCTAAACTCTCTAAATGGCTCCCCCCACCTGAATTTCTAACACAGTCACCGCATGCCACCTGGTTTGTTTACATCTCCGTGAGCATGACTCTCCATTATGTCTGGAAACTTTCCAAAATTTCAAGTGTTTTAGTTATTTCATATTTTATATATAGTACTCTGATAATTATAATTATGTGTACCTGTACCTGAATAAACTTACTGTGCTGGCAAGAAGGTACACATTAAAATCACTAAGAGTGTCTTATTAGTCTTGAAGATGCCATATTAATAATGATAATAATAACACACAATAATAATCACTCTGAGATGCATTAATATAGACATTTTGATTAATCCATCTACAACATTTTTTCAAAATTATATAGTAATAAACACGCCACATAAGCATGATAAATACACCCACAGTAGAATAAATTAACATAAACATGAGATGTTTTTCCAGTCGTCTTGTCAGAGTGTCAGGAAGAAAAATGGTTTCTTTAGTTCAACACCAAAGAAAATGTGTACACAATAGAGTTACTGGGGTAACTGTAGAAAATTATTCCTTTCGTATGCCTTCACTCAGTTTCATTCCTCATATACATCAATGATCTTCCAAACGTATCCCAACACCTGAAACCCATTCTCTTTGCTGACGACACGACTTACGTCATCTCTCACCCTAATCTTGCCACCCTCAACTCCATTGTTAACGAGGAGCTGATCAAAATATCGACTTGGATGACAGCCAATAAACTTACGCTTAACACTGACAAAACTTACTATATTATGTTTGGTAGCAGAGCAGGAGATGCACAAATTAACATTAAGATTGACAACACTCTAATTACCAGACATAATGAGGGCAAATTCCTAGGCCTATACCTTGACAACAACCTGAATTTCAGCACCCATATCCAACACATAACCAAAAAAGTATCCTAAACAGTTGGGATCCTCTCCAAGATACGATACTATGTGCCGCAAAATGCCCTTCTCACACTATACCACTCACTTATTTATCCATACCTCACCTATGCTATTTGTGCTTGGGGATCAACTGCAGCAACACACCTAAAGCCAATAATAACCCAACAAAAAGCTGCAGTAAGAATAATCACTAAATCCCATCCCTGGCAACACACACCCCCACTCTTCATAGATCAAAACTTACTCCCTGTTCAGTACATCCACACTTACTACTGTGCAATCTACATCTACAGGACCTTAAACTCCAATATCAGCCTTGACCTAAAATGCTTTCTTGATAGTTGTGACAGAACCCACAGGCATAACACCAGACACAAACATCTCTACGACATTCCCCATGTCCGACTAAACCTTTACAAAAATTCAATGTATGTCAAAGGCCCTAAAATCTGGAACACCCTACCTGAGAACTTTAGAACTGCAGACACATTCATCACCTTCAAAACTACCATTAGAAAACATCTTATCTCCCTGATAAACCCCATCAACTAACTACACGAATACCACCTGGTGGCTCACACTTACACTCACTCACCCATTTGACCATAAACAGAAATATTAATCTCAATCTTAAAATAATGAATCCTATGATACTTCAATACTGAAACTATGTACTGTGCCAAAACAAAAGTATTCACATTGCTAAACTCACAAACTAGTATTTAGTCACTTAGCCATAATACCAACTTACCTCATAATTTGTAATATTTTAAAATAAAGAATTAAACTAAGTCTGCCCGAAATGCCTAGCCATGCTAGGCATTCTAGTGGTACACTCTGTAATCATTATTTAACTACATGTAAACCACACAACAACCAAATTCTGTAAATTCAACATTGTAATCTTTATAGAGAATAAACTTTGAATTTGAATTTGAATTCATTCTAAAAATGGTGTGTTACATGAGAATGGGAGTGTTGCTCTTTATTTATTCTACTTTACCAATGTGGATACAACTTGTACACAATGTAAGGTGTTTGTTTAATGGTATAAGATTCATAGACATGGGAATGAATGTGTGTCAATCAAAAGCAGACCCACTTGTCTGTTTGTTTACATACTCTGCATCTCTGTTCTCTCTCTCTCATTTATTAATTTTTATATCATGTACTCACCTCTCACCCTACATTAAGGCTACAAATATTTTAAGGTAAGTCATGAGTGTACTGTATATGCATTTTGTTGCTCTAGGGCACTGTCGTAGGTGGGGTGGGCAGGCAGGCTACCATACCTCCCACACCCGACTTTCTACAAATAAATACTATTCACCTGCTCTGGAGAACAATCAAAAAGCAGATGTAGTATACACAGACTTTGTGAAAGCTTTCCACAAGTGTGATCATGTTGTAATAGCACACCAAATGCATGACAAAGGAATAACAGTTAAAGTTGTTAGATGGATCTATAACATCCTAACAAATAAAAAAAAAGAGTAATAGAAAATAAGAGTAAAGTCAGAGGTGGATACAGTGAAAAGCTCTTTTCCACAAGGCACAGTACTCGCTCCCATCCTGTTCCTTATCCTCATAAAGGAGACAGATAGAGATGTAAGCCACAGCACTGTCTCTTCCTTTGCTAACCATACCTAAATTTGCATGACAGTGTCATCCATTGAAGACACTGCAAACACAAGCAGATATTAACCAAATCCTTAAATGGGCCTTATAAAACAATAATAAGTTCATTGAAGACAAATTTCAATTATTACACTAAGGAAAACCTAAGGAAATAAAAATTAGATTGGAGAATCAAGCAAATTCTAACCCCATAATAGAGCAAAAAACTAATGTGAAGGACCTAGAAGCGATAATGTCAGAGAATCTCACTTTTAAAAATCACAACAATGTATCTACCAGATCTGCTAGGAAAATGATAGGACAGATAATGAGAACCTTCAAAACCAGGGATGCCAATGATAATTCTCTTTAAATCCTTTGTCTGTTGATGTAGTATAAATACGTCTTACGAGCCAGTGTTTTGACGTATTAATAAGCCAAAATTCTAGCGGCTTCAAATCAAGCAGGAGAAAGCTGGTAGGCCCACATGTGAGAGAATGGGACTGTGTGGTCAGTGTGTGCAGTATAAGAAAAATCCTGCAGCATGCAGTGCATAATGAGAAAAAAAAACTGTCGTGTTTTTGGATTAAAACGCCGATTTTGAGGTGTATTTTCGTACAGTATTTATGGCTGTATTCTCACATTCTTGGTCTCATTTGATAGAATGGAAGACATATTACAGAAATGGAGATGATTTTAATTGGTTTCACGATGAAAAGAACCTTGAAACTGAGCTCAAAGTAGCGGAAATGTTCGATTTTTGAAGATATTCAACAGTAAACAAATGACGTCACCGTCCAAAAAGTACCCAACTAGCCATTCTATTACGCAGTTACGAATGGGTTGACATTATTTTTACAATCATTACAATAATGCAGTACAGTCTGCTTAACAGTAAATCTTCTATTTTTTGTGTGAATAAAAATTCAAAATAGAAAACAATAGTAATATCAGAGGGGCCTGGAGACATGACTAATGAACAAAGAAAATGTTATTTTAGTGCCAGGAATGTCTGCATTGGTTATTCTGGATCCTATTTTGAAATTGGCATCTTTTTTAATTTGCTTGAAATTGGCCAAATTGCTAATTTCTGACCACTTTATTTGGTAGTTTAAAGAGGTAAATGGACAGTTTCTTGTACTCAATCAATAGAACAAATGTAGTTCTAAAGAAATAGCTATGAGTTTGGTCGACTGGAACAATGGAATTGGACGAAAATAGGGCTCAAAGTGGGTGAAATCGCCAATGCGTATACAGTGGACCCACGGATTACGTCATCGGATTAAGTAACGTTTTTGCGTCAAAATGCTGGATCATTATTGACACAGAACTCATTCGTCCCGAATATGTCCTCATGCCATGAGCGGCCCGCCCACTCCAAGTACAGCCAGTGTGCCATTGTTTACAAGCCAGTGAGGACGATTCCAGGCATACATGCAATACATTTTGTATTCCATTTTTTTAGTGCTTGTAACTGCTAAATAAGCCACCATGGGCCCAAAGAAAGCTTCTAGTGCCCTTTGGTAAAGAGGGTGAGAAACTCTATAGAATTCAAGAAAGAGATCATCGCAAAATACAAAAGTGGAGTGTGTCTCCGAGCTGGCCAGGTTGTATAATAAACCCCATACAACCATCGCTACTGTCTTGGCCAAGTAAAAGGCAATCAAGGAAGCTGTTGTTGTGAAAGGTGCAAATATGCTTACAAAACAGAGATCACAAATGCTTGAAGATGTGGAGAGATTGTTGCTGTTGTGGATCAATGAGAAACAATTACCAGGAGATAGTGTTTTGCAGTCAATTATATGTGAAAAGGCAAGGCAGCTGCATGATGATCTCATTAAGAAAATGCCTGGAACTAGTTCTCATATTGGTGAATTTAATTCAAATTCAAATTCAAAGTTTATTCTCTATAAAGATTACAATGTTGAATTTACAGAATTTGGTTGTTGTGTGGTTTACATATAGTTAAATAATGATTACAGAGTGTACCACTAGAACGCCTAGCATGGCTAGGCATTTCGGGCAGACTTAGTTTAATTCTTTATTTTAAAATATTACAAATTATGAGGTAAGTTGGTATTATGGCTAAGTGACTAAATACTAGTTTGTGAGTTTAGCAATGTGAATGCTTTTGTTTTGGCACAGTACATAGTTTCAGTATTGGAGTATCATAGGATTCATTATTTTAAGATTGAGATTAATATTTCTGTTTATGGTCAAATGGGTGAGTGAGTGTAAGTGTGAACCACCAGGTGGTATTCGTGTAGTTAGTTGATGGGGTTTATCAGGGAGATAAGATGTTTTCTAATGGTAGTTTTGAAGGTGATGAATGTGTCTGCAGTTCTAGAGTTCTCAGGAAGGGTGTTCCAGATTTTAGGGCCTTTGACATACATTGAATTTTTGTAAAGGTTTAGTCGGACATGGGGAATGTCGTAGAGATGTTTGTGTTTGGTGTTATGCCTGTGGGTTCTGTCACAACTATCAAGAAAGCGTTTTAGGTCAAGGTTGATATTGGAGTTTAAGGTCCTATAGATGTAGATTGCACAGTAGTAAGTGTGGATGTACTGAACAGGGAGTAAGTTTAGATCTATGAAGAGTGGGGGGGGGGGGTGTTGCCAGGGATGGGATATAGTGATTATTCTTACTGCAGCTTTTTGTTGGGTTATTATTGGCTTTAGGTGTGTTGCTGCAGTTGATCCCCAAGCACAAATAGCATAGGTGAGGTATGGATAAATAAGTGAGTGGTATAGTGTGAGAAGGGCATTTTGCGGCACGTAGTATCGTATCTTGGAGAGGATCCCAACTGTTTTGGATACTTTTTTGGTTATGTGTTGGATATGGGTGCTGAAATTCAGGTTGTTGTCAAGGTATAGGCCTAGGAATTTGCCCTCATTATGTCTGGTAATTAGAGTGTTGTCGATCTTAATGTTAATTTGTGCATCTCCTGCTCTGCTACCAAACATAATATAGTAGGTTTTGTCAGTGTTAAGCGTAAGTTTATTGGCTGTCATCCAAGTCGATATTTTGATCAGCTCCTCGTTAACAATGGTGTTGAGGGTGGCAAGATTAGGGTGAGAGATGACATAAGTCATGTCGTCAGCAAAGAGAATGGGTTTCAGGTGTTGGGATACGTTTGGAAGATCATTGATGTATATGAGGAAGAGCAGGGGACTAAGGACACTTCCCTGCGGAACTCCAGTATCAAGTGGCCGTGTTGTTGATGCTGTGTCTTTAATGGTAACATACTGATACCTATTAGTAAGGTAAGATTTGAAATAAGCAAGCGCATGGCCTCTTATACCGTAATGGTCAAGTATGTGGAGTAGGATGTTGTGGTCTACTGTGTCAAAAGCTTTTCTTAGGCCAGCAAAGGTTAGTTTGAGAGATTTAAAGATCGTAGTGGCATACATAGTGTGATAAGGCGTGGTGAGGCTGCCAGTTCTGACAAAAAAAGCAGCTGAAAAATATATTCAGGACTTCAAGGGGTACATAGAAGCTGAAAAATTCAAACCCCAACAAGTGTTAAATTATGACGAAACAGGCCTCTTTTGGAAGAAAATGCCAAACAGGACCTGCCTTACTCAGGAGGAAAAGGCACTCTCAGGACACAAGCCTATGAAAAACAGGCTAACTCTCATGTTTTGCAGTAATGCTAGTGGTGATTGCAAAGTAAAGCCTTTACTCATGTATTACTCTGAAATTCCCAGAGTGTTCAAGAAAAACAGTGTTGTCAAGCCTAAATTGTGTGATGTGGAGAGCAAACAGTAAGGCATGGGTCACAAGGGAAATTTTCCTTGACTGGTTCCATGACGTGTTTGGCCCCAGTGTGAGAAAATACCTCCTGAAAAATAAATTGGAACTCGAGTGCCTCCTGGTAATGGACAATGCACCTGCTCATCCTCCAGACTTGGAAGAGCGAATGGTGCCAGAGTTTAGCTTCATCAAAGTGAAATTTTTGCCCCCTAATACCATTCCTCTCCTCCAGTCCATGGACCAGCAAGTCATTTCAAATTTCAAGAAACTGTACACCAAAGCAGTGTTTCAAAAGTGTTTTGAAGTGACCTCAGACACTGAATTGACCCTAAGAGAGTTCTGGAAAGGTCACTTCAGTATCTTCAGTTGCCTAATCCTTATAGGTAAGGCTTGGGAGGGAGTGACTTGCAGGACTTTGGACTCTGCTTGGAGAAAATTGTGCACACAATGTGTACAACAGAGGGATTTTGAAGGGTTTGGGACTGACCCTGAGGAGCCTATGCCAGTTGTGGAATCTACTGTGGCATTGGGGAATTCCATGGGGTTGGATGTGAGTTTGGAGGATGTGGAAGAGGTGGTGGAGGACGACGATGAAGAGCTTACCACTGCAGAGCTGCAAGAGTTTGAGGTGCAATACCAACAGACCACAGCTCAGGAATTTCCTTGAAAGGAGGAGGAAGAGAGATTGAAGAAGATGCCTTCTTCAAAGATTAAGGACATTTGTGCAAAGTGGACCAAAGTGCAAACATTTATGGATGAACATCACCTTGACACAGCTGTTGCATGCCGTGCTGGCAACATCTACAATGACAATGTTGTGTCCCATTTTAGGGAAATCTTAAAGAGGTGCCAGAAACAGAGCTCTCTGGACAGACTTTTGGTGCGACAGAGGTCCAGTGACTCTCAAGCTGGTGCTAGTGGCATTAAAAAACAAAGAAGGGATGTAACTCCAGAAAAGGACTTGGTACCTGAAGTCCTTATGGAAGGGGATTCCCCTTCCAAACAATTGTAAACTCCTCCATCCTCTTCCCTCCTCCTGTCTCATCACTCATCAATACGTCTTCAATAAAGGTAAGTGTCATTTTATTATTTATCTTTTTAATTATTTATTCTGCATGTCTCATTGTTTTCTGTGTAGGGAAATGTATATTTCATGTAAAAAAATTATTATGTTTAATACTTTTAGGTGTCTGGAATGGATTAATTGGATTTCCATTATTTTTTTTGGGGAAAATTAATTCAGATTAAGAAAGATTCGGTATAAGACACACTCTCTGGGACAGATTAATGTCATTAACCCTTTCAGGGTCCGTCCCGTAGATCTACGGCTTTACGTTCAGGGTCCAAACCATAGATCTACGCCATGAGCTCAGCTCACTCTGATAAACTGTGAGTGGTACATTTGGGCCTAGATATGAGAGAATACATCTATGTGGTATGTGTGCACCACATAAAACAGATCCTGCAGCACACTGTGTATAATGAGAGAAAAAAAATGAAATCATGATTTTTCGATTAAAACAGCAACTTTGCAGTGTTTTTTCGTATGTTTTTTATAGTTGTATTTGCGATTTCTTGGTCTCATTTGATAGAATGGAAGACATATTACAGAAATAGAAATGATTTTGATTGGTTTTAGCACTGGAAATGGCTTGAAACTGAGCTCAAAGTAGCAGAAATGTTAAATTTTTGCCGATATTCAAGAGTAAACAAACGACCTCACACGTCTAATACACATCAGCTGGTGGGTCTAATATACATTCACAAATATGATAATGATATTTATACAATTATTACAGTATTGCATAACAGTAAATCTTCTATTTTTTGGTGTGAATAAAAATTCATTATGTGAATAAAAAATCAAAATGGAATTTATTTGTAAAGCCTCAAAACATAACTAATGAACAGAGGAAATGTTAGTTTAGTGCCAGGAATGCCTACATTGTTCATTCTGGACCCTATTTTGAAATTGGAATATTTTGAACTTTGTGTTAAATTGGCCAAATTAACAATTTCCGATCACTTTATTTTGTAGTTGAAACAGTTGACTTGGCGATTTCTTGTGCTCAATCAATAGAATAGAAGTAATACTAGTGAAATAGCTAAGAATTTGGTTGACTGGTATAATGTAATTGGCCTAAAATGGGAGTCAAAGTCGGCAAAATCGCCGATTCGTAAATATCGCTGACACATCAAAATTCGCGAGCATAATTTCGTCAATTTTCCACCAAATTTCGTACTTTTTGTTTTATTACCTTCACAAAAAGATTCTCTACAATTTCATAAGAAAAAATAACAAATTTTTTTTTTTAAATTCTTGGACACTGGTGCGTGACTCCAGATTTGGGCCTTGGACCCTGAAAGGGTTAACCGGGGGGTCCAATATATATTGCCGAGATCGCTAACTTCACGAAAGCATAATTCCTTAAGTTTTCCATCAAATTTCGTACTTTTGGTGTCATTACCATCAGGAAAAATGCTCTATCATTTCAAAAGAATTTGTTTTTCGAATATTTTGCGACAGAGAGAGACTCCAGGATTTGGGGTCTTGACAGTCAAAGGGTTAAATCACTTGTTCTCTGTAGGCTGGAATATTGCCGTACACTAATGGCCTCTTTCAAGGCAGGCAAAATTGCAGACCTGGAGAATATACAGAGAAATTTTGCTGCCCTTGTAAGTACAATAAAGCACCTTAACCCCTTGACTGTCACAACCCCAAATCCTGAGGTGTCTCCTGATGTCGCAAAATTCCGAAAAAAAACTTATTTTTTCTTGTGAAATGATAAGAGAATCTTTTCCCGATTGTAATGAGACCAAAAGAATGAAATTTGATGGAAAAATGATGGAATTACGTTCTCACAAAGTTAGCGACCTCGGCGATATTTACGAATCGGCGATTTTGCCCACTTTGAGCCCTATTTTCGGCTAATTCCATTGTTCCAGTCGACCAAACTCATAGCTATTTCTTTAGAACTCCATTTTTTCTATCGACTGAGTGGTCAGAAATTTGCAATTTGGCCAATTTCACAAAAAATAAAAAATATAACAGTTTCAATATAGGGTCCAGAATGAACAATGCAGACATTCCTGGCTCTAAAATAACATTTTCTTTGTTCATCAGTCATGTCTCCAGGCCCCTCTGATATTACTCTTGCTTTCTATTTTGAATTTTTATTCAAACAAAAAATAGAAGATTTACTGTTATGCAGTCTACTGCAATATTGTAATAATTGTATAAATACTGTCAACCCATTCATAACGGCATATCAGAATGGCTACTTGGACATTTATTGGAAAATGACATCATTTGTTTACTTTTGAACATCGGCAAAAAATCAAACATTTCCCCTACTTTGAGCTCCATTTCAAGGTCCTTTTCATAGTAAAACCAATCAAAATCACCACTATTTCTATAATATATTTTCCATTCTATCAAATGAGACCAAGAAAATTAGAATACAACCATAAATACTATACGAAAGTAGACTACAAAGTCGGCATTTTAATTAAATAAAACAGTCGGAGTTTTTTTTTCTCATTATGCACTGCGTGCTGTAGGATTTTTTTATATGGTGCACACAGACCCATTCTCTCACATGTGGGCCTACCAGCTTTCTCCTGCTTGATTTGAAGCCGCTAGAATTTGAGTATATATACGTCAAACATGGTGGCTCATAAGATGTATATATATGACTGAAACAGTCAAAGGGTTAATTACTGGAAAAATGTTTGAAGTCCCTTGACCTGTACTCCTTGGAATGCAGGTATGAAAAATACATTACAATTTACACCTGGAAAATCCTAGAGTCCCAAATCTGCACACAGAAATCACTCCCTATGAAAGCAAAAGACTCAGCAGGTGGTGCAGCATCTTCCCCAGTGAAATGCAGGGGTGCCACGAGTATGCTAAGAGATAACACAATATGTGTCGGTTAAGTGTCAGAGGCCAAGACTGTTCAACTGCCTCATAGCATACATAAGGGGGATTACAAATAGACCCCTGGCTGTCTTCAAGAAGGTGCTGGACAGGCACCTAAAGTCAACACCTGACCAGCCAGGCTGTGGCTTGTACATCAGTTAATGTGTAGCCAGCAGTAACAGCTTAGATGATCAGGCCCTGACCCACCACAAGGCCTAGTCATGGAAAGGGACATGGGGAGAGTTGAAAACCAAAACATCCTCCAGGTATACACCAGGTAGACTCCAGGGCTTAAGTGCACAACCTCTTAACTCGGAACCTGGTAAGTCAGGGTCCTACTGTGTATACATATGTGCAAAAAAGTAACCTAACCTTGGTGTTTTTTTTAAGTTGTAACAATTACTATTGGTGTTGATTTCCCTATGCTAGTAGTGTGTGCCAAGCCAGACATGCTGAAGTGCAAGTCTAGGATTTTCATCTTTCTATTTTAAATAAATAATGACCAGCTTTGAGTAGCTTAGCAAGGAAGTGAAGCTTCAACAGACTTACAAAGTAGTTCCTACATCCTAAATTACATCGGGCCATAACATTGAATAATAAGGTTAAACAACAAACATTTCATTAGTCTGAATTATCTCACATCATTCTTACCGAGAGGATTTCTTCTAGTTGGTTTTCCTTATTAATCTTTTTATGTATTTTGTTCTTTTGTTGAGTTTGGTCAGCGTTGTCAGCCTCTCCTTCACTCTCCTCGCATGATCCAATATCTTCTGAGCTGTCTGTTCCTTCTTGGAAATCTTTGAAACTGAAAATATAGCTTTGCCATAATAATCTATTCACAGCATTAACCACAAAAATTATAGCTCTTGGGTAATCCATTTAGCTATACAATACAGATAATTAAGATCCATGATGAAATTATCTCACAAACAAGAGAAAAATAAGTGAGGTGCCCCAGGTTAAATTAAGAGTACAGGAAGGCCCTACTTATACAGTGGGTTAGGTTCCACATGTTTCACACATGTTTTCACTTTTAAATGCATATACAGTAGGGCCCAGTTTTATGGTGTTCCACTAATACAGCAATTTCAAATTATGACAAGTGAGTGGTCTTTCAAATACAGCGTACCCCACCTGGTTTGTTTACATTCCCTGTGAGCACATCTCTCTATTATGTCTGGAAATTTTTCAAAATTTCAAGCATTTTAAAGTTATTGTATATTTTACATGTACTCTGATAATTATACAGTGGACCCCTGAGTTTCGTATTTAATCCATTCCACAGAGTCTGCCAAATGATGAAACTGCTGAATGGCGAAAACATTTTCCCCATAAGAAATAATGGAAATAAAATTAATCCGGTCCAGATACCCAAAAATATTAAAAAAGAAATTTTTTTTTTTTCAAATTAAATCAAGTACAGTGGACCCCCGGTTTTCAATGGCATTGGTATCCGTTAAATCCGGTATTCGATACATTTTAATGCAAAAATTTTGCCTCGCCACTCTTTAAAAAACCCACCACACGCAATTCGTCCAAGACGTGTCCACGTGTGGCCTGAACTGCTCCGTGCGTGCCAGTGTTTACAAGCTGGCCAGTGTGCTCGCATCTAAGGATACATTCGGTACATTCCATATTATCACAGTGTTTTTGGTGCTTGTTTCTGCAAAATAAGTTACCATGGGCCCCAAGAAAGCTTCTAGTGCCAACCCTGTGGTAAAAAGGGTGAGAATTAGTATGGAAATTAAGAAAGATTTTGAAGGGTTTGGGGCTAACCCTGAGAAGCCTATGCCAGTTGTGGAATCCATTGTGCCTACTTCAAAAATTAAGGAAATGTGTGCCAAGTGGGTTGAACTGCAAACCTTTATGGATGAAAATCACCCTAACACAGCTACTGTAAGCCGTGCTGGTGACTATTACAATGGACAGATTTGTTGTGTGACAGAAGTCCAGTGACTCTCAAGCTGGTCCTAGTGGCATTAAAAGAAGAAGGGAAGTAACACCGGAAAAGGACTTGCTACCTCAAGTCCTAACGGAAGGGGATTCCCCTTCTAAACAATAAGTTCGACACTCTCCCCTCCTCCTGTGGAGAAATTTTCTCCAGGAGGGGGGTATCAGCTCCCTTCAGCCCCTTTCAGCCCTGAGGGGCCAAGCCCTCTCAGAAGGGGCGAGCGTCTTGTTTACTGCTACAGTGAGTAATTGATCACAGATGCCGTACGAGTATGCGTGGTCAAATGACCTCTGCTCCTTGCAGTCCAGTGTTGCAAAGTGTATTTTTATAAGAGACAGTACATCTCTTACTTTAGCAGGACAATTAAGGAAAATCCTGCTCCCACTTTATTACCATAGTAAAGATAGTGGACATTGTTGTCTATGCTTAAGACAGCAAGAAACAAACATTCTGCTTTGCTTCATCGAGGAAGTGGCAAGGAAGCAAAAAGTACTAAGTCAGCATTTTTTTTGTGCAAGGGGCAGTGGCGGCATGGGGCACTGTGGCGTCTTCAGATTACTTTTGACTCTACTGAGAGTGACACTGACGCCAGGATAACCAACAAAGAACACTGATCTGTGCGTTAGTGTGGACAAAGTGTCTCACAAAACACGATAAACACTTACAGAGAAGTGTGATCAACTTCTTAGTGATATTGTGTGAACAATTATTGATGAACAGTGTAACAACGAGTGTTGCGATCCAACAGAGTGTAGTGCGACATTCTTCAAAGAACACTATTCTTCAATCAACTCAACGGATATCCGGGCGTAATTACGGGTCAGATACATATACCCAGGTAAGTGTTCTAACTCGTGATGTACTACTATTGACTGCGCAGTTGAGTATAAAGTCGTGAGTTAGTCACTTATCATAAACCCCAGTGATATGCGGACCATTGAGTCCACACAAGTAAGTCGTCGACCATCATTGAATGAAATATGCTGACATAACACCCCCTAGGGGCAATTTATAATCTTACAAATTGTAACTCTTCACAGCCCGTTGAAGATGGCTTCGACAGCTTCTAGACCTCGTCTGCAGGGGCGGCTGTGCAGGCGATGAGTTGTCCTTTTAAGTTAAGTATAAGTCTTTAAACTTAACTGGTAATGCCATTTCTCAACACCTCCCATCCCATCAATCATCACCAGATCTTCATTAACCCTTTCAGGGTCCAAGGCCAAAATCTGAAGTCACGCACCAGTGTCCAAGAAATTTTGAAAAAAAAAAAAATTATTTTTTCTTACAGAATTAAAGAGCATATTTTTGTGAAGGTAATAAAACAAAAAAAATTAGAATCTGATCAGTACTTACCGAGATACAGTGCCAAGAAGTTTGTAGAAAATGATGTGGTGGCGGCAACATCGACGAATTCCACATACGCGTATTATATTATTTTGTTGTTTTAGTTGTTTTTTCTTTTCTTTTCCAATTTTTTTCTATTCCTACTAACATTTGGGGCCTGAGAGACCAATACTGTATATAATGTATATATATAAACTCACTGTATTGAACACAATAACCGCACTAAAGTTATTATCATATTATTGTTTACCACTGTTGTTTATTACAATAAACATGCACAAATATTGTATAATACTAATGTTCTATCATATATTTACATATTTACAATCACTGGACATGGTTTTAGAACTGCTGGAGCTTGTGGAACTCCTTGAAACAAGGCACCATGCACAGAGGCACCTTACATTCCTCACACATAAACCGAGTGTCTTTGCGTCTTTGTTGCCGTCGTTTTGTTTGTGCACAGACAATGCATCTCTTCTGAGCAAATTTCTTTTGAGTTGAAGGAAGCTGTATTATGAAATGATCACCTTCTCTTCTCAAACGCTTGGGTATATTGTGATGAATTCGAGGACCATGTTGTATTGCAGGTGTTGTTACCTGGTACTTCATTATGAGTTGTCTGACAACAGACAAACAAAATTCACCATACGGTGGTCTGTTACCAGTCTTTATTTGGTACATATTATATGCATTCAGCATTGAAATGTCCATGAGATGGAAGAAAAGTTTCATGTACCACTTGTAACTCTTACGAACACAGTCAACAAAACCAATCTGCATGTCACACTTGTCAACCAAGCGCATGTTTTGTGTATAATCAATCACTGTCACTGGTTTTCGAATACGTTCATTAGTCACTCGATCAACTTTGCCACTGTCTTGCATTTCATTACGGTGAATGGTTGTCAACAATGTGACATCTCGTTTGTCATGCCACCATAATGCCATGATGTCATTGGCAGTAAACACCTGCACGTCATCACCACGAACACCTGCGTTGAGCCTGGGCATATGTTTACGATTAGAACGCACTGTGCCACACACATCTGTCTTGTTCACTCGCATGAAATCACTGAGTAATGGGCTTGTGTACCAGTTATCGGTATATAATGTATGGCCCTTACCAAGATAAGGTGCCATCATGTTTCTCACTACGTCACCTGATATACCCAATAACATCTTGGTATCTTTCAATGTTTTACTACCCGTGTATACAACAATATCCAACACCAGGCCACTGTCACAATCACAGAGTACAAACAATTTTATACCAAAGCGGTTCCTCTTGCTCGGTATATACTGCTTGAATGACAGTCTACCTTTGAACAAAATCAAAGACTCGTCAATTACAAGATTCTTGAATGGATAAAAGTATATCCTGAACTTTTGTTTGAGATACATGAAAACATTTCTAATCTTGTATAACCTGTCACTTCTGTCAGGCCTGGTTTTGTCAGAGAAGTGCAACATACGTAACAGTAAGATAAACCTGTTCACTGGTATTATTTCACTGAAGGATGGGGTACAAATTAGCCGATCTGTGGACCAGTATGCTTTTATATTATGCTTATAGACGTGAGGCATAAGCATTATTGTTGCAAAAAGCAAATACATTTCTGCAACAGTCGTCTCTTTCCACCTGTGTAGTCTTGACTGTGGTGATAAGATCGTATTTGCCATGGTGTACTGAAAATACTTATTACTTTCCCTGACAATAATTTCCATCAATGGCTGGTCAAAGAATAATTCAAAGAATTCCAGTTCATTGGCCGTGGTTCCAAGGGGACAGGTAGGTAGAATTCCACTTTGTGAGTCATCAAAGTGGTGAGGGCTGGGAACAAAATTGGGATTTTGCTGCCAATCCCAGATACGGTTTGCTGGTGGATACTGGACATCATAGGCTGGTTGTACGGGTGGTTGTGGCGGGCTGGTGGGTGACGCTCCGCTTTGTCCTTGAACTGACGAGTCAGCAGCGTGGGTTCCCGCATGGCACAGCGAGTCATGCATGGCGGTGCCACTACCACCACCAGCCCCACTAACACCATCCACTGATGTCTGTGGCCCATCCATGCCAAGTGTAGCCACATCATCCTCACTATCACTACCTAAAACGGGTGTAGGGCCACGGGATGTACTCCGGGATGTACTCCGGGATGAACTCCGTCCCCTGGGCACAGCATAGGGTACACTACCCGAGCGCATGCGGCGGCAAACATACCGACGCTTCACTGGTGAATATGTTTCCTCACTATCACTACTCGAATGATCGTCGAGCGCAATAAAATCACAATCCACGTCAGAATCATCGTCATTACTGAAGTCAGAGGCCAGGCCACGGGAAAATATTAGTTTTCTCTTACATTTAGGAACACCCGACCGTGAGTCACGAGTGCCCACACCAGAGGTAGAAGGTCGAGGATCGTCGGGGTTTTCTGCACTATTATCGATATCCTGGTCATTATTTTCGGTCACTAACTTATCAAAGCCGTAGAATTCGTCTTCATTTCCATCAGTGTCAGAACTATCAGACAGGAAGAGGAGAGTCCCAATTTTCCGGGGAGTGAGAGCTGACTTGCGACGAGACATGGTGAACAAGGGTGACTGAGCCGGTGTTCCCACAATGCTATGCAGGCGCCTAGATTTTTTGTTTACGGCGCACACCCACGGCGCAGACCCATTCTCTCATATGTAGGCCTATGAGCGCTTTCGCGCTAAATTTGACGGCGCTAGAATTTTGGCGTAGATCTACGGTTTGGACACTCACCGACCAGCCGTAGATCTACGGGACGGACCCTGAAAGGGTTAAAGGTAAGTGTCATGTATTCTATTGTTAGTAGAGTACTACAAACTGTGCATGTCTTCTTCAGTTTGTGTGCATTAAACTTAATATTTCATGTGGTAAAATTTTTTTTTTCATACTTTTGGGTGTCTTGCACGGATTAATTTGATTTCCATTATTTCTTATGGGGAAAATTAATTCACCTTTCGATAATTTTGGCATACGGTGAGCTCTCAGGAACGTATTAATATCGAATACCGGGGGTCCACTGTACATACATACTATATAAAATAATAACAACATTACACTTACCTTCACTGGGTGGATGGAAGCCGGGAGGAGGGGATAGGAGGAAGGTGTACACTGTTGTCTGGAAGGGGGATCCCCTTCCATAAAGACTTCAGGTACCAAGTCCTTATCTGGGGTTACTTCCCTTCTTTGTTTTTTAATGACACTGGGAACAACTTGAGAGTCACTAGACCCCTGTTGCACAAAATATCTGTCCCGAGAACTCTGTTTCTGGCATTTCTTTAAGATTTGTCTGAAGTGGGACACAACACTGTCATTGTACATGTTGCCATCACGGCCTGCAACAGCTTTGTCAGGGTGAAGTTCATCCATAAATAATTGCACTTCAGTCCACTTTGCACAAATGTCCTTAATCTTTGAAGAAGGCACCTTCCTCCATCTCTCTTCCTCCTCCTCTGCAGTGATTTCCTGAGTTGTGGTCTCTTGTTGTTGCAGATGAAGCTCTTGCAGCTCTGCAGTGGTTAGCTCTTCATCGTGGTCCTCCACCAACTTTTCCACATCCTCGAAACTCACATCCAACCCCATGGAATTCCCCAGTGACACAATACTTTCCACAACTGGCATAGGCTCCTCAGGGTCAGTCCCAAGCCCTTTAAAAATCCCTCTCTTCTACACATTGTGGCCACAATTTTCTCCAAGCAGAATTCAAAGTTCTGCAAGTCACCCCCCCCCCCCCAGCCTTACCTACAAGGTTTATGTAAGTGAGAATATTGAAGTGATATTTCCAGAACTCTCTAAGGGTCAATTCAGTGTCTGAGGTCACTTCAAAGCACTTTTGAAACACTGCTTTGGTGTACAGTTTTTGGAAGTTTGAAATGACCTGCTTGTCCATGGGCTGGAGGAGAGGAGTGGCATTCGGAGGCAAAAACTTCACAGTGATGAAACTAAACTCCTCCACCATTTGCTCTTCCAAGTCTGGAGGATGAGCAGAAGCATTGTCCATTACCAGGAGGCACTTGAGTGGCAATTTATTTTCCAGGAGGTATTTCTTCACACTGGGGCCAACCACTTCATTAAACCAGCCTAGGAAAATTTCTCTTGTGACCCATGCCTTACTGTTAGCCTTCCACATCACACACAAATTACTCTTGGCAACACTGTTTTTCTTGAACACTCTGGGATTTTCACAGTGATACACCAGTAAAGGCTTCACTTTGCAATCCCCACTAGCATTACTACAAAACAAGAGAGTTAGCCTGTCTTTTATAGGCTTGTGTCCTGGGAGTGCCATTACCTCCTGCTTGATGTAGGTCCTCTTTGGCATTTTCTTCCAAAAGAGGCCTGTTTCGTCACAACTGAATACTTGTTGGGGTTTGAATTCTTCAGTGTCTACGTACTCCTTAAACTCCTATACAAACTTATCAGCCGCTTTTTTGTCAGAACTGGCAGCCTCACCATGCCTTACCACACTGTGTATGCCACTATGCTTCTTAAATCTCTCAAACCAACCTTTGCTGGCCTTAAAATCAAGCATCACCACTTGTTGCAGGGATTTTCTTTACAAGATCGTCATGCAACTGCCTTGCCTTTTCACATATTATTGACTGCCTAATACTATCTCTTGCTAACTGTTTTTGGGTAATCCACACCAACAATAACCTTTCCACTTCTTCGAGGGTTTGCGATCTCTTTTGTCAGCATATGTACCCTTTTTGCAACAACAACACACTTTATTTCCTTTCCCTTCACCACGATCAAAGTGTTGGTTGAATGAGGTTTGCCATACATCCTGGCAAGTTCTGTAACACGCACTCCACTCTCATATTTTTCAGTGATTTCCTTCTCGAATTTGATCGTGTTCCTCACTTTCTTTATCAAAGGGCTGGCACTAGCTTTCCTTGGGTTCATGGTGACTTATTTAGCTGTTGCAAGCACAAAAAACAATGGATTATTATAAAACGTATGAACACACGGGGTGATGGTCACGCGCTGGTAAACAATGGCACACTGAGTGTGAATGGTGCGGAAGACTGGCTCTGTGTGCACGCTGACAGGCAGACACATGCTGGACAGTCACTGAATCATGTCCAATCACAAACCGTGAAGCTAAATTTAGCCGAATAAACTTGCCAAGTCAGATTTCACGAAAGTCGCTGCTGACGAAACATAGGGGTCCACTGAACAGTGGACCCCCGGCATACGATGGCATCGGCATACGTTAAGTCCGGCATACGATACATTTTAACGCAAAAATTTTGCCTCGCCACATGTTAAAAAACCCGCCACATGCAATTTGTCCGGGACGCCTCCCACGTGTGTCCTCAGCTGCCTCGTGCGTGCCAGTGTTTACAAGCCAGCCAGTGTGGTCGCATCCACGCATACAATCGGTACATTTCATATTATCACAGCGTTTTTAGTGATTGTACCTGCAAAATAAGTCACCATGGGCCCCAAGAAAGCTTCTAGTGCCAACTGTGCAGTAAAAAAAGGTGAAAATTACTATGGAAATGAAGAAAGAGATAATTGCTAAGTACAAAAGAGGAGTGCGTGTCTCAGAGCTGGCCAGGTTGTATACCAAACCCCAATCAACCATCGCTACTATTGTGGCCAACAAAACGGCAATCAAGGAAGCTGTTCTTGCAAAAGGTGCAAGTACTCGAAGATGTTGAGAGACTGTTATTGGTGTGGATAAACGAAAAACAGATAGCAGGAGATACCATCTCTTAAGCGATCATATGTAAAAAGGGTGGGAAATACGTACTATCGTACCACGGTCAGCTGTTGCTGCACCACAGTCAGCTGCTGCTGAACCATGGTCAGCTGCTGCTGCACCAAAGTCAATTGTTGCTGCACCAGTCAGCTGTTGCTGAACCACGGTGAGCTGCTGTTGCACCACGGTCAGCTGCTGCTGCACCACGGTCAGCTGCTGCTGCACCACTGTCAGCTGCTGCTGCACCAAAGTCAGCTGTTGCTGCACCACGGTCAGCTGGTCCTAGTGGCATTAAAAGAAGGGAAGTAACCCCGGAAAGGGACGTGCTACCTAAAGTCCTAATGGAAGGGGATTCCCCTTCTAAACATTAACAACTTCCACACTCTCCCCTCCTCCCATCCCATCAATCATCACCAGATCTTCAATAAAGGTAAGTGTCAGTTTGTATGTATTAAAATTAATATTTAATGTGGTAAAAAAAAAATTTTTTTCATACTTTGTGGTGTCTTGCACGGATTAATTTGATTTCCATTATTTCTTATGGGGAAAATTAATTCGCCTTACGATAATTTCGGCATACGATGAGCTCTCGGGAACGGATTAATATGGTATGCCGGGGGTCCACTGTACTTATGTGTACCTGTACCTAAATAAACTTACACACTGTGCTGGCATGCAGGTACACATTAAAATCACTAAGAGTCTCTCTACTCTTGATGCCATATAATCTCTAGGACACATGAAATGTCGTACACAATGTAACCGCGGCTTACGAGTTTAATCCATTCCATGACCTTGCTCGTATGTTGAGTCAATTTTCCTCATTTAAATTAATTGAAATAGCATTAATTCATTCTGGTAGAATTCCAGGCACGACAAAATACAGTGGACCCTCGAATTTAGTAGTGCCGTTTCTGTATGCAAAACTATTTTTATCTATAAAATGTATTTTTTAATATTTTTGGGTGTCTGGAATGGTTTAACTGGATTTACACTATTTCCTATGGGAAATATTAAAAAAAATACATTTTATAGATAAAAATAGTTTTGTAAACAGAAACGGCACTACTAAATTCGAGGGTCCACTGTACTTCAATATTTCGCTAATATCAACTCTGCGGCTTATTTATCTATCACAATTCATCTAATACGACATAATATTAATAACACAGAAACATGATATATACACTAGAATGAATAAAAAACTATGTCATTACGTATGTGGCTAGTGGTGGTGGCACAGCAGCCATTGTTGTTGGGGTTTATAGGGCCACCACAGCGGTCATTCCTGCTCCTGACTACATACCTTCCCATGCTCTTATTATAACAGAAAACAGAGTGTTTGTAAGGCAAATTGCATTAGATCACTACGTAGTTTCATAAGGAAAACAATAATAATAATGTAAAGAAAGCATGTACGTATGTAGTACTACATAATATAGACATTTCCATTAAACCATCTATGATTTTTTTTCAAAATTATGTAATAAACACACTTTGTAACATATAAACATGATACATACACCCACAGTATAAAAATTGACATAAATATGAGACTTGTTTACCAAGCAGTTTGTAGGAGTGTCAGAAGTATTATGTTTTCTCTTGTCAAACACCAGTTACTTAACTGTAGAAAAATATTCCTTTCGTATGCCTTCACTCTATAGCTATTCATGACCCTTGTGGGTTTAGTGCTTCTTTTTTATTATGATTATAATAATTTGTCAGAGCATCATTCCTTCCAAAAATAATGTTACATGAGAATGGAAGTGTTGGTCTTTATTTATTATACTGGACCACTGTGGAGACAACTTGTACACAATGTAAGGTGTTTGTATGAATGTGTATCAACCATAACCAGACGTATTTGTGTACATAAGTACAGTGGCCTGGTGGCTAAAGCTCTTGCTTCACACACGGAGGGCCCGGGTTTGATTCCCAGTGGGTGGAAACATTTCGACCCCATTTCCTTACACCTGTTGTCCTGTTCACTTAGTGGCAAATAGGTACCTGGGTGTTAGTTGACTGGTGTGGGTCGCATCCTGGGGGACAACATTGAGGACCCTAATGGAAATAAGTTACAGGCCTCGTTGACGCACTGATTTTCTTGGGTTATCCTGGGTGGCTAACCCTCCGGGGTTAAAAATCCGAAGAAAATCTGATCTTATCTCTTATCTTCCGTGACCACGCTCACATCTGGATTTGTTTGTTTGCAGAGTCAATTTTCCTCATTTAAATTAACTGAAATGGAATTAATTCGTTCCAGTGGAATTCCAGGCACAAAATACTTTAATAATTTCCCTAATATCAACTCTATGGTTTATTTATCTATCACAGTTCATCTAATATGACATAATAAACAATATTAATAACACAGAAACACGATATATACACTATAATGAATAAAATATGTCATTACGTATGTGGCTAGGGCCACCACTGTGGCCATTCCTGCTCCAGATTACATGTGTAGAGAACCTAGGATAACCCAAAAAAGTCAGACTGTGTGACTTATAAATGCTACATTCTTAATGCTACATTTAATTGCTACACTTAATTGCTGCACTCTTAATACTACACTTTGTCACAGACTCCTTCTGCTTTAGTATTCTACACATTGTAAAGTGGTACGCTGGTACTTCCTGGCAAAGCTCTTAACCCTCCACATAGTTAGTTTATCTATGATTTCCTGCTTCAATTCCATGGAAATCATCCTCTTTTTCTTCTCAGCACTGTCCATTGCATTTGCTTTCTTAGGACCCATGGTTAGAAACAAGAAATTTCACAAAATAACTTCACAAAACATAAGGAAAACATGAGAATTCCCTCCACCACAAGGGGAGTGGACTGCCATCTCATAGTGGCATTCAGAAACTCACTTATAGTATAGTTGCTACTTCTACTTACACTTAGATCACACTACACATGCATGTACAAGCATATACATACACACCCCTCTGGATTTTCTTACTAGTTCGTGTTCTTGTTTATTTCCTCTTATCTCCATGGGAAAGTGGAACAGAATTCTTCCTCCATGAGCCATGTGTGTCGTAAGAGGCGACTAAAATGCCGGGAGCAAGGGGCTGGTAACCCCTTCTCCTGCATATACAGTGGACCCCCGCTTAACGATCACCTCCAAATGCGACCAATTATGTAAGTGTATTTATGTAAGTGCGTTTATACGTGTATGTTTGGGGGTCTGAAATGGACTAATCTACTTCACAATATTCGTTATGGGAAAAAATTCGGTCAGTACTGGCACCTGAACACACTACTGGAATGAAAAAAGTTCGTTAACCGGGGGTCCACTGTATACTAAAATTATGAAGAGAAACTTTTGTTTTTCCTTTAGGGCCACCCTGCCTCTGTGGGATACAGTTGGTTTGTTGAAAGATGATGATGAAAGAATGGGTCTATGCAGTGAGTGTGAACCACATAAAAAAAAATCCTGCCCCCATGCAGTGCATGACGGGAAAAACAAAACTGTGACTGTCTGTATGGTTTAAAAAAGGAAATTTGCGGTGTATTTTCTGATTTTTTTTATGGTTTTATTTTCAGTTTCTTAGTATCATTTGACAGAATGAAAGACATATTATTAAAGTAGTGATCTTAATTGGATTCAGGACTGAAAGTAGCTTGAGACTGAACTCAAAGTAGCAGAAATATTTTATTTTTGTCAATATTCCAGAGGATGGGTAAGGGCCCCCTACAACCCCTAGTCTGTTTTATGGATTTTCAATAGATCCGAGTCAATTATTGGGATGCTGTAAACCATGAACAAGCTTTCCTGGTTATATTTTATTAGCCGAGAAGTAGATGAAATCTATTTTTGTGTAAATAATTATTCAAAATGGAAAGAAAGTGAAATACAGGTCGGCCATCACTAATCCAGCATCATTGGGACCCGTAGTGTGCCGGATTAGTGAGTCTGCCAGATTACAGAGTGGTTAGGTTAGAATACACTTAATTAACCTATCAATAGAGACTTTCTGCTACATCTTCTTCATTTTCATCACTGCTTTCTCCTCTGCTGGCTTGCTGCTGTGGATTTACAACCATCTGCACAATTTCTGAGTCACTATTCGAAACATTACGACATGCTTCCATAAGACACATGCTGTCCCTGTTCACCAAACAGTATAAAATGGGGTACCTGGGTGTTAGTGGACTGGTGTGGGTCACATCCTGGAACAAAACTGACCTAATATGCAGGAAATGCTCAGCATAACAAGGGGCTTTCTATATAGTAGTAGGTCATTAATGTCAGCTATGGTCTGTATACCTTGTACATGTATGTACTTGTAGAAACATAGATGATACTATTTTTTTTTTTCAACAAGTCGGCCGTCTCCCACCGAGGCAGGGTGACCCAAAAAGAAAGAAAATCCCCAAAAAGAAAATACTTTCATCATCATTCAACACAAATAAATAACAAAAAGGCACAATACCGTGACTGGAATGATACACAAATAACCCGCACATAAAAGAGAGAAGCTTACGACGACGTTTCGGTCCAACTTGTGACTTTGTCAATGGTCCAAGTCGGACCGAAACGTCGTCGTAAGCTTCTCTCTTTTATGTGTGGGATATTTGTGTATCATTCAACACTTTCACCACACTCACACATTATCACTGCTTTTGCAGAGGTGCTCAGAATACAACAGTTTAGAAGCATATACGTATAAAGATACACAACATATCCCTCCAAACTGCCAATATCACAAACCCCTCCTTTAAAGTGCAGGCATTGTACTTCCCATTTCCAGGACTCAAGTCCAACTATATGAAAATAACCGGTTTCCCTGAATCCCTTCACTAAATATTACCCTGCTCACACTCCAACAGATCGTCAGGTCCCAAGTATCATTCGTCTCCATTCACTCCTATCTAACACGCTCATGCACGCTTGCTGGAAGTCCAAGCTCCTCGCCCACAAAACCTCCTTTACCCCCTCTTTCCAACCCTTTCGAGGACGACCCCTACCCCTCTTTCCTTCCCCTATAGATTTATATGCTTTCCGTGTCATTCTACTTTGATCCATTCTCTCTAAATAACCAAACCACCTCAACAACCCCTCTTCTGCCCTCTGACTAATGCTTTTATTAACTCCACACCTTCTCCTAATTTCCACACTCCGAATTTTTTGCATAATATTTACACCACACATTGCCCTTAGACAGGACATCTTCACTGCCTCCAACCGTCTCCTCGCTGCTGCATTTACCACCCAAGCTTCACACTCATATAAGAGTGTTGGTACTACTATAATTTCATACATTCCCTTCTTTGCCTCCATAGATAATGTTTTTTGACTTCACATATACCTCAACGCACCACTCACCTTTTTTCCCTCATCAATTCTAAGATTAACCTCATCCTTTATAAATCCATCCGCCAACACGTCAACTCCCAAGTATCTGAAAACATTCACTTCTTCCATACTCCTCCTCCCCAATTTGATATCCAATTTTTCTTTATCTAAATCATTTGATACCCTCATAACCTTACTCTTTTCTATGTTCACTTTCAACTTTCTACATTTACACACATTCTCAAACTCATCCACTAACCTTTACAATTTTTCTTTAGAATCTCCCATAAGCACAGTATCATCAGCAAAAAGTAACTGTGTCAATTCCCATTTTGAATTTGATTCCCCATAATTTAATCCCACCCCTCTCCCGAACACCCTAGCATTTACTTCTTTTACAACCCCATCTATAAATATATTAAACAACCATGGTGATATTACACATCCCTGTCTAAGACCTACTTTTACCGGGAAGTATTCTCCCTCTCTTCTACACACCCTAACCTGAGCCTCACTATCCTCATAAAAGCTCTTTACAGCATTTAGCAACTTACCACCTATTCCATATACTTGCAACATCTGCCACATTGCTCCTCTATCCACTCTATCATATGCCTTTTCTAAATCCATAAATGCAATAAAAACTTCCCTACCTTTATCTAAATACTGTTCACATATATGCTTCAATAAAAACACTTCATCTACACATCCCCTACCCACTCTGAAGCCTCCTTGCTCATCCGCAATCCTACATTCTGTCTTACCTCTAATTCTTTCAATTATAACCCTACCGTATACTTTTCCTGGTATACTTAGAAAACTTATTCCTCTATAATTTTTACAATCTCTTTCGTCCCCTTCCCTTTATATAAAGGGACTATACATGCTCTCTGCCAATCCCTAGGTACCTTCCCCTCTTTCATACATTTATTAAACAAAAGTACCAACCACTCCAACACTATATCCCCCCCCCTGCTTTTAACATTTCTGTCATGATCCCATCAGTTCCAGCTGCTTTACCCCCTTTCATTCTACGTAATGCCTCACGTACCTCCACCACACTTACATTCTGCTCTTCTTCACTCCTAAAAGATGGTATACCTCCCTGGCCAGTGCATGAAATTACCGCCTCCCTTTCTTCCTCAACATTTAAAAGTTCCTCAAAATATTCTCGCCATCTACCTAATACCACCCTCTCCCCATCTACTAACTCCCCTACTCTGTTTTTAACTGACAAATCCATACTTTCCCTAGGCTTTCTTAACTTGTTTAACTCACTCCAAAATTTTTTCTTATTTTCATTAAAATTTCTTGACAGTGCCTCTCCCACTCGTTCATCTGCTCTCCTTTTGCACTCTCTCACCACTCTCTTCACCTTTCTTTTACTCTCCATATACTCTGCTCTTCTTATAACACTTCTGCTTTGTAAAAACCTCTCGTAAGCTAACTTTTTCTCTTTTATCACACTCTTTACTTCATCATTCCACCAATCACTCCTCTTTCCTCCTGCCCCCACCCTCCTATAACCACAAACTTCTGCTCCACATTCTAATACTGCATTTTTAAAACTATTCCATAGAAGTATATACATATAAAAATACACGATATACCCCTCCAAACAGCCAATATCCCAAAACCCCTCCTATAGAGTGCAGGCATTGTACTTCCCATTTCCAGGACTCAAGTCCGGATATATAAAATAACCGGTTTCCCTGAATCCCTTCACTAAATATTACCCTGCTCACACTCCAACAGCTCGTCAGGTCCCAAATACCACTTGTCTCCATTCACTCCTAACATACTCATGCATGCTTGCTGGAAGTCCAAACACCTCGCCCACAACACTCCCTTTACCCCCTCCCTCCAACCTTTTCGAGGACATCCCCTACCCCGCCTTCCTTCCCCTACAGATTTACACGCTCTCCATGTCATTCTACTTTGATCCATTCTCTCTAAATGGCCAAACTACCTCAACAAACCCTCTTCAGCTCTGACTAATACTTTAATTAAGTCCACACCTTCTCCTAATTTCCACACTCCAAATTTTCTGCATAATATTTACACCACACATTGCCCTTAGTCAGGACATCTCCACTGCCCCCAACCGCCTCCTCGCTGCAGCATTTACAAACCAAGCTTCACATCCAAATAAGACTGTTGGTACTACTATAGTTTCATACATTCCCTTCTTTGCCTCCATAGATATAATTTTTTGCCTCCACATATACCTCAATGCACCACTCACCTTTTTTCCCTCATCAATTCTATGATTAACCTCATCCTTCATAAATCCATCCGCTGACACGTCAACTCCCAAATATCTGAAAACATTCACTTCTTCCATACTCCTCCTCCCCAATTTGATATCCAGTTTTTCTTTATCTAAATCATTTGATACTCTCATCACCTTACTCTTTTCTATGTTCACTTTCAACTTTCTACCTTTACACACACTCCCAAATTCGTCCACTAACCTTTGAAATTTTTCTTTAGAATCTCCCATAAGCACAGTATCATCAGCAAAAAGTAACTGTGTCACTTCCCATTTTGTATTTAATTCCCCATAATTTAATCCCACCCCTATCCCGAACACCCTAGCATTTATTTCTTTTACAACCCCATCTATATTAAACAACCATGGTGACATTACACATCCCTGTCTAAGACCTACTTTTACCGGGAGGTAGTCTCCCTCTCTTCTACACACCCTAACCTGAGCCTCACTATCCTCATAAAATCTCTTCACAGCATTTAGTAACTTACCACCTATTCCATATATGTACTACTTGCAACATATGCCACATTGCTTCCCTATCCACTCTATCATAAGCCTTTTCTAAATCCATAAATGCAATAAAAACTTCCCTACCTTTATCTAAATACTGCTCACATATATGCTTCAATGTAAAAACTTGATTTACACATCCCCTACCCACTCTAAAACCTCCTTTCTCATCCACAATCCTACATTCTGTTTTACCTCTAATTCTTTCAATTATGACCCTACCGTACACTTTTCCTGGTATACTCAGAAAACTTATTCCTCTATAATTTTTACAATCTTGTCCCCCTTCCCTTTATATAAAGGGACTATACACGCTCTCTGCCAATCCCTAGGTACCTTCCCCTCTTTCATACATTTATTAAACAAAAATACCAACCACTCGAACACTATATCCCCCCCTGCTTTTAACATTTCTGTCATGACCCCGTCAGTTCCAGCTGCTTTACCCCCACTCATTCTATGTAATGCCTCACATACCTCCCCCACACTCACATCCTGCTCTTCTTCACTCCTAAAAGATGGTATACCTCCCTGGCCAGTGCATGAAATTACCGCCTCCCTTTCTTCGTTGACATTTAAAAGCTCTTCAAAATATTCTCGCCATCTACCCAAAACCTCCATCTCCCCATCTACTAACTCCCCTACTCTGTTTTTAACTGACAAATCCATTTGTTTCCTAGGCTTTCTTAACTTGTCTAACTCGCTCCAAAAATTTTTCTTATTTTCCTTAAAATTTCTTGACAGTACGTCTCCCACTCTCTTATCCGCTGTCCTTTTACGCACTCTCACCACTCTCTTCACCTTTCTTTTACTTTCCATATACTCTGCTCTTCTTATAACACTTCTGCTTTGTAAATACCTCTCATAAACTACCTTTTCTCTTTTATCATACCCTTTACTTCATCATTCCACCAATCACTCCTCTTTCCTCCTGCACCCACCCTCCTATAACCACAAACTTCTGTCCCACATTCTAATACTGCATTTTTAAAACTATTCCAACTCTCTTCAAGCCCCCATCCACTACTCATACCTACACCAGCCCACCTTTCTGCCAATAGTTGCTTATATTTCACCTGAAATTCCTCCTCCCTTAGTTTATACACTTTCACCTCCCTCTTACTTGTTGTTGCCATTTTCCTCTTATCCCATCTACCTCTTACTCTAACTGTAGCTACAACTTGATAATGATCTGATATATCACTTGCCCCTCTATAAACTTGTACATCCTGGAGCCTACCCATCAACCTTTTATCCACCGATACATAATCTAACAAACTACAGTGGACCCCCGCATACCGGACGCTTTGATCGCTAAAATTTTGCCTCGCATACCGCCCAAAAACCCGCTCAGCACCCTTCGTCCGAGACGCGTCCAATGTGCGGCCTGAGCCAGCCTCATATGTTCCGCCGGTGCCATTGTTTACCAGCCAGCCTCCGCGGTAACATCCAAGCATACAATCGGAATATTTCGTATTATTACAGTGTTTTCGGTGCTTTATCTGGAAAATAAGTGACCATGGGCCCCCAAGAAAGCTTCTAGTTCCAACCCTACAGCAATAAGGGTTAGAATTCCAATAGAGATGAAGAAAGAGATCATTGATAAGTATGAAAGTGGAGTGCGTATCGCCGACCTGGTCAGGTTGTACAAGAAACCCAAATCAACCATCTCTACAATTGTGGGCAACAGAAAGGCAATCAAGGAAGCTGTTCTTGCCAAAGGTTTAACTGTGTTTTCGAAACAGAGATCGCAAGTGATGGAAGATGTTGAGAGACTCTTATTGGTGTGGATAAATGAAAAACAGCTAGCAGGAGATAGCGTTTCTCAAGCGATCATAAGCGAAAAGGCTAGGAAGTTGCATGAGGATTTAATTAAAAAAAGGCCTGCAACTAGTGATGATGTGAGTGAATTTAAGGCCAGCAAAGGTTGGTTTGAGAGATTTAAGAAGCGTAGTGGCATACATAGTGTGATAAGGCATGGTGAGGCTGCCAGTTCAGACCACAAAGCGGCTGAAAAATATGTGCAGGAATTCAAGGAGTGCATAGACAGTGAAGGACTGAAACCTGAACAAGTGTTTAATTGTGATGAAACAGGCCTGTTCTGGAAGAAAATGTCAAGCAGGACCTACATTACTCAGGAGGAAAAGGCACTCCCAGGACATAAGCCTATGAAAGACAGGCTTACTTTGTTGATGTGTTCCAATGCTACTGGTGATTGCAAAGTGAAGCCTTTATTAGTGTATCACTCTGAAACTCCCAGACCGTTCAGGCAAAAGAATGTCCTCAAGGAAAATTTGTGTGTGCTGTGGAGGGCAAACAGTAAGGCATGGGTCACTAGGGACTTTTTCTATGACTGGTTACACCATGCATTTGCCCCCAATGTGAAAGATTACCTAACTGAAAAGAAATTAGAACTTAAGTGCCTCCTGGTGTTAGACAATGCCCCTGGTCATCCTACAGACGTGGCAGAGCGACTTTATGGGGACATGAAATTCATTAAGGTGAAGTTTTTGCCTCCTAATACCACTCCTCTCCTGCAGCCCATGGACCAGCAGGTTATTGCAAACTTCAAAAAACTGTACACAAAAGCTCTGTTTGAAAGGTGCTTTGTAGTGACCTCAGAAACTCAACTGACTCTAAGAGACTTTTGGAGAGATCACTTTAATATCCTCAATTGTATAAACCTTATAGGTAAGGCTTGGGAGGGAGTGACTAAGAAGACCTTGAACTCTGCTTGGAAGAAACTGTGGCCAGAATGTGTAGACAAAAGGGATTTTGAAGGGTTTGAGGCTAACCCTGAGAGGAGTATGCCAGTTGAGGAATCAATTGTGGAATTGGGGAAGTCCTTGGGGTTGGAGGTTAGTGGGGAGGATGTGGAAGAGTTGGTGGAGGAGGACAATGAAGAACTAACCACTGATGAGCTGATAGATCAACTTCAACAGCAAGAGGCCAGACCTGAGGAAACTGGTTCAAAGGAGGGGAGAGAGAAATTGAAGGAATTGCCTACTACAAAGATTAAGGAAATGTGTGCAAAATGGCTTGAAGTGCAAACCTTTTTTGATGAAAATCACCCTCACACAGCTATTGAAAGCCGTGTTGGCAACCTGTACACTGACAATGTTGTGAAACACTTTAGGGAAGTCATAAAGGAACGAGAGGTACAGGCCACTATGGACAGATATGTTGCGCGAAAGAAGTCCAGTGACTCTGAAGCTGGTCCTAGTGGCATTAAAAGAAGAAGGAAAGTAACCCCAGAAAAGGACTCGACACCTCAAGTCTTAATGGAAGGGGATTCCCCTTCTAAACACTAACACTCTCTCTCCCCTCCTCCCATCCCATCAATCATCACCAGATCTTCAATAAAAGTAAGTGTCATGTAATTGTGCATGCCTTTTTCAGTTTGTGTGTATTAAAATTAACATTTCATGTGGTAAATTTTTTTTTTTTTCATACTTTTGGGTGTCTTGCACGGATTAATTTGATTTCCATTATTTCTTATGGGGAAAATTCATTCGCATACCGAACATTTCGCATAACAGCCAGCCCTCTTGCACGGATTAAGGTCGCTATGCGGGGGTCCACTGTACTTTCATTACATGCTACATCATACCTTGTATATTTATTTATTCTCTTTTTCATAAAATATGTATTACTTATTACCAAACCTCTTTCTACACAGAGCTCAATTAAAGGCTCCCCATTTTCATTTACCCCTGGCACCCCAAATTTACCTACTACTCCCTCCACAACATTTTTACCCACTTTAGCATTGAAATCCACAACTACCATTACTCTTACACTTGGTTCAAAACTCCCCACACATTCACTCAACATTTCCCAAAATCTCTCTCTCTCCTCTACACTTCTCTCTTCCCCAGGTGCATATATGCTTACTATAACCCACTTCTAACATCCAACCTTTATTTTACTCAACATAATCCTTGAAGTAATACATTTATAGTCCCTCTTTTCCTGCCATAGCTTATCCTTCAACATTATTGCTACTCCTTATTTAGCTCTAACTCTATTAGAAACCCCTGACCTAATCCCATTTATTCCTCTCCACTGAAACTCACCCACCCCCTTCAGCTTTGTTTCACTTAAAGCCAGGACATCCAGCTTCTTCTCATTCATAACATCCACAATCATCTTTTTCTTATCATTCGCACAACATCCACACACATTCAGACTTCCCAGTTTGACAATTTTCTTCTTATTCTTTTTAGTAATTATTACAGGAAAAGGGGTTACTAGCCCATTGTTCCCGGCATTTTAGTTGACTTTCACAACACGCATGGCTTACGGAGGAAATTTTCTTATTCCACTTCCCTATGGATATAAAAGGAAAAGTAATTACAACAAGAACTAAGATAAAATCAAAGAAAATTCGGATGAATGAGTATAAATAAACGTGTACATGTACGTTTAGTGTGCCTAAGTGTAAGTAGAAGTAGCAAGATGTACTTGTAATCTTGCATATTTATGAGACAGACAAAAGACACCAGCAATCCTACCATCATGTAAAACAATTACAGGCTTTTGTTTTACACTCACTTGGTAGAATGGTAGCACCTCCCTGGGTGGTTGCTGTCTACCAACCTACTACATCTTGAAATTCCACAAATTACAGATGACTATAATTAAATAAGGAACAAGACTTAAAGAAAATATCTAACCTGTTTTTAAGGTGACTGAGAGGCGAGCACTTCTCATCTGTCTTATGTTGTTTGTGATCATCTGTTATCCCAGTTGCTGCTGCTGCTGCCATTGCTGACTCCTCAACCTTCTCTTTCTTTTGGTTCTTCACAAAGCCCTTACTGTCTTTGCCTTTTCCCTTCTGGCCATATGCTTTCTCTTTTATCTGCTGTCTAACTGTCACCTGACGTCCAGCTTGTCTAACTGCCACCTGGCGTCCAGCCTGATTTAAGAAGTTCTGCTGACGTCGGTAGTCTTCATAACTCCAATCCTATTAAAGAAATATTTTACCGAGTCAACACAATAATTATGTACCTTGGATGGTAATTACCAACACACAGTAATTAAAAACTAGTCAGGAAACTTAGCTCAAGTACCACCACTGTCATTCAAAAAAGCAACTCGTTACAATGTTGTTCAACAAATTACTAGACACTAACACTTTCCCAACAGTGCTCAAGATAACAAGGTAGAGACCCAACTGATGTAAATAACTATACACCAATATCTAACTTACTATTGTTAACCAAAATTTTGGAAAAATTAATGCACAAGAAATTTTGTAGTTATCTAGCATCATGAAATGATAGAGAAACTTTTCCTGATGATAACACCAAAAGTATGAAATTTGATGGAAAACTTATGGAATTACACTCTCGTAAAATTAGCAGTCTCGGCGATATATATGCATCAGCGATTTCACCCACTTTGAGCCCTATTTTTAGCCAATTCCATTGTTCCAGCCAATCAAACTCATAGCTATTTCTTTAGAACTCCATTTTTTTCGATTGAGTATAAGAAACCACCCATTTACCAATTTCAACTACCCAATAAAGTGGTCAGAAATTAGTAATTTGGCCAATTTCACACAAATTTCAAAATAGGGTCCAGAATAAACAATGCAGACATTCCTGCCACTAAAATAACATTTTTGCTATTCACATTTTTCAATGATTTCTTTCTTTAACCCTTTGACTGTCGCGGTCGTATATGTACGTCATAGGAGATACCGTGTTTGACGTATCTATACGCATAAATTCTAGCGGCTTCAAATCAAGCAGGAGAAAGCTGGTAGGCCCACATGTGAGAGAATGGGTCTCCATGGTCAGTGTGCACCATATAAAAAAAATCGGGGAGCCAGTGGTGCATTGTGGGAATACCATTTCAGTCGTCCTTTTTCAGCATGTCTAGCGGTAAGAAATATGTGACTTCCCAGCAAATCTGGGACTCTTCTCTTCCCAAGTGATGCTCTAACACAGATGGAAGTGTCAATGAAGATCAATTTCATGATTTAGAGGAGTTTGAGACCAAAAGCAATGGAGGAGGTGGAGGAGGAGGAAGAGGAGGAGGAGGAAGAGGAGGAGGAGGAAGAGGAGGAGGAGGAAGAGGAGGAGGAAGAAGAGGAGGAGGAAGAAGAGGAGGAGGAAGGAAGGAGGAAGAGGAAGAAGAGGAGGAGGAAGGAAGGAGGAAGAGGAAGGAAGGAGGGAGGAGGAGGAAGGAGGGAGGAGGAGGAAGGAGGGAGGAGGAAGAAGGAGGGAGGAGGAAGAAGGAGGGAGGAGGAAGGAGGGAGGAGGAAGAAGGAGGGAGGAGGAAGGAGGGAGGAGGAAGGAGGGAGGAGGAGGAAGGAGGGAGGAAGGAGGGAGGGAGGAGGAGGAAGGAGGGAGGGAGGAGGAGTAAGGAGGGAGGGAGGAGGAGTAAGGAGGGAGAGAGGAGGAGGGAGGAGGAGGAAGGAGGGAGAGAGGAGGAGGAAGGAGGGAGGGAGGAGGAGGAAGGAGGGAGGGAGGAGGAGGGAGGAGGGAGGAGGAGGAAGGAGGGAGGGAGGAGGAGTAAGGAGGGAGGGAGGAGGAGGAAGGAGGGAGGGAGGAGGAGGAAGGAGGGAGGGAGGAGGAGGAGGGAGGGAGGAGGAGTATGGAGGGAGGGAGGAGTAGGAAGGAGGGAGGGAGGAGGAGGAAGGAGGAGGGAGGGAGGAGGAGGAAGGAGGGAGGGAGGAGGAGGAAGGAGGAGGGAGGAGGAGGAAGGCGGGAGGGAGGAGGAGGAAGGAGGGAGGGAGGAGGAGGAAGGAGGGAGGGAGGAGGAGGAAGGAGGGAGGGAGGAGGAGGAAGGAGGGAGGGGAGGAGGAGGAGGAGGAGGGAGGGAGGGAGGAGGAGGAAGGAGGGAGGGAGGAGGAGGAAGGAGGGAGGGAGGAGGAAGGAGGGAGGGAGGAGGAGGAGGAGGGAGGAGGAGGAAGGAGGGAGGGAGGAGGAGGAAGGAGGGAGGGAGGAGGAGAAGGAGGGAGGGAGGAGGAGGAGGAGGAGTAAGGAGGGGGAGGAGGAAGGAGGGAGGGAGGAGGAGTAAGGGAGGGAGGAAGGAGGAGTAAGGAGGGAGGGAGGAGGAGGAAGGAGGGAGGGAGGAGGAGGAAGGAGGGAGGGAGGAAGAAGGAGGGAGGGAGGAAGAAGGAGGGAGGAGGAGGAGGAAGGAGGGAGGGAGGAGGAGGAAGGTGGAAGGAGGAGGAGGAAGGTGGAAGGAGGAGGAGGAAGGTGGAAGGAGGAGGAGGAAGGTGGAAGGAGGAGGAGGAAGGTGGAAGGAGGAGGAAGAAGGAAGAAGAAAGAAGAAGAAGAAGAATTAGAAGAAGAATTAGAAGAAGAATTAGAAGAAGAATTAGAAGAAGAATTAGAAGAAGAATTAGAAGAAGAATTAGAAGAAGAATTAGAAGAAGAATTAGAAGAAGAATTAGAAGAAGAATTAGAAGAAGAATTAGAAGAAGAATTAGAATTAGAAGAAGAAGAAGAATTAGAAGAAGAAGAAGAATTAGAAGAAGAAGAAGAATTAGAAGAAGAAGAAGAATTAGAAGAAGAAGAAGAATTAGAAGAAGAAGAATTAGAAGAAGAAGAAGAATTAGAAGAAGAAGAAGAATTAGAAGAAGAAGAAGAAGAAGAATAAGAATAATACCTAATACATAATAATAATAATATGTAATAATATGTTCCCTTGAGGCATGAAAACAGTTCACCCCATGACAGTGACAAGATAAGGGGAGATAACATCTGATAAGAGCTGACCTTTGATGAGCGTAAACGAGGGTGGAGGGAGGGGGGCAGCTGTCCATCTGTCAAGAGCCAGGAGGAGGAGAAGGAGGAGGAGGAGGAGGAGGAGGGGAAGGAGGAGGAGAAGGAGGAGGAGAAGGAGGAGGAGAAGGAGGAGGAGAAGGAGGAGGAGAAGGAGGAGGAGAAGGAGGAGGAGAAGGAGGAGGAGAAGGAGGAGGAGAAGGAGAAGGAGAAGGAGAAGGAGAAGGAGAAGGAGGAGGAGGAGGAGGAGGAGGAGGAGGAGGAGGAGAAGGAGAAGGAGGAGGAGGAGGAGAAGATGACGACGAACAAACATTTGTCTGTCTGTCTATTTGTCTGTCTGCCAAACTCCCTGTCTATCCGTCTAGCTCTGTCTCAGAGAGAGCCACAAGACTGTGTCATCATCACGTTTACTCACATCTTCAAGCAGAGTATAGCACTTTGTCTGGATTTTTTGGGTTATCCTAGGTAATTTACACTATGTATAGTTGTATTTATGTGTACCTGTGAGACAGAGATAGACAGAGAGAGAGAAAGAGAGACAGATTGAAAGAGATAGAATGAGGGAGAAAGATAATTAGATAGAATGGAGGGGGAAGCAGCATCCGACCCCATTGTTTTGACAAGCGGTAGGGGGCAGGGACTAATGAGACAATATGTCATTTTGACAGCTGCCGACTCCTGACTCAAAACAATTATAAGCCACACACTCGCACACAAGACAAGCTTGCTGAAGGGTGATAATAGGAGTTTTATGAAAGTATCTAGTGACTATATATGTGTATATATATTATAGAAACCAGAAGCAAGAAGGGAAGGCAGGAATGAAGGAAGGACTAGATGAAAGGAAGGAAAAAAGTAATGAAGGACAGATGAAGGAATGTAGGAAGAGAGGTGGAATGCCCTCCAGGTAGCCTCCAGGTAGGAAAGGAATGAAGGAAATTAGGAAGGAATGATGACACACGACCATTTACCTAGGATAACTACATAACACAACTGCCTGCTAATACTTTGAAGAAAACTGCTCAGACGAGGTGTTTTGTCTTTGCACATAAAAAAAAAATTCAACAAAAATGCACACACACTGATTTTATGTGTGAGAGTGTAAAACACCATTGTGTATGACACCATGTTTTATGTGTGAGTGTAAAACACCACTGTGTATGACACCATGTTTTATGTGTAAGAGTGTAAAACACCACTATGTATGACACCATGTTTTATGTGTGAGAGTGTAAAACACCACTGTGTATGACACCTTGTTTTATGTGTGAGTGTAAAACACCACTGTGTATGACACCATGTTTCACAGAGTTCCACAAGCTGCAGAACTTCTAGGAATATATTCAGTGACTGTATATTGGTATATATATTATAGAACAATAGTAATAAACAATTTTTTGTATTTGTTTTTGTAAACAAGTTTTGTAAACAATATATTGATAATTATGTTTGTGTGCTTATTGTGTTGTATACAACGAGTGTATATATGTACATTGCACCTTACTTTGGTCTCATAGGCCACATAAGTTATGTGAAAAAATAAAATAGTGAAAAGAACAACAAACCTTCAAATACAAGTAAACTAAAGTTTACCGGGTGAGCGGCAGTCGCTGCTGTTGTCATACGTGGCTCATTTTCTGCAAACTTCATGCCTCTATATCTCGGTAAGTACTGATGGGAAAATTTTTTTTTGGGACTAAAACAATCAGAAAAATAATCTTAACATTTTCATAAGAAAAAATAATTTTTTTTTTCGAATATTTTGCGACACCAGGAGACACTTCAGGATTGGGCCCTTCGACAGTCAAAGGGTTAATTCTATCATGTTTCTCACTTTCTTTACTTATTTATTTATTATTAATTTGGACATGATACATAGATGTACAAAGAAATACAGTGGTTAAGTGCACATGCCAAAAGCCCCTTGTATGCAGAGCATTATGGGCAGGCTTAACCCTTTGACTGTTTCAGGCCCCTCTCTGAAACTGTCATTCTATGTCGCTCAATTTTTGAAAAAAAAAAAAATTATTTTTTCTTATGAAATGATAGAGAATCTTTTCCCGATGGTAATGACACCAAAAGTTCGAAATTTGGTTGAAAACTCATGGAATTATGCTCCTGCGAAGTTAGCGGTCTCAGCGACATATGCGTATTGGCGATTTTGCCGACTTTGAGCCCTATTTTCAGCCAATTCCATTGTTCCAGTTGACCAAACTCATAGCTGTTTCTTTAGAGCTCCATTTTATCTATCGGCTGAGTACAAGAAACCTCCCATTTACTAATTTGGACTACCCAATATGGTGGTCAGAAATTGGCAATTTGGCCAATTTCACGCAAACTAAAAATGATGCCAATTTCAAAATAGGGTCCAGAATAAACAAGGTAGACATTCGTGGCACTAAAATAACATATGCTCTGTTCATTAGTCACATCTCTAGGCCCCTCTTATATTGCTTTCTATTTTGATTTTTTATTCATACAAAAAAATACAAAATTTACTGTTATGCAGACTACTGCATTATTGTAAAAATGGTATAAATAATATCAGTGCACTAGTGAAAGAATATTAGACTCCCCAGTTGATGTGTATTGGACGTGTGGTGTGATTTATTTACTCCTGAACATTGGTAAAAATCGAACATTTCCGCTACTTTGAGCTCAGTTTCAAGGTCGTTTTCATTGTCAAAGTAATGAAAATCATCTCTATTTCTGTAATATGTGTTCCATTTTATCACCTAAGACCAAGAAAACGTGAATACAACGATAAATACTATACAAAAATACACCTCAAAGTCGGCGTTTTATTCCAAAAAAATGATCAGTTTTTTTTTCTCATTACGCAATGTGTGCTGCAGGATTTTTTTTATGTGGTGCACACTGACCACACAGACCCATTCTCTCACATGTGGGCCTACCAGCTTTCTCCTGCTTGATTTGAAGCCGCTAGAATTATTGAGTATATATACGTCAGAAACATTGGCTCGTAAGACGTATTTATACGTCGAAAACAGTCAAAGGGTTAAATAAATAAATAAATAAATAAATATTTATTTCTTTGCAAAGGTTACAAAGTGTGTTTACATATCATAATATGGGTGGAGCAAAGAAAGCCACTATCATGCCGAGGCATTTCGGGCAGATTTAACCTAATACAGTGGACCCCCGGTTCGCGATACTAATCCGTTCCTGAGAGCTCATCGTAAACCAAAAATATCGGAAAGCGAATCAATTTTCCCCATAAGAAATAATGGAAGTCAAATTAATCCGTGCAAGACACCTGAAAGTATGAAAAAAAAACTTTTACCACATGAAATATTAAGTTTAATGCAATAGAATAGTAATTACAATAACAACAATAACAATAAATAACGAAAGAATAATTGACACTTACCTTTAATGAAGATCTGGTGATGATTGATAGGATGGGAGGAGGGGAGAGTGTAGATGGTGTAAGCATTTAGAAGGGGAATCTCCCTCCATTAGGACTTGAGGTAGCAAGTCCTTTTCCGGGGTTACTTCCTTCTTCTTTTAATGCCACTAGGACCAGCTTGAGAGTCACTGGACTTCTGTCGCACAACATAACTGGCAGCCTCACCAAGCCTAATCACACTATGTATGCCACTACGTTTCTTAAATCTTTCAAACCAACCTTTGCTGGCCTTAAATTCACTCACATCACCACTAGTTGCAGGCAATTTTTTTACCAAATCGTCATGCAACTGCCTAGCCTTTTCACAAATGATTGCTTGAGAGATGCTATCTCCTGCTATCTGTTTTTCATTTATCCACACCAATAACAGTCTCTCAACATTTTCTAACACTTGCATTTTCTAACACAGCTTCCTTAATTGCCGTTTTCTTGCTCACTATAGTAGAGATGGTTGAGTGGGGTTTACTATACAACCTGACCAGCTCCAACACACGCACTCCACTTTCGTACTTTGCAATTATCTCTTTCTTCATTTCAACAGTCATTAGCACCCTTGGTCTCGAAGGGTTGGCACAGGGAGCTTTCTTGGGGCACATGGTGACTTACTTTGCGAAAACAGGCACCAAAAACAGTGATAATATGGATAATATGGAATGTACCGAATGTATCCTTAGATGCGCGCACACTGGCTGGCTTGTAAACACTAGCACACACGGGGCAGTTCAGGCCACACATGGACACGTCTCGTACGAACCACATCGCATACCAGGTTTTGTATCGGGAAGCGAGGCAAATTTTCTGCAATATAATGCATCGATTACCGGATTTATCGGATACCAATAGCATCGTGAACCGGGGGTCCACTGTACTTATAGATTACTCAAGTCTAGACAGGTGAAGAGTGGTAGCGATTACGAATGTTTTGCTGATTGTGGAGCCAACTACTGGCAGCCTTCTGAATTTCTCCTTACTGTTATTACATATTATTATTATAATTATTATTTAATAGTAGTAGTAGTAGTGCGTACATTGTGAGGGAATTTTGATCTAGGGAATTGGATCTGTGCTCCAGTTCCCTAAATTAATAATAATAATAATAATAATGATAATAATAATACGTAATCATAATACGTACGTACTAATAATTATTATAATACGTACATACTACTACTAACAATAATTATAATATGTACATACTACTACTACTAATAATAATTATTATAATAATAAGTACGTACTACTAATACAGGAATAATATAATACGTACGTACTACTACTACAGTGGAACCTCAAATTTCAAACGTATCACTTATCGAACTCTTCGAAAATCGAAAGCTTTTTTCGAACCAACTTTGTCCATATTATTGAACTCACCCCTATTTTTGAACCGCTGGGTACCGAACCTGTCCGGCAGCCAGCTCTGTCCACGTCCCCGCACAGGCGTAATGAGCCAGTCTGGTTTTGTTGATGCTTGAGTGAACACTATCCTGCGCTCTCATTCAAACATTTTACGATTATTTCATTGTGTTTAGTGCTTGTGGGACTGTGAAATAAGCTACAATGGGCCCAAAAAAACTTGCTAGTGGTACCCGTGGTAAAGAAAGTGAGAAACGCCACAGATGTGAAGAAGGAAATAATACAGAAGTATGAGAGTGGTGTGAGACTTCTTGAGCTTGCCAGGATATATGGGATGTATGAACTCTGCCTGGAGACAACTGTGGCCAGATTGTGTCCAAAAGAGGGATTTTGAAGGGTTTGAGGCTGACCTTGACCCTGTCCCTGACCCAGCTGACCCTCTGCCTGTTGTGGAATCTATTATGGCATTGGGGAACACCCTGGGGCTGGAGGTGAGTGGTGAGGATGTGGAAGAGTTGGTGGAGGACCACAGGGAAGAGCTAACCACTGAAGAGCTGCAAGAGCTTCATCTGGAACAGTATCAGACCACAGCTGAGGACCTTGCTTCAGAGGAGGAGGAAACGGGAGTGGATGAGGTGCCTTCTTCAAAGATTAAGGAGATCTGTGCCAAGTGGAATGATGTCCAAATGTTTGTGCAGAAGTACCACCCTGAGCAAGCTGAAACAAGCCATCTTTGCAACGAGTTCAGTGACAAAACCATGTCCCATTTTAGGGAAATCTTAAAGAGGCACCAGAAACAGAGGACTGTGGACAGTTATTTTGTGAGACAGGGGTCCAGTGACTCTCAAGCTGGTCCTAGTGGCATTAAAAGACAGAGAAGGGAAGTAACCCCAGAGAGGGCATTACCTGAAGTCCTCATGGAGGGGGATTCTCCTTCCAAACACTAACCCCAACTTCCTCTCTCCTCCTCCCTATCTTCCAGATGCCATCACCAATCTTCAATAAAGGTAAGTAAAAATGTTATTTATATGTTTATTTATATTTATTAATACATAATTGAACACTATATGTGTTGTGTGTACGTAAAACTATAATTAATCTCTATAAAATGTATTTTTTTTTTTTTGTGAATACTTTTGGGTTTCTGGAACGGATTAATTGTATTTCCATTATTTCTCGTGGGAAATACTGCTTCGCTTTTCAGACTTTTCAAATTTAGAACTAGCTCCTGGAACGGATTAAGTTCGATATTTGAGGTTCCATTGTACTAATAATAATATAATACATATGTACTACTATTAACCCTTTCAGGGTCCGTCCCGTAGATCTACGGCTTTACGGTGAGTGTCCAAACCGTAGATCTACGCCATGAGCTCAGCTCACTCTGATAAACTGTGAGTGGTACATTTGGGCCTAGATATGAGAGAATACATCTATGTGGTATGTGTGCACCACATAAAACAGATCCTGCAACACACTGTGTATAATGAGAGAAAAAAAATGAAATCATGATTTTTCGATTAAAACAGCAACTTTGCAGTGTTTTTCCGTATGTTTTTATAGTTGTATTTCCGATTTCTTGGTCACATTTGATAGAATGGAAGACATATTACAGAAATAGAGATGATTTTGATTGGTTTTAGCACTGGAAATGGCTTGAAACTGAGCTCAAAGTAGCGGAAATGTTAAATTTTTGCCGATATTCAAGAGTAAACAAACGACCTCACACGTCTAATACACACCAGCTGGTGGGTCTAATATACATTCACAAATATGGTGATGATATTTATACAATTATTACAGTATTGCATAACAGTAAATCTTCTATTTTTTGGTGTGAATAAAAATTCATTATGTGAATAAAAAATCAAAATGGAATTTATTTGTAAAGCCTCAAAACGTAACTAATGAACAGAGGAAATGTTAGTTTAGTTCCAGGAATACCTACATTGTTCATTCTGGACCCTATTTTGAAATTGGAATATTTTGAACTTTGTGTTAAATTGGCCAAATTAACAATTTCCGATCACTTTATTTTGTAGTTGAAACAGTTGACTTGGCGATTTCTTGTGCTCAATCGATAGAATAGAAGTAATACTAGTGAAATAGCTAAGAATTTGGTTGACTGGAATAATGTAATTGGCCTAAAATGGGAGTCAAAGTCGGCAAAATCGCCGATTCGTAAATATTGCTGACACATCAAAATTCGCGAGAGCATAATTTCGTCAATTTTCCACCAAATTTCGTACTTTTTGTTTTATTACCTTCACAAAAAGATTCTCTACGATTTCATAAGAAAAAATAACAAATTTTTTTTTTTTAAATTCTTGGACACTGGTGCATGACTCCAGATTTGGGCCTTGGACCCTGAAAGGGTTAATAATAATAATAATAATACAATATAACAGTGACATACCATAACAGTAGTACATTTGTTGTCATTTTTAGACATTTCTCGTGTTTTCTTTCATATTATTGTGCCAAATGCTTCAAAATACAAATTGGTAACTCTATGGGTGTGGGGTTATGGACTCGGCCAGGCAGTACCAGCATAATACTTCTACGATATGTACGATACTAATTAACCCCTTGACTGTCGCAACCCCCAATCCTGAAGTGTCTCCTGGTGTCGCAAAATTTCAAAAAAAAAAAAAAATTATTTTTTCTTATGAAATGATAGAAAATCTTTTCCCGATTGTAACGACACCAAAAGAATAAAATTTGATGGAAAACTGACGGTATTATGCTCTCGCGAAGTTAGCGACCTCGGCGATATTTACAAATCGGCGATTTCGCCCACTTTGAGCCCTATTTTCGGCTAATTCCATTGTTCCAGTCGACCAAACTCATAGCTATTTCTTTAGAACTCCATTTTTTCAATCGCTTGAGTACAAGAAACTGCCCATTTGCCGATTGCAACTACCCAATAACGTGGTCAGAAATTTGCAATTTGGCCAATTTTACGAAAATTAAAAAATATGACAATTTCAAAATAAGGTCCAGAATGAACAATGCAGACATTCCTGGCTCTAAAATAACATTTTCTTTGTTCATCAGTCACGTCTCCAGGCCCCTCTGATATTACTCTTGCTTTCTATTTTGAATTTTTATTAACCCCTTCAGGGTCCAAGGCCCAAATCTGAAGTGGTGCCCAAGTGTCCAAGAATTTTCAAAAAAAAAAATGTATTTTTTATGAAATGGTAGAGAATCTTTTTGTGAAGGTAATAAAACAAAAAGTACGAAATTTGATGGAAAATTGACGAAATTATGCTCTCGCGAATTTTGATGTGTCAGCGATATTTACGAATCGGCGATTTTGCCGACTTTGACTCCCATTTTAGGCCAATTACATTATTCCAGTCAACCAAATTCTTAGCTATTTCACTAGTATTACTTCTATTCTATCAATTGAGCACAAGAAATCGCCAAGTCAACTGTTTCAACTAAATTAAAGTGATTGGAAATTGTTAATTTGGCCAATTTAACACAAAGTTCAAAATATTCCAATTTCAAAATAGGGTCCAGAATAAACAATGTAGGTATTCCTGGAACTAAACTAACATTTCCTCTGTTCATTAGTTACATTTTGAGGCTTTACAAATAAATTCCATTTTGATTTTTTATTCACATAATGAATTTTTATTCACACCAAAAAATAGCAGATTTACTGTTATGCAATACTGTAATAATTGTATAAATATCATCACCATATTTGTGAATGCATATTAGACCCACCAGCTGGCGTGTATTAGACGTGTGAGGTCGTTTGTTTACTCCTGAATATCGGCAAAAATTTAACATTTCTGCTACTTTGAGCTCAGTTTCAAGCCATTTCCAATGCTAAAACCAATCAAAATCATCTCTATTTCTGTAATATGTCTTCCATCTATCAAATGAGACTAAGAAATCGTAAATACAACTATAAAAAACATACGAAAAAACACTGCAAATTCGCTGTTTTAATAAAAAAATCATGATTTCAGTTTTTTTTCTCTCATTATACACAGTGTGCTGCAGGATCTGTTTTATGTGGTGCACACATACCACATAGATGTATTCTCTCATATCTAGGCCCAAATGTACCACTCACAGTTTATCAGAGTGAGCTGAGCTCATGACGTAGATCTACGGTTTGGACCCTGAACGTAAAGCCGTAGATCTACGGAACGGACCCTGAAAGGGTTAAAACAAAAAATAGAAGATTTACTGTTATGCAGAATGCTGCAACACTGTAATAATTGTATAAATAACATCAACCCATTCATGACTGCATATTAGAATGGCTAGTTAGACATTTATTGGACAATGACATCATTTGTTTACTTTTGAACATCGACAAAAATCAAACATTTCCCCTACTTTGAGCTCCATTTCCAGGTTTTTTTTATAGTAAAATCAATCAAAATCACCTCTATTTCTATAATATGTTTTCCATTCTATCAAAAGAGACCAAGAAAACGAGAATACAACCATAAATACTATACGATAATAGACCATAAAGTCGGCATTTTAATTAAAAAAAACGGTCGGAGTTTTTTTTTCTCATTATGCACTGCATGCTCCAGGATTTTTTTTTATATGGTGCACACTGACCACACAGACCCATTCTCTCACATGTGGGCCTACCAGCTTTCTCCTGCTTGATTTGAAGCCGCTAGAATTTATGAGTATATATACGTCAAACACGGTACCTCGTAAGACGTATATATACGACCTCGACAATCAAAGGGTTAAGAGCGTAGCAAGTACATCAGTGAAAAGTGAAGTAAACAAAAAATGAAAAACAATTGTAGCAGTTAAGTTCAGCGATAAAGTGTAGTATTAAGTGTAGCAAGTAAGTTGAGTGATTAATAGAAAAAGGATGAAATGAAACTAACTTCCACCACTCTCAAGCTCTGCCAGCATCTGCTCCAAGGTAAGTGTGGCCCGGTGGCCTGGTGGCTAAAGCTCCTGCTTCACACACGGAGGGCCCGGGTTCGATTCCCGGTGGGTGGAAACATTTCGACACGTTTCCTTACACCTGTTGTCCTGTTCACCTAGCAGCAAATAGGTACCTGGGTGTTAGTCGACTGGTGTGGGTCGCATCCTGGGGGACAAGATTAAGGACCCCAATGGAAATAAGTTAGACAGTCCTCGATGACGCACTGACTTTCTTGGGTTATCCTGGGTGGCTAACCCTCCGGGGTTAAAAATCCGAACGAAATCTCTTACAATAACCACTTCATTTCATTACATTCTCTATTTCTTATTTAAAAATTATGTATACATTGTTTCAGCATTTTCCTTATGAAACTGTGATCTAGTGCAGTTAACCTTACAAACACACTGTTTTCTCTTATAATAAGAGCATGGGAAGATACTGTGGGAGAGTGAATGGCAGACGCTGCTGCTGCTTGCTGTTGCCCTCACTCGCCATATTATGGCTTATTTTATTCATTCTAGAGTACGTGTATATATCATGTTTCTATGTTATTTATATGGCTTATTATATCATATCAGATGAACTGTGATAGATAAATAAGCCACAGAGTTGATATTAGTGTCATATTGAAGTGTATTTTGTCGTGCTTCCTGAGAGCAGGACTTCTGCTGGAATGGATTAATGGCTTTTCAATTAATTTGAATGAGGAAAATTGACTCGGCAAACGAACAAATCAGGATACGAACAAGATCACAGAACAGATTAAATCTGTAAGCCGAGGTTCCACTGTACTTTGAAAAGTACAGATAAAACTATCTTCTAAGTTATTTGGAGATCAAACCAGTCATCCACATACAATTACATTATTATAATTATCCTTGAAAATTTAAGATCTAAGATTTTTTTTTTTTTTTGGGGGGGGGGTCCAAAGAATGTAACTATTTTTCTCATATGTACTTCAGTTAATTTTACATAATTTTTTATTTACACAATTTTCAAGAACATAACTACCATGTTAATCAATGGTCAACTACACATCCTCATTCTTGTTCATAACTGTCACTGGGAAAGAAAGTGTGTATTATTATTATTAAAATCATAAATAAATGTTAAACCACAAAGGTGTGTAATTCAGCAGGGATTGAGAATACTGAGTGGGAGCAGCATGGTACAGTGGTAAACCTAGATGGTACTCCTATAATGAATTGTGGTGACTCCAGTTTGTGTACTATGCACAGTGACTATGCAGACCTGTTTTCACAGCCCTAGGCTTACCAGGTTTCTTGCACCAAATCTGAAATGACTAGAATTTATGTGTAGATTTACATCAGGGACATGGGTCTCTGTCTCTGGGAGACAGTAAAAGGGCTAACAGCTGTTTGCACAACAGTTGCGAATAATGATAAAAAAAACTAAGATCATTTCCCTTCTTGACAACTAGTTCTTGCTTCAAGACAATTTCTTGGCTACTGGATGCCAGATTAACACTTTCCTTACATAACAACCAAAAAATGTTTATAAATGTACTGTATATTATTTTAGAGCTCTCCACAGATGGAACTAAGTCAGTTGCATCATGAGGTGTGTGTACTCACCACATCCCTGTATATCATGTGGTGTGTCTACTCACCACATCCCTGTACATCATGTGATGTATCTACTTACCAAATCCCTGAATATCCTGTGGCATGTCTACTCACCACATCCCTGTACATCATGTCACTGGCAGAAGGCGCAGAGTTCCAGTCGTGCTGCTTCTCCCTTTCACATGACTGTTGATTAAAAAAAATTACAATAAATTACCATTTGCAAAATTAAATTTACCTTATAATCAACATGCCAAGACAATTTATAGTTAAATATGAGCACACACTGAAGACATGATTAAGAAACATTTCAGTTCTTGGACCATGTTCACTCTCAATGTACATCAGGTACAAGAAACAAAATTTATATAGTCAAAGTACAGGTAAAAAAAAAAAAAGCAATGTCAGGTCAGGTTAAGCAGCATGGTAGTGAGATCACAATTAATGTGGCTGCCGCAGCCGCAGCCGCAGCCACAGCAAGCAGCAACAAGGCTGCTCCTATATCTTGCCGTCCCCTGGGCCTATCCGAACTCCAGTGATGGCCAAATTTGCAAATACTGCTGCAACAACATGCAAGGAACCTATAGTGACATAAAAACTGACGGTGACGACAATGAAATGGACTAAATATGACAAAAGAGGGACCGGCATTCACGTACCAGACCTGCTGCCAGACGTGAACCAGACATGAGACGTTTTCCACTCCAATGAAATAACTGACCTCCATATCATGCACCAGTGTTCAACGGGAAGACAACATGGCAGAAAACCTGATCAACTAAATCTCCAAGGAAATGACAGGTCTGTAGGACTTTTTTCTTCAGTGCCAAACGAGGGAAAGAATTGAGCCTTCAAACATGGCTGACAGGCATCCAAACAGCAGCTACTGCCAGACGTACAACTAGCGAAGTGAAATTCTCATCTTTACTGACGTTCATCTGTTGACAGTAGCATCATATCTGTACCACCATCATATCACCTGTACCAGTGCTAACGAGAGGGAAACACAGGAGACATCGTCAAATCAACAGTACAAAACTCAAAGGTTATAGGATGGTTATCCCTCAGTGCCAGTCGTGGGAAAGAAGTGAATAGTTAAACAGTCAAGGTTAATGTTTTAGTAGCTGACCTATATTCAGCTGACCAGTGTACAGTGAGAGAATCATAGCAGAAAACGCCCAATATATCTATAATCTCAAGGAAAGTCAGGTTGTAGGTGGCGTTACTCCCCTCAGTGTTTTAAAAATGGCTGAGACAGCAGAATAGGTCAGGACTCAACAACACCACACAACCCCCGATAAATGGAACTGAGGGGGATTTGGAAGGATAAAACCATTGATTAAACCTTTCTGGTCTACCAGAATGAAAAGGAGTTAGAAGGTAATTGGTGAAGCCAGACTGTGAAGTGAGGTGGGAAGGGGAGTGTGTAATAAGGGGTTAACTGTAAGGGGTGTGTGAAGTTAAGGGAAAAGTGAGCAGTGAAGAGGGTTTTGAAGAGGAAATTTTACTAGTAATTCAGTGGTGATTGCTAAAGCAGATACTAAGTGTACTAGGGACTGGAAAAGAGAAATAAATATTATTGTATATGAGTAAAAGAGCGAAGAGTGAAAATGGCAGGCATTAGTGGGGTACAGGCTGCCATAATTATATTTATCTTTCTTCTTCAATTCCATGAAGAAAGAAATCAGTCATGGGGGCTGGAAAAGGTGAATGGAATAACAGCGCCCTGGACAGTAAAAGCCCAACAGTTGCCATCCTACCAGAAAAGTAAATATCACTATCGCCGCAAGGTATGGCAACACCGCATACCCAAACAAAAACAGTGGCACTCGGCTCTTATTGTAGCACTCTTACCTCTTCAAGGGGGGCTCCTTGGCGTGGTGAAGAGGCTCTTGGTCTGAGGAATTAGACCTATTGGTCTTCTTCCTCAGACCGAACCTAATTACCCCCCAATCTCCCCACCCCTATCCCATCCTCCCCTTTTTCCTTTCCTCCTCCTCCTCCCCACTCCTCCCTTTTGCCCTTCCTCTTTTTGTCCTTTGGGATTTCTCCCACAGGCGCGCTAGTTCCTAGGTAGGAGAAAGGATACCGGGGTCCATCCCATTCCGTTGAGGTTCTTAGCGGTGGCGTAGTTTGCCGTGGAATCTGGATCGCCTGAGGATGTCCCGATCCCTCTCCGGTATCCCGGAGTAGCTTTGGGTGTCTTTCGGGCGACGGGTGTATCTCTGGAAGCCACCTTTCGGATTCCGAGGGTGGTGGCCGAAGGAGGTATGCTTTGTGGCGGATATCCGGCCGCTCTCTTTTTTGTCCACCGAGGTAGCTCGGCAGATGTGAGGTTGCTATCCCGGATTGTTAGTTTACTAGCATGATGGGTAGGGTATGGCACGGGTTCCATGCTGCATCTGCGGTACTTGCGGTGCTGAGGTCCTCTTGGGCGCTGAGGGAGATTTCTGGCCCTTTCATTCCTCCTAGGACCTATCCCTCCCCGGTCCCCCCTTTTTTTTTCTTTTTTTTATTTTCATTTTCTTTTCTTCTTTCTTTTTTTTTCTTAAAAACAAAAAGAAAGAAGTAACCTAACCATGGCAGCCCTAGTCCATGAACCTGGTACCCCCGGGCCCCTTCTTGATACCGCACCCCGTTCTGACCCCGCCTCGTCTTTGGACCACTCTTCAGACATTCCTCATGCCTCTGTACCTATTGCCGGTGCTGTTTCCTCACCCGCTTCAGGTACTGAGGCCTCGACTGACTCCTTCGATTTATCGGACCTTCGCTCTCCTCTGACTATGCTTCCGGCCTCTCCCTCTACTGTGCGGCAATTTTCAAATCGCCGACCCGTTCCACGTCGGACCAACTCTGGTCCCACGCCTAAATGTCAACGACAATTACCTGCTGATGATACTTCTCCACCTTCACCTTCTCGTTCTTCTCAGAAACGATCGACACGTCCTTCACTACCTTTCCACGCTCAGTTTCAGACTGAACAGTGGACTAAATTCTTCACTTTACGACCAACTTCCTCTACTGCCTATCTTTCTGACCATAGTATTGGCAAGGCACTCCTACGCCATGTTGGTAAAGATATTTCTTTTCATGCTCTTAAGAGCGGTACGCGCATCATTACCGTACAGAATGCTACCCAGGCTCATGAGCTCTCTCGTCTTTCCCATATTGATACTGTTCCTGTCACTCTTGAAAAACATCATTCCCTCAATTCTTGTAGTGGTACCGTCATTCTGCCCCATACCATAGTTCAACAAAATTTCCAGACATGTGGCACCGACATTCTAGAACAGCTGGAACTCCAAGATCTCCCAATCCTCAAGGTAGACACTTACGTTCTTCCTGCCCATGGGCGGAGACGATACCCTAGCAATGTGGCTCGTTTAACTTTTGACAGCCGAGAACTCCCATCCTCAGTTTATATAGCAGGACATCGGTTACAAGTTCGAAAGGTGATCCCTACACCACAACAGTGTAGAAATTGCTGGCGATTTGGCCATCCAGCGAAATATTGCAGATCTATCGCCGAATGCCCAGTCTGTGGTGCCGATGACCATTCTAATACGTCTTGCAATCGATCTCCCTCTTGCCTTAACTGTCATGAGGCTCACCCTTCGTACTCTCGCCGTTGTCAGGTCTATTTAAACGAGCAGGAAATCCGTTACCTCAAAGAGACAGAAGGTCTCCCTTATGCCATGGCAGTTTCTCATCTCTGCCTCCAAGGGAGACTCCCACGTGTTTCTTATTCCCGTGTTTCAAAACGTCCCCCCACTTCTAGTATCCCATCTTCTACACCCACCTCTGTGGTTACCTCTCCCATAATCACTCCTGTATCTAATCCTTTTGCTGTCCTCAGCTCAGACGTCCCTACTTCAACGCCTCAGTCTAATCTCGCTTCTTCGAGTTCTCTCTCACAAGCCTCAGTATCGACGAGACCTCGTACGACACCTCCTCCCAATCGTCCCTCTACTTCTCAAAAGTCAAAAAAAGGTTCGGTAACACCTCCTACCCATCTTCCACCTCCTCATTTTACCCTCCCTGTCTCTGTCCCTAGTTCTTCCCCTCTCACTGGCTCAGTTACAAGTGCAGAGGTTCACCCTCCTCCTCGTAATGTACCTTCCTCCCCTGTTCCCTCCCAAGTTTCTTCCCCTTCTGCCACCTCCCAGGTTCCTGCCTCTTCTGTCCCCTGCCACGCTTCTCCAGTTCCCTCCACCCTTTCGCCCCCCCCTACCTTGGTACAGTCCAATACAGTTCCAATCTTTACTCATCCTCCCCCTACCATTCCCAATATTGTCTCCCATACGACATCTCTGAATTCCGAAACACTTGAAGCAATCTCTGAATATATTGCAGAGACCAAACCATCAATGGACACTGATCCACCTTCCGCTCTTTCTCTCTCCTCTGCTCCATCTGCGCAACTCCTTTCTTCACAGCGCACCGTTCCTTCGCTGCTTGAACATTTTCCACTGCCTCCGCATGTGGACTTTTCTAACCCTTCTAGTCCGTAGGAACCCTTACCTGCGGATTTCAAGTATCTTTATCATTGCCAATCATGGCCTTTTTACAGTGGAATATACGCGGCCTCAGGGGTAATCGGGGTGAGCTTCAGATGTTACTCTCCCAGTTTGCCCCTGTTGGTGTTTGCTTACAGGAACCAAAATTACACTCTGCTGTTATTTCTCACATCTCAGGCTATAATTTATTGTATTCTTCAGATCCTTTTCCTGATGGGACCTTTAATGAAAGTGCCCTTCTTCTCCGCACTGATATTCCGTACCATCAGCTATTTGTTCATACTTCGCTGCATTACACAGCAGCCCGTATCCACTTACATAGGTGGTATACGCTCTGTTCTTTATATCTCTCTCCTTCTCGGGCATTATCTATTCCGGATTTTGCCTTCCTTGTTTCGTCATTACCGCCACCGATTCTGTTACTTGGTGATTTTAATGCCCACCATTTCCTCTGGGGGGGGTCTCACTGTGATTCCCGTGGAATTCAGTTAGAGGCTTTTCTTGCCACCCACCCCCTCCATGTTTTAAATACAGGTACTCACACCCATTTTGATCCTCGGACTCATACTCTCTCTTGCATCGATCTCTCAGTTTGCTCTTCCTCCGCCGCATTAGACTTCACTTGGTCTGTTCTCCCAGACTTACATGACAGTGATCATTTCCCAATCATTCTTACTTCCCCTTCATATTCGCCATCTCTTCGCACCCCACGCTGGCAATTTAATCGGGCAAATTGGAACCTTTACTCACACCTAACTGTTTTTAAAGAGGTTCCTTCTTCGTCCTCCATCGATGAGCTTTTACACCTCTTCTCATCCTCCGTTTTCACAACAGCTTCTCATTCTATACCCCAAACTTCGGGCAGGCATTCTCAGAAATGCGTGCCTTGGTGGTCTCCTGCTTGTGCTCGTGCAGTACGTTTGAAACGCGCTGCATGGGGCAGGTACCGGTACAATAGAACCACAGAGCGACTCCTTGATTTTAAACAGAAGCGTGCAATCGCTCGCCGTGTCATCCGTGACGCTAAACGCACTTGCTGGCGAGATTATGTCTCCACCATCACCTCTGCTTCCTCTATGAGTGCAGTCTGGAAAAAAGTACGAAAACTGAGTGGTAAATATTCTCCTGACCCAACTCCTGTTCTGCGGGTTGCCGGTGTTGATATAGCAAACCCACTAGATGTTGCCAATGAAATTGGCAATCATCTGGTCCGTATTTCTCAGGGACTCCATCTATGCCTCTCATTTCTTTCCTCAAAGTCTGCCAGAGAGTTAGCACCCTTGGACTTTTCTTCTCTCAGAGAAGAACAGTATAATGTGCCTTTTACACTTCAAGAACTGGAGGCAACACTCTCAGCTTGTCGATCATCGGCAGCTGGGCCCGACGACATTCATATTCGTATACTACAACATTTACATCAGTCAGCCCTTGCAGTCCTATTACGCCTTTACAATCTTATTTGGTCACAAGGAGTTCTTCCACAGCTGTGGAAATCCGCCATTGTTCTCCCTTTCCGCAAACCAGGCACTACGGGACATGAAACCTCCCACTATCGTCCCATTGCTCTTACCAGTGCAGTTTGCAAAGTAATGGAACGCCTAGTAAATAGACGTTTAGTGTGGTATTTAGAGACACACAACAGTCTCTCCACTCGTCAATATGGCTTTCGTAAGGGACGTTCTACCATAGACCCCTTACTACGCTTGGATACGTATGTTCGTAATGCCTTTGCGAATAACCACTCAGTTATTGCCATATTTTTTGACCTTGAGAAGGCATATGACACAACTTGGAGGTATAATATTTTAGCCCAAGCCCACTCCTTAGGCCTTTGAGGCAATCTACCATCCTTCCTTAAGAACTTTTTAACTGACAGGCATTTCCGTGTTCGGGTTAATAATGTGCTCTCCCTGGACTTTATCCAAGCTGAAGGTGTCCCCCAGGGATGTGTTCTGAGCACAACACTTTTTCTCCTTGCTATTAATGATTTGGCCTCTAGTCTTCCATCAAATATTTGGTCATCACTCTATGTTGATGACTTCGCTATTACCTGTGCAGGCGCTGACTGTCACCTCCTTACAGTTTCTCTCCAACATGCAATCGACCGTGTTTCCAATTGGGCCACCACACGTGGGTTTAAATTTTCCAGCACTAAAACCCACCAAATCACTTTCACTAGACGCTCTGTCATCTCCGATCATCCTTTGTACCTCTATGGCTCCCGTATCCCTGAACGTGATAGTCAAGTTTCTGGGCCTCCTCTTTGATCGTAGGTTATCCTGGAAACCTCACATTACCGCTCTGAAGGCAACTTGTCACAGCCGGCTGAACCTTCTTAAAACCCTTGCTCATCTTTCGTGGGGAGCTGATCGTCGAACCCTCCTTCGCCTACATTCCACCCTTATTTTATCGAAACTTGATTATGGTGACCAGATCTATTCAGCGGCATCTCCTGCTACTCTCTCTAGCCTTAACCCCATTCATCACCAAGGATTACGTTTATGCCTTGGTGCTTTCCGCTCTTCCCCTGTCGAGAGCCTCTATGCAGAAGCGAACGTTCCATCCTTATCCGATCGCCGTGATGCCCATTGCCTGCGCTACTATGTACGCTCTCATGATCTCCGCAATCCTTCCATTTATAGAATGGTCACTGATATTAGTAGACATTCTTTATTTGTTCGCCGCCCCTGTTTACTCCGTCCCTTCTCTCTTCGCCTTCATTCGCTCTTGTCTTCTCTTCAACTACCACCTTTCTATGTACATGTAGCATCTCACTTTTCCCTACCCCCTGGGAGGTTCCAGCTGTTCGAGTCTGTTCTTTCTCCCTCCCTTGCTCGAAAGCCCAACTGTCTATGGTCGCTTCCCGCTCTCTTTTTCTTGACCACTTTCACTCTCATTCTCATGCCATTGCTGTGTACACAGATGGCTCTAAGTCTTCTGATGGCGTAGGATTCGCAGCAGTGTTTCCGGACAGCGTCGTACAAGGGCATTTACTATCTTCGGCTAGTATTTTTACTGCTGAATTATATGCCATCCTTACAGCACTTATCCGTATTGCATCTATGCCTGTGTCATCATTTGTGGTTGTCTCAGACTCCCTTAGTGCTTTACAGGCTATACAAAAATTTGATACACCTCACCCCTTAGTCCTCCGTATCCAACTTTGGCTACGCCGCATCTTTACCAAGCATAAAGATATTGTTTTTTGTTGGGTCCCTGGTCATGTTGACGTACAGGGCAATGAACAGGCAGACACTGCTGCGCGGTCAGCAGTACATGACCTACCAGTTTCTTATAGAGGTATTCCATTTACGGACTATTTTGCTGCAATATCTTCCCACCTTCACACCCGTTGGCAACAACGTTGGTCTACTATGCTCGGCAACAAACTTCAGTCTATTAAACCGAGTATAGGTTACTGGCCGTCTTCTTATCACCAGTGTCGAGGTTGGGAGACTACTCTCTCCCGTCTTCGCATTGGCCATACTCGTCTTACTCATGGATATCTCATGGAGAGGCGTCTTGCTCCTCTCTGTGAGAATTGCCAAGCTCCATTATCAGTCAGCCACATTCTGTTGGACTGCCTACTTTATCAACGAGCACGCAGAATTTACCTCTGTCGTCGTCTTCGCTCCGCTGCTCTCTCTTTACCTTCCCTTCTCGCTGATGGACCCACCTTTCATCCGGACTCTCTCATTGACTTTTTGACAACGACTGACTTCACAAATTCTGATACCTTCAGCCCTTTCTACTTCAATCTCTTGCTACCCTCTACCCCCGTACTATCCCCTGCCCCGCTGTTTTCTGTAACCTGCTGATCATCCCCCCTCCCTTCTGCCATCCAATTCCCTTGCTTCCTTCCCTACCCTGCAGCACTGTATAGCCCTTGTGGCTTAGCGCTTCTTTTTGATTATAATAATAATGTAGCGCTCTTAAGTGGTGATATCCAAATTAATCCAAGACCTCAAACTATTGTGCAGAGGCAAAACAGACAGATAAATGACGGTGATACTGATGGTCTAGTAGCTAGGAATGATAACCTTAACTCCATATGTAATGCATACATAGGTCAAAGTGAGACAATACAGCCATTATTATCTCAAACACCGCCAAACAGGTGCATACACTGTACTAAAGCACACATGAAAAACAGAAAAGGCACCTTATGTAAAATGTATAAGGGGTGGGTGCATGATGGATGTATGTACAATTATAGCAATGGTGCCAGAATTCATTTTGTGTGTAACAAATGCACTTTGGCACAGTTACCCTTTAGCAGTGATGACATTGATTTACCTATTTTTAATACAAATGACCCATTGCCATATATTGATGATTATGATTGTTTTATGAAAACAGGCCTTCACTTTATTCATGTCAATGCAAGATCACTTCTTCCTAAATTGGCAGAGATTAGGATTCTAGCTAACAAAATTAGGGCGGAAATTATAACCATCTCTGAATCTTGGTTGGATGATACGGTGACTGACAACGAGGTCAAAATAGAAGGTTACAATATAAAACGCTTAGATAGGAACAGAAAGGGTGGTGGAGTATGTGCCTACATTAGAAATGACTTAGCTTACAACCCAAGACCTGATTTAAATAACAATAAACTGGAGATTCTATGGTTTGAAGTGCTGCTTCCCAAGACCAAACCCATCTTAGTAGGAACTAGTTACCGCCCTCCTACCCAGGACCAGGTCTTAGAAGACTTTTCCAGAGTCTTGTCCGGAGTTGAAAACAATTGCGAGACAATAATACTGGGCGACTTCAACATCTGTTTTCAGCAGCAAAATAACGGGCTATGCAAAAGGTATAAGCAAATTCTAGGATTAAATAGTTACACTCAACTAATTAATACACCAACCCGGATCACACAGTTCTCAGCCACCCTAATTGACCACATACTTTGTAACAGCGCTCAGAACATTAGTCAGTCAGGCGTCATGGAAAACCACTAGGGATAGGATAGGCCTACACAGGACAATAAAAATGAGGTCAACTAGAAACTACAGTAAAGAAACACTGGTAAATAAGCTACACAATTGTGCCTGGACAGAGATAACAAGTTGCATGGACGCAAACGATGCCTGGGAAAAATTCAAAACAATGATCACTACCATCCTTGATAATATTGCACCAGTTAAAGAGGTTAGGATTAAACGAAGAACTGAACCCTGGATGAATACTTAGATATTAGATAATATGAAATTCAGAGACCAGCTGCTAAAAAGATTTAAAGCAAACAGACAGGATATTGCAGCACTAAATGAATTCCAAAGGGTGAGGAACAGAGTACAGAGACTTATAAAAAGGAGCAAAGGCAAAGCACTATTGCTCAAAAATTGAAGAGTATAAGCATAACCCCAGAAAGCTCTGGCAACAACTAAAACAGTTGGGGTATAGCCATAAGCCAGTAGATAGGTCTAACATAGTACAGTGGACCCCCGATTAACGATATTTTTTCTCTCCAGAAGTATGTTTAGGTGCCAGTACTGACCGAATTTGTTCCCATAAGGAATATTGTGAAGTAGATTAGTCCATTTCAGACCCCCAAACATACACGTACAAACGCACTTACATAAATACACTTACATAATTGGTCGCATTCGGAGGTGATCGTTATGCGGGGGTCCACTGTACTCACTATCGATAATGAGGTATGCCACGAAACATCTAAGGTGGCAAATTGCTTTAATTCCTACTACACATCTGTTGCATCAACACTAGTAAGTAAACTACCAGCTGCATCAAATACCTTTAACACAGACTCTGATAAGTTTCAAACGCACTATACCAATAAAGAGGTAACCCCAAACAGTTGTCAACTAGTAAGTGTATCTCATGACTTTATTCAAAAAGAACTAAGCAGGTTAAACCCAACTAAGAGCACAGGCCCTGGTAACATCCCGTCTAAGTTCCTAAAAGATGGTGCTTCTGAACTGTCGATCCCTATTGCTCACATAATAAATCTATCAATCACCACTAATACTGTACTGGAGGGGTTCAAGGAGGCCAGAGTTACTCCTATCTTCAAGAAAAATAGTAGGTCTGATGTAAGCAACTATAGGCCTGTTAGTATACTCAGTATAATATCTAAAATTCTAGAGAGGGCGGTGTATTCTCAAGTAGTTAAGTACCTTAATGACAACAACATTCTCCATAGCTATCAATCGGGCTTTAGAAGATCCTACTCAACCGACACCTCCCTTATTAATCTGATGGATTACCTGAGAACAGAAATGGCAAAGGGGAACCTCATAGGTATGGTAACCTTAGACCTGCAAAAGGCCTTCGATACTGTCAACCACAATATATTATGTAAGAAACTTCAAGCTATCGGTATAGGTTCTGTAGATTGGTTTAAGTCCTACCTTAGCAACAGGAGACAAATAGTCAAAATCAACAAAACGGAATCAGAACCCCTGCCGATAACATGTGGAGTTCCCCAAGGTAGTATTCTGGGTCCCTTATTATTCTTATGTTATGTCAATGATATGCCTATCAGTGTCAAGTGCAAACTCCTACTGTATGCAGATGACAGTGCTCTGTTAGTGTCAGGTAAAGACCCACAAGATATTGCTAATGTTTTAACACTGGAACTGGAGTCCTGCAGCAAATGGTTAGTAGACAACAAACTATCATTACACCTAGGGAAAACTGAAGCCATTCTCTTTGGCACGAAACATAAACTGAGAAGGGTAAATAATTTTAATGTTCATTGTAATGGGGAGCCCATCACTTTGGTTTCATCAGTAAAATATCTGGGAATCCCCTTTGACCCATGCATGTCAGGAGAACTGATAGGGAACAGTGTAGTAAAGAAAGCGAATGCCAGACTGAAGTTCCTGTATAGACAAGCACAGTGTCTACCTACTGAGGCTCGCAGGACCCTATGTCTAGCCCTTATACAATGCCATATGGATTACGCTTGCTCTTCATGGTACTCTGCCTTGACAAAAAAAATGAAAGATAGACTGCAAATCACCCAGAACAAAATCGTAAGATTCATCCTGGGGCTGGGACCAAGAGAACATGTAGGCCAGGATGAATTACAGCAGTTGGATATGCTGAATGTTGAAGACAGAGTAAAACAACTGAAGCTAAATCATGTTTATAAAATTTCTCACAAACAGTGTCCAGAATATCTTGCTGTCAATTTTGTCAAGGTTGGGAGCCAAAGCAATCATAGTACTAGGGGGAGGGAGCACAACTTTGTAGTACCCACAGTCATTGGCCAGGCGTCAAACACCTTTTATTGTACAGTAATAAAGGAATGGAACAGACTACCCACACATGTCAAAGCCAGTCATAGCATGAACCAGTTCAAGAAGAGTGCCAAAAGGTGTCTGATGAATGTAGCTACAGAAAGGGAGGGGAATGATTTTCTATTTTTTAGCTAACATACGTGTAAATTTTACCTTATTCCTAGTAATGACCCTCGTATTGTAGTCTTAATGACCCTCGTGTAGTAGATAGTCTTTTTAGTATGATAATAAGATGTTATCTTCATTATAGAATAATAAGAAAATATTATAACCTTTATATTATAATAATAAGGTAAAAGGACCCCAATGGAAATAAGTCACTCTGTCTGACTTTTTTGGGTTATCCTAGGTTCTCTACACATATGCTGCTATGTATGATAATTCTATGTAACTGTATTTGTGTATACCTGAATAAACTTACTTACTTACTTACTTACTTAATCACCTGACAGCTGTCACAGTGTGAACAGGGCAAAGCATGGTGCAGTCATGGCAGCATGGTAGTGAGGTCACATGATGGCTGTCACAGCATGAACAGGGCAAAGCATGGTGCAGTCATGGCAGCATGGTAGTGAGGTCACATGATGGCTGTCACAGCATGAACAGGGCAAAGCATGGTGCAGTCATGGCAGCATGGTAATGAATATATAACATCCTGCTTTTTCTTCTTATTTGCAACTGTGATAGAAAAGTCTTGCAGGTAACACCACCTCTTAACCTCAGCTTTGCTCCAGCTCATAAGATGACCCTCGTTCTTTCTGTAGGTGTTATGGACACAGGTGTAATCTTGTGGCTTGTGCACCTATTCATAACTGAGTCATCACAATAACCAATTAGCAATGTAGGGACAAGCAAAGGATGGCAGAGATTATTTATTAAATACATTTTCCTTCACCAAATATATGTGAGAACTACATATATTTATTGAGTTTACTATTTAGCCCCTTAACTGTCCAAACATAGACCTACATTGTTACTGCTAGAGCTCCAAACATACAGCAACGTTTTAGTTTTCCTGCCTCCAAATTTGGCATGACCGGCCAGAGATGCCTGGTTAGCATAAACTGAGTCTCAACACTCGGTGTGCACAGTATAAAAAAAAACCTGGGACCACTTAGTACCTTGTAGGAGCACCAGCTAGAACAAACAGCATGGCAAACACCAGGGATTCACTGATGTCATGTCGTATTAACACCCCTTTTAAGAGGAAAGTGATGATGACCCAGAGTTTAATGACTTTGAGGTGGATGTGGCCACAAGTGGTCGAGGAAATGTAAAAAACCTCGATAATAACCCATGTGCAACATTTGTGCAACATCCTTTCAATTTTGGTACCACTGGTACTTTCATCCTGCCAGAATGTCCTATAACCTATGCCCTAAGTAAAGAGAAACAATTCTGGAACGTGTAATGTGTGTTCAGCAGGCTGGCTGGCTTGCTGTCTGGCTGGTGGCTAGGTGACTGGCTGATTGGCTGTCTCTATCTCTGTCTGTATCTAGATTTCTGTCTCTGTCTCACAGGTATACAAATACAATTATACATAGTGTAAATTACCTAGGATAACCCAAAAAATCCAGACAAAGTGCTATACTGTGCTTGTAGATATAATGCATAATAAGCATGACTGGCAAGTAATACACATTTTCACTTGTTCAGGAGTCAGACGTGATGACTCTGCATCATGTGTAATACCTGTTGGTTCATGAGACGGAGAGAGACAAGGAGAGAGACAGAAAGAGACAGACAGACAGATAAACACACACACAGCTATTGTTATAAAGCATCTTATCTCCTTAACATAACTAAACCAGCAAAATGCTCTATTAATTAACCCTTTCACTGTTGGTGCCATATTATTATGGCTTGCAGGCCAGAGTTGGAGTGACTTTCATTAGTTTCTTTTCTTGAAATACGAGACGTTACTGTGAATTTCATATAACCTGTAGTTACCAGCGGTCGCAATATACACAACGAGAAGCAATTATTACTACAGAAAAAGCGTCCTTCCTCCAAAATTTGCACCAGTCAACTATAGTGATAATATAGCATTTATTGTGGTGGAGACGGAAAAAAAAAAAATAGAAAAGCCAGATACAGCGATTGATAAACAAGGAGGTGACCGTTCGACATTGTAGGAGCTGCCAGATATCACCGGCTCTTCAACACGCAAGTTATACTGTTGTATCAGTCAAATCACATATTACTCGGGTAGATAATTTCCAGTAGATCCTTCATGTGTTAGCTCAAATCACCGACCAGTATGTTTTAAATAAGTGACCCACTGATCAGAGCAGATCGACTGGTCCGGACCCTTGACTGGTCCGAACCCTTGACTGGTCCAAACCCGGGACTGGTTTCAAACAGTTTCGTTGGACAATAAAGCAGACTGTAAACGGATGGGGTTGTAGGCGCCCTTATAAACACAAACATTAAAAATCAGGAACGTGACGGTAAGCTGTCCAATATACAAAAAGAGTTAGAAACAGAAATACAAATAGCTAGAGCTTCATTTAAGGTTATTAATATAATATTCAAGAGGTTGCTAGTAGAATTGCAGTAAATCAACCATTCAAATCATTATGAAGCTGTGTGTAGTCTGTGGTCAGTCAAACAAACGGGCTTCCACATGGATAAACTGTCATTTTTGTGGAAATTGGTGTCACGCCCCTTGTGCAGATATCCCAGAACTAGCTACAAGCAGTATTAAAACAGAGAAGTGTTTCTGGGTATGCCCAAATGAGGAAAATCTGTGGACTAAAATCACAAGGGTATTAAAAGAGGACAACATCAAAGCTGCTTTCATAGAAAACCTGGAAGCTTTCTACAACAGATGGGAACATAAAAAGTCTGGGCTGAATGGTACTGCCCTTGATACTGGCCATGTAGTCACAAACTGTAAGGCTGGAGGTGATGTCCTGGGAGACAGTAATAGTAAAGCTGGAGGTGCTGTCCTGGGAGACAGTAATGGTGAAGCTGGAGGTGCTGTCCTGGGAGACAGAAATGGTGAAGCTGGAGATACTGTCCTGGGAGACAGTAATGGTGAAGCTGGAGATTTTGTCCAGGTAGTCGGGAATTATACGCAGGAAGGAATACATATAAATGACCTCATAGGGGACAGGAGCCATAGTAGGGAAACAAGTGTAGTCAAAGATAAGATAAAACCAATATTGCAAACTAGAAATTCCGCAGGAAATAGCAAACAAGAGGACTCCAATAGCAATAGTGAGGATAAATTACCAAAAACAACTGGTGGGAGCTCCATTGTTGGTGCTAGGGAGGATAGAAGTAAGACAGGGAAACATGCACCAACAGGGAATACAGTCACAGAAACCCAAGGCAAGCGGAAACCAAGCCTGTGCACATACTATGCACTTGGTATCTCCTGGCATGGGAAATCTGGAAAAACAGATGGGACGTGCAACTATGACCACCCTAGAAAATGCCATGCCCATATGACAACAGGAAAATGCAAACTCCCTTCCTGTAAGCTTTTTCACCCTGAAATGTGTACCTCTTCAGTACAGGAAAGACTGTGCTATAACTTAAATTGCCAGGCATACCATCTAAAGGGGACAAAAAGATACAAAACATCCAGGCCATGGGAAAACCTGGGTAGCCACAGCCACTCAAGAGGGAGAGGTTTTTTAGTGCCAGGAAGGAAAAAAAACTGGCAGGAAATGGCAGAAATCGTACACCAAATCCAGTCATTCCTGGAGTGGAACCACAGTCGATGGCCTCCACTCCAAACCAACAGATACAGATACTAATGCCGGAAAAAAATCCCCCCCCAGTACCAACAATACCACCAGTCCGATAACATTCTTCTTTGCAAATATACAGGGTCTAAAGCCAGCAACAAACAACAAAATACCTTTCATCCGTGGACTGCTTGCAGAGGCAAAGGCAATGTTCGCGGCTTTCACTGAGACCCACATAAAGGATCACTTGGACAATGAAATATGGATCCCAGGTTACAACCTATACAGATGTGACAGAGTGAACAGGCAAAAGGGGGGGGTTGGCCTGTACATTGCAGAGTCACTTGTTTGCACAGAACTGCTTAATGCCTCAAATGACGTAGTGGAAGTTTTAGCAGTAAAGGTCGAGAACCAAAACCTAGTCATTGTGGTAGTCTACAAGCCTCCGGATGCAACATCCCAGCAATTCCAGGAACAGCTGTTAAAAATTGACCACTGTCTGGAAAATCTTCCAGCTCCTGCACCCAACATCTTGCTCCTGGGGGATTTCAACTTAACCCTTTCAGGGTCCAAGGCCCAAATCTGGAGTCACGCACCAGTGTCCAAGAATTTAAAAAAAAAAAAATTTGTTATTTTTTCTTATGAAATCATAGAGAATCTTTTTGTGAAGGTAATAAAACAAAAAGTACGAAATTTGGTGGAAAATTGACGAAATTATGCTCTCGCGAATTTTGATGTGTCAGCGATATTTACGAATCGGCGATTTTGCTGACTTTGACTCCCATTTTAGGCCAATTACATTATTCCAATCAACCAAATTCTTAGCTATTTCACTAGTATTACTTCTATTCTATCGATTGAGCACAGGAAATCGCCAAGTAAACTGTTTCAATTACAAAATAAAGTGATCGGAAATTGTTAATTTGGCCAATTTAACACAAAGTTCAAAATATTCCAATTTCAAAATAGGGTCCAGAATGAACAATGTAGGCATTCCTGGCACTAAACTAACATTTCCTCTGTTCATTAGTTATGTTTTGAGGCTTTACAAATAAATTCCATTTTGATTTTTTATTCACAATGAATTTTTATTCACACCAAAAAATAGAAGATTTACTGTTATGCAATACTGTAATAATTGTATAAATATCATCACCATATTTGTGAATGTATATTAGACCCACCAGCTGACGTGTATTAGACGTGTGAGGTCGTTTGTTTACTCTTGAATATCGGCAAAAATTTAACATTTCTGCTACTTTGAGCTCAGTTTCAAGCCATTTCCAATGCTAAAACCAATCAAAATCATCTCTATTTCTGTAATATGTCTTCCATTCTATCAAATGAGACCAAGAAATCGCAAATACAACTATAAAAAACATACGAAAAAACACTGCAAAGTTGCTGTTTTAATCGAAAAATCATGATTTCATTTTTTTTCTCTCATTATACACAGTGTGCTGCAGGATCTGTTTTATGTGGTGCACACATACCACATAGATGTATTCTCTCATATCTAGGCCCAAATGTACCACTCACAGTTTCTCAGAGTGAGCTGAGCTCATGGCGTAGATCTACGGTTTGGACCCTGAACGTAAAGCCGTAGATCTACGGGATGGACCCTGAAAGGGTTAAGGCACCTAAAATGGAGGAATATAGCAAATAATATTGTTGCAGTAATAACACCAGGAGGCAGCTCTGATGAAAACTCACACTCACGCGAGCTTTTAAATCTCTGCACAAAATTCAATTTAAACCAGCAAATAATAGAGCCTACTAGACTGGAGAATACACTAGACCTCATATTCACTAACAATGATGATCTGATAAGAAATGTCACCATATCAAAAACAATATACTCAGATCACAACATAATTGAGGTTCAGACATGTATGCGAGGAGCCCCAGACCGACAAAATGAGACTAGTCACGAGGGAGCATTCACCAAATTCAACTTCAATAACAAAAACATAAAGTGGGACCAAGTAAACCAAGTCCTAACCGATACAAGCTGGAAAGATATATTAAGCAACACAGACCCAAACTTATGCCTAGAACAGATTAACTCGGTGGCACTCGATGTATGCACAAGGCTTATTCCTCTAAGAAAAAGGAGGAGTAGATGTAAAATAGAAAGAGACAGGCGCTTCCTTTACAGGCGACGGAAAAGAATAACAGAGCGGCTAAAAGAGGTCAATATATCTGAAATGCGCAGGGAGACACTGGTCAGAGAAATAGCAAGCATCGAACTTAAGCTAAAAGAATCCTTTAGGAGTCAGGAATCGCGGGAAGAACTAAAAGCTATAAATGAAATCGAAAGAAACCCAAAGTATTTCTTCTCCTATGCAAAATCAAAATCGAGAACAACGCCCAGTATTGGGCCCCTACTTAAACAAGATGGGTCCTACACAGATGACAGCAAGGAAATGAGTGAGCTACTCAAGTCCCAATATGACTCAGTTTTTAGCAAGCCGCTAACCAGACTGAGAGTCGAAGATCAAAATGAATTTTTTATGAGAGAGCCACAAAATTTGATTAACACAAGCCTATCCGATGTTATCCTGACGCCAAATGACTTCGAACAGGCGATAAATGACATGCCCATGCACTCTGCCCCAGGGCCAGACTCATGGAACTCTGTGTTCATCAAGAACTGCAAGAAGCCCCTATCACGAGCCTTTTCCATCCTATGGAGAGGGAGCATGGACACGGGGGTCGTCCCTCAGTTACTAAAAACAACAGACATAGCCCCACTCCACAAAGGGGGCAGTAAAGCAACAGCAAAGAACTACAGACCAATAGCACTAACATCCCATATCATAAAAATCTTTGAAAGGGTCCTAAGAAGCAAGATCACCACCCATCTAGAAACCCATCAGTTACACAACCCAGGGCAACATGGGTTTAGAACAGGTCGCTCCTGTCTGTCTCAACTACTGGATCACTACGACAAGGTCCTAAATGCACTAGAAGACAAAAAGAATGCAGATGTAATATATACAGACTTTGCAAAAGCCTTCGACAAGTGTGACCATGGCGTAATAGCGCACAAAATGCGCGCTAAAGGAATAACAGGAAAAGTCGGTCGATGGATCTATAATTTCCTCACTAACAGAACACAGAGAGTAGTCGTCAACAGAGTAAAGTCCGAGGCAGCTACGGTGAAAAGCTCTGTTCCACAAGGCACAGTACTAGCTCCCATCTTGTTCCTCATCCTCATATCCGACATAGACAAGGATGTCAGCCACAGCACCGTGTCTTCCTTTGCAGATGACACCCGAATCTGCATGACAGTGTCTTCCATTGCAGACACTGCAAGGCTCCAGGTGGACATCAACCAAATCTTTCAGTGGGCTGCAGAAAACAATATGAAGTTCAACGATGAGAAATTTCAATTACTCAGATATGGTAAACATGAGGAAATTAAATCTTCATCAGAGTACAAAACAAATTCTGGCCACAAAATAGAGCGAAACACCAACGTCAAAGACCTGGGAGTGATTATGTCGGAGGATCTCACCTTCAAGGACCATAACATTGTATCAATCGCATCTGCTAGAAAAATGACAGGATGGATAATGAGAACCTTCAAAACTAGGGAGGCCAAGCCCATGATGACACTCTTCAGGTCACTTGTTCTATCTAGGCTGGAATATTGCTGCACTCTAACAGCACCTTTCAAGGCAGGTGAAATTGCCGACCTAGAAAATGTACAGAGAACTTTCACGGCGCGCATAACGGAGATAAAACACCTCAATTACTGGGAGTGCTTGAGGTTTCTAAACCTGTATTCCCTGGAACGCAGGAGGGAGAGATACATGATTATATACACCTGGAAAATCCTAGAGGGACTAGTACCGAACTTGCACACGAAAATCACTCACTACGAAAGCAAAAGACTTGGCAGACGATGCACCATCCCCCCAATGAAAAGCAGGGGTGTCACTAGCACGTTAAGAGACCATACAATAAGTGTCAGGGGCCCGAGACTGTTCAACTGCCTCCCAGCACACATAAGGGGGATTACCAACAGACCCCTGGCAGTCTTCAAGCTGGCACTGGACAAGCACCTAAAGTCAGTTCCTGATCAGCCGGGCTGTGGCTCGTACGTTGGTTTGCGTGCAGCCAGCAGCAACAGCCTGGTTGATCAGGCGCTGATCCACCAGGAGGCCTGGTCACAGACCGGGCCGCGGGGGCATTGACCCCCGAAACTCTCTCCAGGTAAACTCCAGGTAGTATTACACCAAAATACTAGCTGCGGCTTCAAATCTAGCAGGAGAAAGCTGGTAGATTTACATGTGAGAGAATGGGTCTGTGTGGTCAGTGTGCGCAGTATAAAAAAAATTTAAAACACTGACTCTGGGATGAATTTTCAATGGTATTCATGGTTGTATTCTCGTTTTCTTGGTCTCGTATGATAGAATTGAAGATATATTACAAACGTAGACATGATTTTGATTGATTTCATGATGAAAAGTACCTTGAAATTGAGCTCAAAGTAGCAGAAATGTTTGATTTTTGCCAATGTTCAAGAGTAAACAAATGACGTCACCATCCAGTAAGTGTCCAATTGGTCAGTCTAATACACAGTCATGAATGAGTTGACATTATTTATATGATTACTGTATTTAAATAATGCTGTACTCTGCATAACAGTAAATCTTCTATTTTTTGTGTGTGAATAAAAATACAAAATGGAAAGCAAGAGTAATATAAGAGGGGCCTGGAGACATCACTAATGAACAGAGAAAATGTCATTTTCATTCCAGGAATGTCTGCATTGTTTATTCTGGATCCTATTTTGAAATTGGCAACTTTTGAAATTTGTGTGAAATTGGCCAAATTGCCATTTTCTGACAACTTTATTGGGTAGTTGAAATTGGTAAATGGGCGGTTGCTTGTACTGAATCAATAGAGCAAATGGAGTTCTAGTGAAATAGCTATGAGTTTGGTCAATTGGAACAATGGAATTGGCCGAAAATTGGGCTCAAAATGAGCAAAATCACCAATCCATATATGTACATCATCGAGACTGCTAAGTTCGCAAGAGCGTAATTCTTTAAGTTTCCCATCAAATTTCAAACTTTTTGTGTCATTACCATTGGGAAAAGATTCTCTATCATTTCATAAGTTTTTTTTTTAAATTCTTTGACACTGAGAGCAAGCTTGTGAGCAGGGGTCTCAACAGTGAAAGGGTTAACATCAGGATCATTGGGTGTAAAAATATTATTACCTGGTGGTTCGATGGTAAACAGGTGAACCAGCCTACTGATACTACTGTAGTTCATCAGTTTAATATTGGTACGTAAAGTGGTTAAATCAAATTCATATTAAATTTATAAACTGTATTACGTATATCAAAACCCATACTGTTCATAATCGTACTATGCGAGGTATTACTGCAATTTCAAAGCTAATTTCTAAGAATAAATTTCATCTGAAAATAACATAACTAATTCAGAGAAAATAGGAGATGCTGGAATTGAGAATTAAATGTAGGTACATATTTACAATGGTATTACTTAACAATTATCCCTTTGGGGGTCGACAGGTCCTCACAGAGTGAAATGATGTCGTAGGTCCTCTCAGAGACTTGTTCTCAGGGTCGGCCAAATTTAAAAAAAAAAAAATTATTTTTTCTTATGAAAAGATAGAGAATCTTTTCCCAAACTTAATGACACCAAAAGTATGAAATTTGATGGAAAACTTATAGAATTATGCTCTCGCGAAGTTAGCAGTCTAGACGATTTTTACCCATCGGCGATTTTGCCCACTTTGAGCTCTTATTTTCGGCCAATTCCAGTAAGTATACATGTACGTACTTGTCTACAAAAATCGTAACTATTTCGCTAGAACTCCATTTTTTTCTATCGAATGAGTACAAGAACCCACCCATTTACCAATTTTAACTATCCAATAAAGTAGTCAGAATTTAGCAATTTTGCCAATTTCACACAAATTTCAAAAGATGCCAATTTCCGAATAGGGTCCAGAATAAACAAGAAAGACATTCCTGGCACTAAAATAACAAGTTCTCTGTTTGTCAGTCACATCCCCAGCCCCCTTTTATATTTCTTTGGCTTTCCACTTTGAATTTTTATTCTTACAAAAAAAATAAGATTTACTGTTATGCAGACTGCTGCATTAGTGTAGAAATGGTATAAATAATATCAGTGCACTTGTGAAAAAATATTAGATTCACCAGTTGATGTGTATTGGACGCTTGGCATGATTTGTTTACTTTTGAAAATTGGTAAAAATTGAACATTTCTGCTACTTTGAGCTCAATTTCAAAGTACTTTTCATTGTAAAACCTGTCAAAATCATCTCAATTTCTGTAATATGTCTTCCATTTTATAAAATGAGACCAAGAAAACTAGAATACAACAATAAATACTATACGAAAATACAGTGCAAAGTCGCTGTTTTAATCCAAAAACACGGTCAAAGCTTTTTTTTTCTCATTACGCACTGTGTTCTGCAGGATTTTTTTTATACTGCACACACTGACCACATAGACCCATTCTTTCATACGTAGGCCTACCAGCTTTCTCTCACTAGATTTCAGGGCGCTAGAATTTAGGCGTACTAGTACGTCAAAAACCCTGGGTCGTAAGATGTACTAGTACATCCAAAAACCCCAAAGGGTTAAGAACAAACAAGCACGTTCATAGATTATCTCTTTGGAGAGAGACTATGAATGCAACTACGTACAGTGGTACCCCAAGTTTCGTATGGCTCCCAACTTGAACAATTATGTAAGTGTATTTTTGTAAGTGCTTTTGTAAGTGTATTTTTAGTGGTCTGAAATTGACTAATCTAATTAACTTTATTCCTTATGGGAACAAATTTGTTCAGTATCAGCACTCGAATAGCCTTCTGGAACAAATTAAGTTCGCAACTCAAGGTACCACTGTATATGAGAATAAGAAAATATAGTTTTAAGAATTTTTGAGGTTGAGAATGTTTCAGCAAAAGCAATTGTCACTAGGATCTCATGAGGGAAAGGTAGTGTTTATTACAGCAGTTTTGAAGCAGCTGACAGACAAGAGGCACTCTGGAGTTATCAGGTCGGGGAAGTTCAAGATGTTGGCTCATTTAATGCACGTTGAGTTTTTACCAAGGTCAAGCCAGACACGGGGACTATCAAAGAGATTTTTGGATCTAATATTATGCCTATGAGTTCTGTTGAAACAATCAAGAAAGTTTTTCAAGTCACTACTGATATTATAGTTAATTGTCCTGGATATGTAGGAAGCATTGCATTGCTGATGTTATGAATGAAAAGAAGTTGGATGTCCTGGCCCTAAGCGAAACAAAGCTGAAGGGGGTAGGCAAGTTTCAGTGGGAAGAAATAAATGGGATTAAGTCAGGAGTAGCTGAGAGAGTTAGAGCTAAGGAAGGGGTAGCAATAATGTTGAAGGACCAGTTATGGAAGGAGAAGAGGAAATATAAATGTGTAAATTCAAGGATTATGTGGACTAAAATAAGAGTTGGATGTGAAAAGTGGGTCATAATAAGCATGTATGCACCTGGAGAAGAGGGGAGTGTAGAGGAGAGGGAGAGAGATTTTGGGAGATGTTAAGCGAATGTATAGGAATCTTTGAACCAAGTGAGAGAGTAATTATGGTAGGGGACCTAAATGCTAAAGTAGGAGAAACATTTAGAGGTGTGGTAGGTAAGTTTGGGGTGCCAGGTGTAAATGATAATGGGAGCCCTTTGATTGAACTTTGTATAGAAAGGGGTTTAGTTATAAGTAATACATATTTTAAGAAAAAGAGGATAAATAAGTATACATAAGAACATGAGAAAGGAGGAACACTGCAGCAGGCCTGTTGGCCCATACTAGGCAGGGCCTTCACAGATCCATCCCACTAATAGAATATTTGCCCTCATAAGAATTTAAGATCATGAGAAATAAGGAACACCACAACAGATCTACTGGTCTATGCCAGGCAACTCCAAGTCTCCCCACCAGCTTAGGCCAATGCCCTGACCTAGTGAGGTCAGACATGTCACTTAACCCTTTGAGGGTCGACAGGCCCTCTCCGAAACTCGTTCTCAGGGTCGGCCAAATTTAAAAAAAAAAAAAATCATTTTCTCTTATGAAAAGATAGAGAATCTTTTCCCGATCATAAAGACACCAAAAGTTTGAAATTTGATAGAAAACTTACGGAATTATGCTCTCGCAAAGTTAGCGGTCTCGGCGATGTTTACGCATCGGCGATTTTGCCCACTTTGAGCCCCATTTTCGGCCAATTTCACTGTACTAGTCGACAAAAAACATGAATATTTCGCTAGAACTCCATTTTTTCTATCGAATGGGTGCAAGAAACCACCCATTTATAAATTCAACTATCCAGTACAGTGGTCAGAATTTAGCAATTTTGCCAATTTCACACAAATTTCAAAAGATGCCAATTTCCGAATAGGGTCCAGAATAAACAAGATAGACATTCCTGGCACTAAAATGACATTTCCTCTAGTCATTAGTCATGTCTCAAGGCCCCTCTTATATTCTTTTGCTTTCCACTTTGAATTTTTATTTTCACAAAAAATATAAGATTTACTGTTATGCAGACTACTGCATTAGTGTAAAAAATGGTATAAATATTATTGGTGCACTTGTAAAAGAATATTAGACTCACCAGTTGACGTGTATTGCACGCTTGGCACGATTTGTTTACTTTTGAAGTTTGGTAAAAATCGAACATTTCTGCTACTTTGAGCTCAATTTCAAGGCACCTTTCTTTGTAAAACCAGTCAAAATCATCTCAATTTCTGTAATATGTCTTCCATTCTATAAAATGAGACCAAGAAAACTAGAATACAACAATAAATACCATACGAAAATACACTGCAAAGTCGCTGATTTATTCAAAAAACATGGTCAAAGTTTTTTTTTTCTCATTATGCACTGTGTGCTGCAGGATTTTTTTTAGACTGTGCACACTGACCACATAGACCCATTCTTTCATATGAAGGCCTACCAGCTTTCTCCCACTAGATTTGAGGCCGCTAGAATTTATGCGTACTAGTACGTCAAAAACCCCTACGCGTAAGACGTACTAGTACGACGAAAACCCTCAAAGGGTTAAGGGATTAGCACTGCCTCTGACCTAGTAGCTAGTCAGGTCCATTTCACACCCACCCACACCCACTCATAAGACCATAAGAAAGAAGGAACACCGCAGCAGGCCCACTGGCCCACGCGAAGCAGGTCCATGTCCCCCCCCCTGGATTAGCCCAATGACCCACCTAGTAAGGTCACTTCCACTTAAGGAAGGAGCATGGCATCAGACCTAGTAGCACAAGCTAGTCGGGTCCAACTCACACCCACCCACACCCACTCATGTATCTATCTAACCTATTTTTAAAGCTACACAATGTTTTAGCCTCAATAATTCTACTCGGGAGTTTGTTCCACTCATCCACAACTCTATTACCAAACCAGTGCTTTCCTATATCCTTCCTGAATCTGAATTTTTCCAACTTGAAACCATTGCTGCAAGTCCTGTCTTGGCTGGAAATTTTCAGCACGCTATTTACATCCCCTTTATTTATTCCTGTTTTCCATTTATACATCTCGATTATATCCCCCCTAATTCTGCGCCTATCGAGAGAGTGCAGATTCAGGGCCCTTAGTCTATCCTCATAGGGAAGATTTCTGATACTTTGCATTTGTCTATATTAAACTGCATCTGCCACTTCTCCGACCATTGCATCAGCCTATTCAAATCATCCTGGAGTGCTCTAGTGTCCTCATTAGAATGAATTGGACAGCCTATTTAGGTGTCATCAGCAAATTTACTGTTGTCGCTATTTATTCTCTCATCTATGTCGTTTATGTAAATTGTGAACAACAACAAGAGGAGCGATTGGTGGAATGATGATGTAAAGAGAGTAGTAAGGGAGAAAAAGTTAGCATATGAGAAGTTTTTACAAAGTAGAAGTGATGCAAGGAGGGAAGAGTATATGGAGAAAAAGAGAGAAGTTAAGAGAGTGGTGAAGCAATGTAAAAAGAGAGCAAATGAGAGAGTGGGTGAGATGTTATCAACAAATTTTGTTGAAAATAAGAAAAAGTTTTGGAGTGAGATTAACAAGTTAAGAAAACCTAGAGAACAAATGGATTTGTCAGTTAAAAATAGGAGAGGAGAGTTATTAAATGGAGAGTTAGAGGTATTGGGAAGATGGAAGGAATATTTTGAGGAATTGTTAAATGTTGATGAAGATAGGGAAGCTGTGATTTCGTGTATAGGGCAAGGAGGAATAACATCTTGTAGGAGTGAGGAAGAGCCAGTTGTGAGTGTGGGGGAAGTTCGTGAGGCAGTAGGTAAAATGAAAGGGGGTAAGGCAGCCGGGATTGATGGGATAAAGATAGAAATGTTAAAAGCAGGTGGGGATATAGTTTTGGAGTGGTTGGTGCAATTATTTAATAAATGTATGGAAGAGGGTAAGGTACCTAGGGATTGGCAGAGAGCATGCATAGTTCCTTTGTATAAAGGCAAAGGGGATAAAAGAGAGTGCAAAAATTATAGGGGGATAAATCTGTTGAGTGTACCTGGTAAAGTGTATGGTAGAGTTATAATTGAAAGAATTAAGAGTAAGACGGAGAATAGGATAGCAGATGAACAAGGAGGCTTTAGGAAAGGTAGGGGGTGTGTGGACCAGGTGTTTACAGTGAAACATATAAGTGAACAGTATTTAGATAAGGCTAAAGAGGTCTTTGTGGCATTTATGGATTTGGAAAAGGCGTATGACAGGGTGGATAGGGGGGCAATGTGGCAGATGTTGCAAGTGTATGGTGTAGGAGGTAGGTTACTGAAAGCAATGAAGAGTTTTTACGAGGATAGTGAGGCTCAAGTTAGAGTATGTAGGAAAGAGGGAAATTTTTTCCCAGTAAAAGTAGGCCTTAGACAAGGATGTGTGATGTCACCGTGGTTGTTTAATATATTTATAGATGGGGTTGTAAGAGAAGTAAATGCGAGGGTCTTGGCAAGAGGCGTGGAGTTAAAAGATAAAGAATCACACACAAAGTGGGAGTTGTCACAGCTGCTCTTTGCTGATGACACTGTGCTCTTGGGAGATTCTGAAGAGAAGTTGCAGAGATTGGTGGATGAATTTGGTAGGGTGTGCAAAAGAAGAAAATTAAAGGTGAATACAGGAAAGAGTAAGGTTATGAGGATAACAAAAAGATTAGGTGATGAAAGATTGAATATCAGATTGGAGGGAGAGAGTATGGAGGAGGTGAACGTATTCAGATATTTGGGAGTGGACGTGTCAGCGGATGGGTCTATGAAAGATGAGGTGAATCATAGAATTGATGAGGGAAAAAGAGTGAGTGGTGCACTTAGGAGTCTGTGGAGACAAAGAACTTTGTCCTTGGAGGCAAAGAGGGGAATGTATGAGAGTATAGTTTTACCAACGCTCTTATATGGGTGTGAAGCGTGGGTGATGAATGTTGCAGCGAGGAGAAGGCTGCAGGCAGTGGAGATGTCATGTCTGAGGGCAATGTGTGGTGTGAATATAATGCAGAGAATTCGTAGTTTGGAAGTTAGGAGGAGGTGCGGGATTACCAAAACTGTTGTCCAGAGGGCTGAGGAAGGGTTGTTGAGGTGGTTCGGACATGTAGAGAGAATGGAGCGAAACAGAATGACTTCAAGAGTGTATCAGTCTGTAGTGGAAGGAAGGCGGGGTAGGGGTCGGCCTAGGAAGGGTTGGAGGGAGGGGGTAAAGGAGGTTTTGTGTGCGAGGGGCTTGGACTTCCAGCAGGCATGCGTGAGGCATTATTAAAGCATAACATGTATATATTTAGTACAATTTACGATGTTTTCATGTACAGTGGACCCCCGCATAACGATTACCTCCGAATGCGACCAATTATGTAAGTGTATTTATGTAAGTGCATTTGTACGTGTATGTTTGGGGGTCTGAAATGGACTAATCTACTTCACAATATTCCTTATGGAAACAAATTCGGTCAGTACTGGCACCTGAACATACTTCTGGAGTGAAAAAATATTGTTAACCGGGGGTCCACTGTATTTTATGATTATTCACGGTTCAACAAGTTAAGGAAGAAGTATTGTAATATATTTCCCTACAATATATTGGGGCACCAAACATTCACAGTTTTTCAACATTCGCGAGGCTCTTGATCCCCTAACCCTCGCGAATGTTGAGGGAGACCTGTATATATATACAGCAGGCGTGCATGAGCGTGATAGATAGGAGTGAATGGAGATGAATGGTATTTAGGACCTGACATTCTGTTGGAGTGTGAGCAGGGTAATATTTAGTGAAGGGAATCAGGGAAACCGGTTATTTTTATATAGCCGGGCTTGAGTCCTGGAAATGGGAAGTACAATGCCTGCACTCTAAAGGAGGGGTTTCGGAATATTAGCAGTTTGGAGGGATATGTTGTGTCTCTTTATACGTATATGCTTCTAAACTGTTGTGTTCTGAGCACCTCTGCAAAAACAGTGATTGTGTGTGTGTTGCAACCCCTGAATGGGTTACAATATATATTATGTACAATGTATATATATATTACATGTATATTACCTTCTCATATAATTTTATACTGCTTATATTTGCGATAATAGCTAAATCGTGAATATATTGCTTTATATTATTATTTGACTTAGTTATGTTGTTAGGTAGGATGTAACACATATATTATGTGCTCAAAGTTCAAGTCTCGATTGTCTAACTACTGTAATTATCGCTTGTGGCTCATTACTCTGCCAGCTTCTGTTTCTGAGCTGCAGCTGTCCACGGAGCTATCACGTGATCGAGGGGGGAGGGTGTCCTCACCTCGCCTGAAGTATTCAGTCTGGTCTAGACTCTCTTGGTGGTTGGACATATTCCTGACAAGTGCCTAAATCTCCCTTATTGGCTCTTGTTGGAAGATCGTCTCTGTCTCATTATTATTCTTGCTAGTTCTGGAGACTCTGTTCACAGAACTTTGGATAGACTTAGTGATTTTTGACGTACTGAGGTTGTGTGTCGCTTAGACACTCTGAGTAACTCAGATCCTGAGCTGTAGCTTCTGACTTAATTTGTACTGGTTTCTGTGTACTGCCACAGTCGGGATTTTCTCATGCTGAACTTAGATTCAGTAGTATGGGAGTTTTGTTACTTTTGTGGAGGATCTGCTGATGGTCCCTACTTAGTGTCGTTATATTATCTCCTTGTTCCTGATTCTGTGTCGCAGTTGCTTGTTACATTGTTATTGGGCTTAGCATTCTTTTTATTGTTCAAGCAGACTGTTCTGATTGCCAGTTGGTCAAGAAGTTAGTTTATTGGAGGATTTTGTCAGTCACTTGTTTAAGTCTAGTCGAGTCATGAGACATAGTGAACTACTTAGAGCACTTACACACATATACACAAACTTACTTGTACATATTTATAATATCTTATTAAATGTTAATGTACCAGACGGTACTTAAGACATAATATGTGATATGTGCTTTCAGCACAATACTACTGTACACGAGAGAAGTGATTATTATTATTTTGATTATTATTATTTTGATTATTATTAATTTAATTTACCTTGATAATATACCTCTAGACGATACTTAATAAATTTCTTAAATTATATTTTCTCTAGTTAGTAGCCTACCAGTTGTAATCCTGAAGCACTACTGAATCATATTGAATTCTAATGGATAATTGGACAAGGATACTGACTAATTGTTACGAAAACCCAGTAACAGGCTGGATGCTAGAAGGGCAGTCCTTTCTAGTATTCACTGGAGATCTCTAAGCTTTTCGAATCGCGTTTTTTGTAACAATGTGTGAGTGAGGTGAAAGTGTTAAATAATGATGAAAGTATTTTCTTTTTGGGGATTTTCTTTTTTTTTGGGTTACCCTGCCTCGGTGGGAGACGGCCGACTTGTTAAAAAAAAAAAAAATTGCCCTTAGACAGGACATCTCCACTGCCTCCAACCACCTCGCTGTTGCATTCACAACCCAAGCTTCACTCCCATATAAGAGTGTTGGTACTACTATACTTTCATACATTCCCTTCTTTGTCTACATAGATAACGTTTCTTTTGTCTCCACGTATACCTCAACGCACCACTCACCTTTTTTTCCTTCATCAATTCTATGATTAACCTCATCCTTCATAAATCCATCTGCTGACACGTCAACTCCCCAGTATCTGAAAACATTCACTTCTTCCATACTCCTCCTCCCCAATTTGACATCCAATTTTTCTTTATCTAAATCATTTGATACCCTCATCACCTTACTCTTTTCTATGTTCACTTTCAACTTTATACCAAACTCATCCACTAACCTTCGCAATTTTTCTTTATAATCTCCCATAAGCACAGTATCATCAGCAAACTGTGTCAATTCCCATTTTGTATTTGAATCCCCACAATTTAATCCCACCCCTCTCCTGAACACCCTAGCATTTACTTCTTTTACAACCCCATCTATAAATATATTAAACAACCATGGTGACATTACACATCCGTCTAAGACCTACTTTTACCGGGAAGTAGTCCCCCTCTCTTCTATACACCCTAACCTGAGCCTCACTGTCCTCAAAAACTTTACACCATTTAGTAACTTACTACCTATTCCATATACTTGCAACATCTGCCACATTGCTCCCCTATCCACTCTATCATATGCCTTTTCTAAATCCATAAATGCAATAAAAACTTCCCTACCTTTATCTAAATACTGTTCACATATATGCTTCAACGTAAACACTTGATCTACACATCCCCTACCCACTCTGAAACCTCCTTGTTCATCTGCAATCCTACATTCTGTCTTACCTCTAATTCTTTCAATTATAACCCTACCGTACACTTTTCCTGGTATACTCAGTAAACTTATTCCTCCATAATTTTTACAATATCTCTTGTCCCCGTTCCCTTTATATTAAGGGACTATGCATGCTCTCTGCCAATCCCTAGGTACCTTCCCCTCTTTCATACATTTATTAAACAAAAGTACCAACCACTCCAACACTATATCCCCCCCCCCCTGCTTTTAACATTTCTGTCATGATCCTGTCAGTTCCAGCTGCTTTACCCCCTTTCATTCTACGTAATACCTCACGCACCTCCCCCACACTCATATCCTGTTCTTCTTCACTCCTAAAAGATGGTATACCTCCCTGGCCAGTGCATGAAATTACAGCATTTCCTTTCTTCATCAACATTTAAAAGTTCCTCAAAATATTCTAGCCATCTACCCAAAACCTCCATCTCCCCATCTACTAACTCCCCTACTCTGTTTTTAACTGACAAATCCATTCGTTCTCAAGGCTTTCTTAACTTGTTTAACTCACTCCAAAATTTTTTCTTACTTTCATTAAAATTCCTTGACACTGCCTCTCCCACTCTATCATCTGCTCTCCTTTTGCACTCTCTCAACCTTTCTTTTACTCTCCATATACTCTACTCTTCTTATAACGCTTCTGCTTTGTAAAAACCTCTCATAAGCTAACATTTTCTCTTTTATCACCCCCTTTACTTCATCATTCCACCAATCACTCCTCTTTCCTCCTGCACCCACCCTCCTATAACCACAAACTTCTGCCCCACATTCTAATATTGCATTTTTAAAACTATTCCAACCCTCTTCAGCCTCCCTACTACTCATACTTGCACTAGCCCACCTTTCTGCCAATAGTTGCTTAAATCTCACCTGAACTTCCTCCTCCCTTAGTTTATACATTTTTACCTCCCTCTTGCTTGTTGCTGCCATTTTCCTCTTTTCCCATCTACCTCTTACTCTAACTGTAGCTACAACTAAATAATGATCCGATAAATCAGTTGCCCCTCTATAAACGTGTACATCCTGGAGCCTACCCATCAACCTTTTATCCACCAATACATAATCCAACAAACTACTTTCATTACATGCTATATCATACCTTTATTTATCCTCTTCTTCATAAAATACAGGTCCGCCATCACAAATCCGGCAATCAATTATTCGGTTCCTTCAGTTATTCGGCACTAATTTTGGCTAGCATAATTTCAAATTTCCAGGGTCGCCACACCAACCTGCTGGTACTGTTTGGTGGCGCTACTTGCTGCATAAGTCATTCCAATTTCTTTTTCTCCATTTATTGTTTTAACCTGCTTACTTTTAGCCCTAGCCATGGTTCCAATGAGTAAAAGAAATGCTTCTCATTATGTAAAGCACCAACACAGTACATTATGCATTAAAGATAAGGTGGCTTTGAGGCCACTGTCGGTTGTCATGAGCTCAGTCTCATGAAGCAGGAGAATATGCTTTATTATTACGCTAATATCAGCACTACAGCTTATTTGCCTATCACAGTTGATCTAATATGACATAAGAAATAATATAAATAACATAAAACATGTTAAATACTCCAGAATGAATAATATATGGCATAACACCGAGCAGTTCGACAGAGTTATGAAGAGGATATGGTAAACAAATACCATTCTCCTATCCTTGTCTTGGTGGCTTATATTAGAGAAAACGGAGTATAGCACAGGGCTAACTACTATATACACTCGTACTCCACCATAAACATGAAACAAAAAAGTTATTTTCTCTCTATAGATTATCTCACACAGCAGCATATGTGTAGAGAACTTAGGATAACCCCAAAATAGTCAATGTGGCTTATTTTTAGTACCTGGCTTGGGTTAGCCATATATGATTTTTGGTAAATATTCGATTCCCAGCCAAGGTAGAAACATTAGGCATGTTTCTTTACACCTGTTGTCTATGTTTACCCATCAGTAAATGGGTACCTGGGTGTTAGTCGACTAGTGTGGGTGTTATCCTGGGACACTGACCTAATTTTCTTGAAATACTCAGCATAACAAGTGCCTTTCTATACAGTAGTTTGTCACTGATGTCAGCTAGGCCTGTATACCTTGTACATGTACGTGTAGTAAATAAAGATATTATTATTATTATTATTATTATTATTATTATTGTTACACATTATTATATTATTAGTATTATTTTCTCAGTTGTTTGTTGGGTTATCTTATTCAAACTTGGGCAATGTATGATGGAAAGATACTTCTTCAAGTACACCAAAAATGAAAGAAATCAGACCATAAATAGCGGAGTTCACTTCTCAGCCATTAGCGGCCACTTAGCGGTATATTTTTGTATGGTTGTTATGGTTATATTCTAATTTTTTCGGTCTCATTTGATAGAATGAAAGATATATTACAGAAATAGATATGATTTTGATTGCTTTCATGACGAAAAGTACCTTGAAATTCCGCTCACAGTAGCGAAAATGTTCTATTCTTTAGCGAAGGTCAAGAGTAAACAAATGACGTCACCGTCCAATACCTGTCCGCCTGCCAGTCCAAATTCCAGTACGGAGACAAGAATGGATTGACATTATTTATAAAATTATTACAATAATGAAGTAGTCTGCATTACAGTAAATCTTTTATTTTTTTTTTTTTTGTGAATAAAAATTCCAAATGGTAAGCAAGAGTAATATAAGAGGGGCCTGTAGCCGTGACTAATGAACAGAGAAAATGTTATTTTAGTGCCAGGAATGTCTGCATTGTTTATTCTGGACCCTATTTTGAAATTGGCATCTGTTGAAATTTGTGTGAAATCGGCCAAATTGCCAATTTCTAACCACTTTATTGGGTAGTTGAAATAAGTGAATGGGCGGTTTCTTGTACTCAGTTGACAGACTAGAAGCAAATAAGTTTATTCAGGTATACACGAATACAGTTACATAGATTATCATACATAGCAGTGTATGTATAGAGAACCTAGGATAACCCAGAAAAGTCAAAGTGACTTATTTCCAGTACCTGGCTTGGGCTTGCCATATATGATTTTTGGTAAATATTTTTTTTTCTCGATTGTTTGTTGGACTATCTCATTGAAACTTGGGCAATGTATGATGGAAAGATGCTTCTTGACGTACAATAAAAATAAAAAAGACGGGCGATAAATAAGGGAGTTCACTTCTCAGCCATTAGCCGCCTCTTTGCAGTATATTTTCGTATGGTTTTTATGGTTGTATTCTTATTTTTTGGACTCGTTTGATAGAATGGAAGATATA